>NC_090449.1:763138760-763441790 GCF_031143425.1 Pleurodeles waltl | reverse complement strand
ATATATAAATGACAAAGGCAGTTTGAGTTTTAAGATTGGTTTAATAAAACAACTGCATTTTAGATAATAAGGCGTGAGCCACAATAACCAGAACCATACAACACAGTAGGATGAAATAGTAATGAGGAGAGTGAAACATAAGAATAATGCTATCATAGTGCACCTAGATTACGTTCTCTCTCTAAGTTATATTTTGAGCACAGCATGTGAAGCTCTAAGCCTGCCTTTCAGGTTCCCCCGGGAGGACATCAACCTTCATACCTGAGCAAAAGCCTGTGATCTGGATCAGCATCTGCAACAGGGCTGTCAGCATCTAGTTGTGGGTTCCTGGTTGGAATCTCCCTCTTACGTGTACCAGGACTAGAAAGTGTTTTTAGAACTAACATGCCGGTGTTCTAAGAAACGTCCCTACGCAAGAATGTGTACTTTCTACGAACCCTAAAGACTAAACTTCTACCACGTCTATCGGCAATGTACCAGACTGTATCCTTGACTGAAGCACAGAGCGAGCAAGAATGTATTGTTTGAGAACTTCAGTGCTGAAGTAAGCTAAACAGTGTGATAGAAGAAAATAAAACAAGACAGTGAAACTGGTTATTGTAAAATAACAGTGCGAGGCTAAATAAAATGCATCTAGGACAAAGTGCACAGAGGCCTAATACATTAAGCAAACGTGCAGAAAGCTACATTAAAAATGGCTACACTACACATGAGATAGGAAAGAGTTTTAGCAATGTTGGTGATTGATAATGTTAGAATGGGCTATTGGTCTAATACTAACACCAGTAATAATTATAAGGATTTGCACATATATTTTGTTTCTTTTGTTAAACTGATTAAAAGTTGTAAATAAAAGGGTAAATCAAAATCAGTATAGAGAAAAAGGTCTGAAGCTATTGAGCTGGAGAATGCCAAGGAGTGTGTCTACAACCAGCGAAAGATAATGACAGAAAATTCCAGAAAGTAGCAAAAAGTGATGCAGACTAAAATGAGTCCCTGATTAATAAAGTTTCATAATTGTTTTAGTGATTATAAAATAATTAGGGGGAACTGTTAGATTGTTATGGAGGGGTTGACTTTTCACATGTGAATCTGCATGTATAGAATGAATTAACAAGGTTATGTTTGAAATTAATTTTGTGTAATGCATAGAATTGTTTTTATTAATGTTATGACTATGCAACATTTTCCTGTTAAATGCCATCTTGAACAAGATGGATACCATCTCTGTCACCCACTACTGCTTCCTCCCCTGAGTGCATCTTCTCCCCATAGGCTCCACAGAGCACAGTCAGACAGATGTGCAATGGTTTAGTTCCACTGTTGGGATTGCTTTGCTTTCGATGAGCCTTCTATTGTTTCCTATGATTTGAAACATTATAAAGGTGTCTTCTGCTGTCTTCCATTGTGAATACTAATCTATTTATTTACCGTAAGTTCAAATGTTTAAATGTTTCAAATTGGTTAGAACATCTCAGGATGATATTAGAAAAGAGGATGCTGAATACATTTTTTTAAAGTGAGATGGTACTTATGTATTAATGTAATGACATGCATTTTTCCCTATATTCTGATTTGCTAAAGAAATTATGTTTTTGCTCAGACCATGATGATTTTTCAGGTTTACTAATTAGTTATGTGAGAATTGTGTAGACGAAGTGAGAGGGATTCGGGAACTACTGGACGTTCCTCTTGGTCTGCTGTGTAGAATCGGCCACATGTTGTAACTTGACATTGTCAATAGAAACAAAGCGATTTTCTTTGGCACCTGGCAACGGGGGTAGAAGAACAGTTCTCGTTCCGTGTATCCCCAACACAGGGACTGGTGCTCGATAAGAAGGGCCAGATTCTTTTTTCACCACAACCTTTTCACGAACAAGATCCCCAACCCTGGGAATCCAGCCGGTAGGTGTTACTAGCACATCCTTAATTCCTGTGGAGGCAGCACTTTTAGAAGAGTTATCTTCACGGAACTGCTGTAATTCCTGCAAAACAGTGACACGATCATTTATGTCAAAAGGCGTTTCTGTCGCCTCCACACCAGGACCATCAAGATCCGGAACAAACATTTGTGTTCCGAACAGGCACTCGTATGAAGTACGACCCCCCAGGGACCTTCTAGGCAGGTTATTTAGTGCTCTCTGAACTCAATACAGGTGGGTTAGCCAACTACGACCCGTACCTAAGACTCTGGCTGTTAAAGATTGCTTTAAATTGCGGTTTAATCGCTCCACAACAGAATTTCCCTCGGGATGAAATGGAGACGAGTACTGGAGCTGGACCCCCAACGAAGCCATGGTGTCCCTGAATGCCCTGGAGGCAAAAGCAGGGCCCTGGTCCGAATGGAATGCCACAGCTGCATATGTACCGACAAAGACTCGCAAATCTTTAATAACAGTCCGAGCGTCAGCCGAGCACTGTGGCCACACCCACACAAATCTGGAGCAAGAACCAACAGCGACTAGTATATATTTGCATGCACTATCCAGTGTTAGCGGACCACAATGATCCAAGTACACACGTTGTAATGGTCTGTTGGATATTAAGAGGGGTGTATGCGGCGGGCTCTTAGCTGTTGAAACTTTAATTTGTTGACAGATGTCACAACAAAGGACATACTGCTTAGTCTCTTTATAGAGACCAGGCCACCAGTAACGGGCCTGTAATAGCGAAATTGTGGCGGCCACGCCAGCATGTGCAGATGCCACTCCCTCATGCGCTGCTTTAATCAATTGTGGTCTTACAACTTTATTGGGGATGTCGCATACACCTACGCTAGGAATTTTAACCTCAGCGTTCAGCATACTTCCCATGAAGTATTGGTATTTATTAGGAAATCCTTTAGGATAAGGCTTGCCATCAACCGTAGCTTTTATGGCAGCCAGAATCTCTGTGTCTGGTTTGGTACTCGAACGAGTCACTGCAGCTTCAGTGACAACTGCCACTGCCGACTTTGCGGCTTCATCAGCCAAAGTATTCCCAGCAACGTGTATTCCAACGCGCTGGTGTCCAAGTGTATGTACAACATGGACTTTGGGTAGCGCCTCCTTCAGATCTGCTACCTTCCCCCACAGTAGTCTGTGTTTTATGGTGTTGCCTTTCGAATCTCTGAACCCATTCAAGTGCCAGTAATGTAGGTATTCATTAAAAGACTGGACGCAATAATATGAATCACAATCAGTGTAAAGTGCGTCGGATCTGTATGTTCTAATGCCATCAGCAGAGCCTTCAGCTCAGCCAATTGTGCTGTACAATCCCCTAAGGTCTGTGTATAAGTATGTTGGGGGCAGAACTTCTCCCCTTCCATATGGCTGCTCACTACTGCACATGCAGCTGAATATTGGTGTTTTGTTCCAACCGCCGGTTGCACAGAGCCATCAGTGAACATGACTACTTGATATTGATCAATAGGCAACGTGTCAGCGGGAACTGGATACTCAACTTCATATTGCAGAAATTCCTGAGTTTGTAACTTTGGGTCAAAAATGTAATCTACATCAGTGGCTGTTAAAGACGTAACCCATTGTATCCATCGCGGCTGCAGTTCTTTTGCGTTCGGAACGCTAGCTTTTGTAACAGCCTCGAGGGCCGGAATAGGGGAAACAACAATAATGCGTTTACCCTGGGCAAGAGGTCTTTCTTTAATAACAGCCATCTGCACAGCAGTGAGAATTTTCTCTGTGGGTGCAAATCGTTGTTCAGCAGCCGAATACAAGTGGGACTTGTATCCAATCGGGACTGTCGCACCTTCATTAAATGTGACATACGGAAACCCAATGGCCCCAGCTATCACCCTGATGACCAAATGCGTCTTATTGTCCCGTGTGTGTAAATGTTTTGCGGCTAGTAGATCTGCTTGTAACTCCAGAAGAGTATGTGTATGTTCAATTGTCCAGAATTTGCTTGAAAAATCAGGACGGATTAATTCATATAAAGGCTTAATGCGTGTAGCATAATCAGGAATGTATGTTCTGCCAAAATTTAGAAAGCCCAACAATGATTGGAGTTTCTTAATCATATTAGGTGGTTGTAATTGTGCACACTTTTCTAAGAATTGGGGTGCTAGGCTCTTACCTTCATTCAACAGTTCGTATCCCAGGAATATGACGCTGAGGAAGGCAATTTTACATTTTTTGAAGTTAAATTTGTAACCAATTTTGGCAAACCCTACAACAATGCGGGCTACTCGTCTTAAATGTTGCAGCAACTCGTCATCCGTGAGATATATATCATCTACATATGACAATGCTTCAGGGTGTAACTCGTGTAAAATTGCAGTCACGCGAGCCGTAAACAGCCCGGGCTGTTCCTATACCCCTGAGGCAAACAACAGAATTTTTTGGGAGCCTAACGCGCTAAAGCTTGTCAAATCCCTGCTTTCAGGTGCTATATTCTGGCAGAAGAAACCATTTGAGATGTCTAAAGTCGTTTTATATTTTTTCCCCACAATGTTGTTCATTAGTGCGGCGCTATGTGAATTTTGTATAGCATATGTACGTGTATATCCGTTCAAATGTCTGTAGTCTAAGACTATTCTATATGAATGGTCCGGTTTCGCTACAGGGTATAAGGGATTATTCATCGGTGAGACACAGGGTTCAATTACCCCCTGGTATTCCAGTTGTGTAAGTATTTCCCTCACCGGTGCTCTTGCTTCATGTCTTATGGGATACTGCGGTTGTGGCTGAGGTTCGCCTTTAATCAGAATTACATGATATGGAGAATCCCTATCCCACCCTGCGTGATTTCTATATAAGGCAGGTGCTTGTGCTAGAGCCCATTTGATGCAATAGGACTCTGCGAGTTCCCCTGGAACAAGGGGCGAGAACGAAGGTTTAATAACCTCCTCCCCAACTGGGCAGGTGTGGACAAAATCAGGCTGCCAATCTTGTTCAGCCAGCAAAATGTCATATATCTTAACTACACAATCCCAAAAGATTGCGTGTATAGTGCGTTCAATGTCTCCTTCCAATTGTAAAGTCACTGTATACACCCCATCGGGTTCAGAGACACGCATATCTGCTGTTTCAACTTGTATGAAGTCATCAGTTGCTTTCACCTCCAGATGCTGTGGAATATTCCGTCGAACTATTGTGACCTCTGACGCGCTGTCTAGCAGTGCTAGTGCCCATGTCTTGTTCTTCAAGAGAACTCTCTTCCTGAGTGGCATGTCTAACTGAGACTGCAGCCACCTTTTTCTTTTAAACTGTTGTTTTGGTTGTATCGGTATCTCTTCCTTCTTGACAGAAACCTCCGAAGAGCGTTGTGATTCCTGTCTCGTTTTCACGTACCCTGTTCTCCGCTCTGACCGCCCACCTCTCTCATTTCTCTTTTCCGATGAGTCCTGAAAGGAAGGAGATTGGCGTGTATCAGTATATTGATATCTATCAGGCGTTTTTATTTTATCCCTATTTCTGAGATTATACCTATTCTGCAGGGTCTCCGTATGTGGAGATTCTCCCCTTTCTTTTTTAGGTGTCTGTTGTTTTTTCTCCCAGCGCTTCTTATTACCCCCAGGTTGCTGTTTAGCATTTTCTTTGCAAATTTTTCCCTGAAATTGAGGTTTTTGTGGTCTAGCCCCTAGGCTATCTCGACCGATACTGGAATATGTTTCCGCAATTATTTTTGGCAGTTCCCGCTCCTGATCTTGTTGCGGGACGTCACAAAGACGCAAAAGATTACTTAGGATTATTGAAGAAACCGTGGCAAAGTTGCCCATCAGTTGCATTCCTAAATCTAAGGCCGGGGCAGCCCCGTATTCATCCTGAATTTGTTTAAGCACTTCCGGTAGGTTGGCCAATGTCGGTGTACCGTGTGCCGTTGTATAGAGTGCAGCAAACACCGTGCCCCATGTATTACAATGTTCCACTGTGGGAACCATTCCAAAGGGTAAACACATAGTTAGTATTCTATGTTTGTCCTGAGGTTCCGTATGGGGAAATACCACCTCCAGAGTATTTATTTTCTGTGCCAGCCAAAATGGAGTCTCCTCCCGTTTTGCTGGAACTTTACCCATAATAGAGTGTACAGTCACCGGGTTTATACCTGGTGTTACTGCATGTGGTTGTGCTGGAGCAGCACACGCTGGGTTTGTATTTAGTGTCTGCATCACAAATTGTACTAAGCGTCTATATGTAGCCGTTAAATCTGTATATAAACGACGAACTTCAGCCACCGCCATATTTGCAACTGCAGGATGTGGTGTATATGTGGCCAATAAGGGCCAGGTTGGACCATCATTACATAGTGGACCTAACCTTACTGGTAATATTGTATGGGGTATTATTATGTTCGGGATAAGATAGAGGTATCTCTAGGTATGCGTACGCCCTGTACTGTCCAGGCGCGTTCGCAACCGTATATGTGTGAAATGTATTTGCGTTCCCATCAACTGCTGGAAATGTGACCCAGGAGTAAAAAAAGTTCTGTTCTATAGGCTGCGTGGGCGGCCACCACAAACGTGACTGGACCACCCTGGATCGTAAGACCATGTGCAAGCAAATGTGCTGTGAGCGGTTGTCTCATGTTAAGAGCTATTTGTATTACCTGGGGATTCGCCATTAGAAAAACAGCGAAGTGTTCAGAGAAGGCACACCAGGACGGGATCTTTCCTTTTAAGGTTCAAGCTTGAACAACCATCCGCTGTAATTAGTGTTACCTATACCGCGGTGGTGGAAGTCCTCAGTGCCACGGACGTCTCCGCTAAAGGAACTGAGGGATCATTATATTATATGAGACCGAGAGAAACTGGTGGACCCGAAAATTAGAGCCAGACCAAACGTTGGCGGCGCCATGCAATGTAGGCTCTCATTATCCTAATGAGACTACTGGATTTTTGGGTGGCACGATTGTTCACAGTGTGGGGGACTAAGTCTGACCCACGGCGAAGGACCCTTGTCACCCCAAATCCGGGTTGAACTCCGGCTAACTAGCAGTGCCTTATCTCTCCCAAAGGGAAGAGACAATTGGGCAGCCGAGCGCATGACATCTTGGTGCTTCCCAGGGAAGTCGTGGTCACTCAGGTCACAACCAGTTCTCTCATACACAGTGCGGTCTCATATATAAATGACAAAGGCAGTTTGAGTTTTAAGTTGGTTTAATAAAACAACTGCATTTTAGATAATAAGGCGTGAGCCACAATAACCAGAACCATACAACACAGTAGGACTGAAATAGCAACGAGGAGAGTGAAACATAAGAATAATGCTATCATAGTGCAACTAGATTACGTTCTCTCTCTAAGTTATATTTTGAGCACAGCTTGTGAAGCTCTAAGCCTGCCTTTCAGGTTCCCCCGGGAGGACATCAACCCTCATACCTGAGCAAAAGCCTGTGATCTGGATCAGGATCTGCAACAGGGCAGTCAGCATCTAGTTGTGGGTTCCTGGTCGGAATCTCCCTCTTACGTGTACCAGGACTAGAAAGTGTTTTTAGAACTAACATGCCGGTGTTCTAAGAAACGTCCCTACGCAAGAATGTGTACTTTCTACGAACCCTAAAGACTAAACTTCTACCACGTCTATCGGCAATGTACCAGACTGTATCCTTGACTGAAGCACAGAGCGAGCAAGAATGTATTGTTTGAGAACATCAGTGCTGAAGTAAGCTAAACAGTGTGATAGAAGAAAATAAAACAAGACAGTGAAACTGGTTATTGTAAAATAACAGTGCGAGGCTAAATAAAATGCATCTAGGACAAAGTGCACAGAGGCCTAATACATTAAGCAAACACGCAGAAAGCTACATTAAAAATGGCTACACTACACATGAGATAGGAAAGAGTTTTAGCAATGTTGGTGATTGATAATGTTAGAATGGGCTATTGGTCTAATACTAACACCAGTAATAATTATAAGGATTTGCACATATATTTTGTTTCTTTTGTTAAACTGATTAAAAGTTGTAAATAAAAGGGTAAATCAAAATCAGTATAGAGAAAAAGGTCTGAAGCTATTGAGCTGGAGAATGCCAAGGAGTGTGTCTACAACCAGCGAAAGATAATGACAGAAAATTCTTGAAAGTAGCAAAAAGTGATGCAGACTAAAATGAGTCCCTAATTAATAAAGTTTCATAATTGTTTTAGTGATTATAAAATAATCAGGGGGAACTGTTAGATTGTTATGGAGGGGTTGACTTTTCACATGTGAATCTGCATGTATAGAATGAATTAACAAGGTTATGTTTGAAATTAATTTTGTGTAATGCATAGAATTGTTTTTATTAATGTTATAACTATGCAACATTTTCCTGTTAAATGCCATCTTGAACAAGATGGATACCATCTCTGTCACCCACTACTGCTTCCTCCCCTGATTGCATCTTCTCCCCATAGGCTCCACAGAGCACAGTCAGACAGATGTGCAATGGTTTAGTTCCACTGTTGTGATTGCTTTGCTTTCGATGAGCCTTCTATTGTTTCCTATGATTTGAAACATTATAAAGGTGTCTTCTGCTGTCTTCCATTGTGAATACTAATCTATTTATTTACCGTAAGTTCAAATGTTTAAATGTTTCAAATTGGTTAGAACATCTCAGGATGATATTAGAAAAGAGGATGCTGAATACATTTTTTTAAAGTGAGATGGTACTTATGTATTAATGTAATGACATGCATTTTTCCCTATATTCTGATTTGCTAAAGAAATTATTTTTTTGCTCAGACCGTGATGATTTTTCAGGTTTACTAATTAGTTATGTGAGAGTTGTGTAGACGAAGCCCTTGATTTTGGGGGTGAGCCTTAAGACTTTCCTGTTCTACTAGGGGTGCTGTGCCAGAAAGCTTTCCTGTTCTGCTACAAATGCTGATCCATTTCTTTTTGATTTTGCTGCTCATTTGGGATGTAAAATCATTCTGATTTGCATACTCCATATGATCCATTATTGGAGAGCCTTTATGGCAATATTTCTGTACCACTTATTTTTTTTTTTTGTAGAAAATGGCTCAACTTTTCACTGATCCAGAACTCGTTTATTCAGTGGTCCCCATTATTTATTTGGAAGTTTAATTCTGCTAATTGATGTTTAAGGTGTGCCATAATGCACAATTCAACCTGCGGGAGAGCTGGATGAGGAAAATATTCATGGTGAGTAAATTTCGGTGTATCCAAATTTTGGAATACAGTATTGCTCTCATACCAACCGATCACTTAACTGTGAGTCACATGCACTGATGTACCTTTTTCAGATATGCCGTATCATGGCACCTAAAAATGCAGCAATTTCACAAAAAACTGCAAGACATCATGCTTATTTGTACCTGTGAGGACACCCTGATGCTCAAAGTTTAAATTAAATCATACTTTCCTAGTAAACACAGCTTTGTTTCCAAACTTCTGAGGCAAGCAGGTGTTATATAGGACCCAGTAAAGGAAGTAAAGGCCCTAGAGGGGTGATGCAGCACTCTGTCAGTGGTTCTATGGGCTTCCCTGTGAGAGTACTCTGTACCTTATGGGAGCTCAAAAATAAAAATGAAAGCAGTCATTTGATTGGCCAAATAGTGAATATTAGTTGACACAAGCACATAGCTTGAATAAATATACAGGAACAAACTTCCTTAACACCATTTGCCATTGCTCTTTCACAGAGGCACTGGAAAAAACATAAAATCCAGATTCATCAAGGCATGTAGAGAAGTAGGGTTGAACCAGCTATCAGCAAGTACATGTGTCTGTAATTGTGCTCATTTCAAGAGTATGTGTAGTGTATGTTTTGCAGACAGAGGACTGTCCCTTTGGGCTGGTTGTACATGCGTTATCAGTGCTTAATGAACAGATGTGAAGCCATTGACTTAAAATTGTATGTCAGATGAAGTATTTAACAGGCAGGACTCATTAAGGGAAACAATGACCAAAAAATGTTTTTGGAGAGTATTTAAGGCTTACTAAGTTGCTGGTTGCATTTATTTCTACAGAGACATTTTGTATCTTACGAGCCTGAGTACTAGTTTAAAAAACATAATATCTACTAAATGTGGGTGATGTGACAGATATACGTTATATCCTGCATGTTGCAAAAGGTTATGCCCATTAGCACAAGAGAGGTGATAGAAAATTGGGAGTAGGTGTAGCATGCTGAATAGCTTCCAGTCAGAAAAGCATATAGCAAGTGATCACATTCACTGGATGAGGTCAGCACTGAATTCATTTGAGATATCATCCATGATATGATCAACTATATAATTTAACATGTTACAAGTAATGCAATATGTGACGTCTTAAGAATGGCATGATGGGGGTGCATGTAATAGTTAGCTCACTAAAACATAACTGTAAATTTCAGTATTTTTTCGTTTTTTAAACATTACGTTTTCTGTAACTCAGCCCCCTAACTATAATGTTGCTTTAACTGGGGTTTCTTTAGTGAATTTATAGATATAAATAAACAGATTGCATAGTGGCGGTCACCACTGTAGTTATGACTCAGCTGCACTTTCCCATGAAAATGCATTCTTTAATCTGCCTATATATTTTGAAAAGCTGGACGGATTTGTACAAAACTTGGCATTCCACAAACTCAGGCAGAACAGACTCAATCTGTTGACTAGAAAAGAAAGTTAAATGAGGGGGGGGCAAAAAAACAAGTGCTTTTTCATTTTAGATCTCATGAGAATTTTTTTTCACGTAAACTGTATGATTGGCTGAACAGATATATTCCAGACTTTGCATGAAAGTAGAACTTTATTTTAAAAATATGCTTTTCTCATTTGGTATGTCAGTTTAGTAGTTTATGAGACATTAGCTTTAAAAAAAAGTTCACAAATGGGTTGACACTTTTGTATATCATCAGGGTTGTGGAATTCCTATCACCCTACACCTGGGACATATTGTTTGGAGTCAAGGACAACAAGTTTTCATATTTATTTTCTCCTTAGGACAGGTTGGCACAGACCCTTAGCTACCAGTTTACCTTGATAGGAACTGTCCGCAGTTGAGGTAATATGTGCATCCATGAGTTGATGCTGTTCGAACTTATATTTATGGGTCATTAATGAAAAGCCTTTAATTATTAGGGTGAGTGCTGTACATAAATGTTTTAAGGTGACACTGTTCTACTGACAGTGGTCCCAGTAACAAAAAAAAAGTGCACACACGTTTGAAAAGTTTAACAATATGAGGAAAAGAATAATACTCCCAGAATGCTCTCTGATTAGATGCAAATGTTTGCAGAAGCTCATAAGCAAGAGTGATGATTCCTTGCTTTCAAATTATAATGTTCAGAAAAAAATCCAAGTAGGAAATACACGTTTCGATACTATGAAATTATAGGTGCTATTTCTTTTTAGCGTCATTTAGTAAAATGTGTTGCTACATGCTAGTTATTCCAAACAATATTCCTAATAGAAAATCAGTGTAACCATTTTCAACAAGATTATGGGAAGCGGAAAATAAACAAGCACTGGCAATGCCAACTGATCCGACATTTTTTGTGAGTCTTTTGGTTTCGTCAATGCGTGTCTTGTTTTGACATGGCTTTTATAACACTTTTTTGTTGTGGGAGCTGCCAGACCCTCACTATTGTAGCAAACACTGGCAAAAAGAGAAAAAGGTTTTTGGTCTCAAAAAGCACACATTGCAACCAGTGGCATAAAACAAGGGGCTCCCTCAGCACAGCACCTGCCATGAGTCAGTATGGATTGGGGGACCCTCAATGTTCTTTGCAGGGGCCCCCTCCATTTTCGTTACGCCACTGATTGCCACAGTAGTTCCTGGCACTGCACTGAGCAAAACTACTTTGTGTGCCAATATGTTCCTTGTGGAAGAGCAGAATGCGATCACACACAATAAAGCCAGCCGACAAAGAAAGAAATAGAAGTTTAATAAAAAACAAAATGTCTTTGTTGAAGCCAGACCTAATTAGGGACCCAATTCTTTAAAAAAGTCATAAAAGTTCACCCATGGTATATGTCTTTGAATTAGTGGCTTTCATGAATTCACAAGAACTTACAGAAGTACACCAGGAAATTGTACTTCTAGAAAATATTTGTGAACTGTATTTTAGCACAAGCAAATATGCATGGGTAGATTTGCTCATGTGAAAATCTATTGAGTATTTACAAGTTCACTTTCCCTCCAACCACTTTTTTCCCAACCCTGGAAAAACTTCTAATTTTGCCATTGTCAGGAGTAAATTTCCAACCTTCCTCATTATGGGAAAAGATTAGAGAAGAGCTGGTGAAATTCCGTAAAACATGCATGCTAGTAGGTTTGCAGACTCAGAGGCAGTCCAGCCCTGGAACTATGGCTTACTGCTTCCTTCAGCCCCAGTATGTAGATCTGCGGGAAGGTCTCAAAATAAGGAAATTACTATAGTAGGGATTGAAATAGCAAGTATTCAAGCCCTCCTACAGTAGTAGCCCTGGCATAATCAGAGAGGCTATTATCAGAGCTCTTACATAATGAGATTGATGCCATAATATGTTGGCGCACTATGTGGCACCAAAAGGACAAGTAGATTTGTTTTACAGGACTAGTAGATTTAAGAAGCAACCTGCCCCATGGACAAGTAGATATTTAGTGAATTTAGTGAATTCCAACAGATTACAGGCCTTTGCTCAGGTATGAGGGTCGATGTCCTCGCGGGGGAACCTGAAATGCAGGCTTAGAGCTTAAGATGCTGTGCTCGAAAATATAACTTAGAGAGAGAATAACCTATCGGCACTATGATAGCTTTATTCTTGTGCTTCACTCTCATTGTTACTATTTTATTATTACTGTGTTGTGTAGTTCTGGTTATTGCAGCTCACGCTTTGCTATCTAAAATGCAGTCGTTTTATTAAACCAATCTTTAAGACTTATACTGCTTCTATTGTCATTTATATATGAGACCGCATTGTGTATGAGAGAACCGGTTGTGACCTGAGTGACCACGACTTCCCTGAGGGTACATTACCAGACATGCGTGCTGTGGCTGCGTTTGCTCAGAGAAGCTGATTACAAGCTACCCTTCCTGGAGGAAGTTACCATTAACTCGTTAATAGGCACTACACGGGATGCCGCCTTGGTTAACTCTGGGGCTATGGAACACACCTGCTCCTTAGTGGTTTTTGGTGCGGATTTACCGGTTTTGTCATCTGCCGAAGTGGAGGACCTCCTGCTTTCCATGACTGATGCTTGATTTGGAATTGTCCTAAATTGACATTTTCATTTGAATTCGGCTCTTGGCCGAATGCTCATTTTTAAATTACCAAGTAGTATGCTTGTGTGTCCTCTTGACTTGTCAGAATTAAATAGGGTTTTTAAATATATTTTAGCTTAGGGCATTTTAGCTTTGGCTTAAACCACTTTCTACCGACAAGGGGAGGGTGTAGTGTAGCCATTTTCAATATAGCTTCATGCATGTTAGTTTTACACACTAGGCCGCTGTGCACTTTGCCCTAGATATATTTTATTCAGCGTTGCACTGTTATTTTACGATAACCAGTTTTTACTGTCTTGTTTTAATTTCTTATATCACACTGTTTAGCTTAGATCAGCACTGTGTTTTCAAATAATGCATTCTTGATCGCCCTGTGCTTCAGTCAAGTCTACAGTCTGGTACATTGCCGGTAAAAGTGGTAGAAGTTTAGTCTCCAGTATTCGTAGAAAATACACATTCTTACGTAGGGACATTTTCTTAGAACATCTGCGTGTTAGTTATAAAAACACTTTCTAGTCCTAGTACACGTCAAGAGGGAGATTCCAGCCAGGGACCCACAACTGAATGCTGAATGCCCCGTTACAGATGCTGATGCAGATTACAGGCCTTTGCTCAGGTATGAGGGTCGATGTCCTCCCGGGGGATCCTGAAAGGCAGGCTTAGAGCTTAAGATGCTGTGCTCGAAAATATAACTTAGAGAGAGAATAACCTAGCGGCACTATGATAGCTTTATTCTTGTGCTTCACTCTCATCGTTACTATTTTAATATTACTGTGTTGTGTAGTTCTGGTTATTGCAGCTCACGCTTTTCTATCTGAAATACAGTCGTTTTATTAAACCAATCTTTAAAACTTATACTGCTTCTATTGTCATTTATATATGAGACCGCACTGTGTATGAGAGAACCGGTTGTGACCTGAGTGACCACGACTTCCCTGAGAAGTATTAATATGTCATGCGCTCGGCTGCCCAATTGTCTCTACCATTTGGGAGAGATGAGGCACTGCTAGTTAGCCGGAGCAAAACCAGGATTTAGAGTGATAAGTGTCATCCACCGTGGGTCAGACTCAGTCCCCCACACTGTGAACGATCTTGCCACACAAAATCCAGTAGTCTCATTAGGATAATGAAAGCCTACGCGACGCAGTGAGCTGGTGGGCATCCAATACCGGTCCAGGTCTAGGCTCACTTCCACTCACTCCAATACCCCTCTGGGCCACATTCAGGAATGTGACTACTCCCATGGAGCTAAAGGTACATTTGAATGATGGGTGCCCACCATAGGTCCAGATTTACACACACCACCACTCACTCAGATATGTATAAAGGACTAAACATAGGTATAGGACTTCTCTGAAGGTGGCACAGGTACAGCGAGGCTGTGGGTGTACAATACAGGCCAAACTTTCAAACACCGTCAATCACTCAAATACACACTCAGGGCTAAGCTCAGGGATAAGAACGATTTGATGGAGCCTAGGGTACAGAGTGTCATTTAAATTACAGCCCTGAGCACCTGTAGTGCACTTTATCGGGAGGTATAAATAAATTAAATATGAAAATAGTGGATAAGCCAGTTGTAACATATTTTAGGGGAAGAGCACATACACTTTAGCACTGGTCAGCAGTGGTAAAGTGCCCAGGGTTCTAACACCAGCAAAAAGGAAGTCAGCAAAACAGGAATGCGAAAGGCATAAAGTCAGGGGAATCATGCCAAGGATGCCAGATCTAACAGTGTCAAAAGTAGGTCAAGGTTTATACACACTGCCACTCACTCAGATGCGCACTCAGAGATACACTCAGGGATGTGAATGCTCTGGTGGAGGCAAAGCTACAGTGAGGCGTGGGGTCCAATGCAAGTCCAGGTTTACAACGAAGGTCAAGGTTTACGCATGCGGTCACACACTCAGATGCACACTCAGGGCTACACTCCAGGGTATGAACGCTCATGTGGAGTGCAAGGGGTAACAACAGTTAGGATTCAAGTCGTGTTATCAATGGTGATGTTATAAGTAATGAAAGGAAGCTTGTCACTTATGAAGTTATTATTGAGGTCGCGTGATGCCATTCGTATGGCAAGGGGGAGATTTAAGTCATGCTTTGCGCAGATAAAATAGCCACTGTAATGTTCCTTTGATAAATGAAAGGAAGACAACCAAAGCGTCTCATGGAATGTATAGAACTTTTACGCTTTTGCACTAACAGTACTTTTTCAACTTCCTTTGGCCCTGACATGAGACAATATATTTAAAATAATGACATAGTTTTGTTCCTGGCGTTAATGTTGCTATTTTTATCGCTGGAGAAACCTTTCACCTGCTGCCTTCACTGATATCACTATCTGAAGCCTCTTCAATTTGTGTGTTGCCACTGTTTCTAGTTTTTGTCTTGTACTTTGTTATTCAGCGACCTGCTCCTCAGTGGGGTAGGTAGTAAATGCGCTTTTCACGATGTACAGCTTCTTCGACTGTACCTCACGTGCCTCTGTGGCTTAATTCCAGCCTACTGTACTAGTCCAAGATAGGACACGGGCAGGCTGAGCTTTTAATTACAGTGTTTAGAAACGCTGCGCTGCATGGTAAGCGTGCCCGAATTACAGCTCACATTCACTAGGAGTGTTTACCTCGCAGCTAACACGGGCGAAGCCTTTCGGCTATTAAAGACGTTGCACTCAGGATATGAAAGGTCTGTGTAAAATATTTTTCCACGTTATTCGGCTCTTCGTGTTGTACAAAACTGTACAAAACTGTCAGTGGTGCACAAGGTGAGTTGGGAGGCACGGGGAAGGTTATGGTGCAAGAAACTCCCCCGCTCAGGTGTAAATTTTTTGAGTGCTCGCCTGCTTTTCATGCATGCCTGTCTCGGCCTCCTGTTTGAACACGCCTTCTCTAGCTCTAACGTGTTCGGGGTCCTGCAGCAAAGCGAGACAACATGACACATTTCGCCATGATTTGACTTGCAGATACCACTTCCTCTTAGAGGGGAAACAACGTGTTGTGCTGTTCTGCAAAGGAGAAGTGTTTCGAAACAGTGTGTGTGGGGCAAAGAGTTGGCGAGGAAGACTGTCATCCGATTAAACATTTGTGAGCGGTAAAAGAGGGAGGAACGCTATAAAGGTAAGAGACTTTGCTCTTTCCTTTTAAATAATCACAGGTCTGTCTATCTGCGTGAGTGTTATGTCCGTAGGCGAGGCTTGTGTGCTGTTTTTGTACCTGCGACAGGAAGAGAAGCGCATATTACATATAACAGTGAAAATGTTCACGTGTGGTCTACGAAGTAAAATAAGAATGCGCGTCACAGGTGCTTCGGTAATCGTATGCTGGCCAGATGTTAAAAGAAAATGACAAAAAACGTTTTTTAATGAGGTGAAATGGCACGAGTTCTGTAGTTTGTTATAAACAGTAACAAATCGCACTGTGGAAATAAAACAGACCGAGAAAATGTACTACAATAGGTATGGCCATGCCTCTTTGTATGCAGAAAACAGTGTTAGCTACACTTGTCACGTGATCTGCAATGTTTGAAAAATGATCCACTCATAAGGGTGGCATGCACCTTGTGCAGATAGGGAAAGGTGGGTGGGGCTGGGCCTAAGGCTAAAACTTTCTATGATGTTCTTGGAAGGATTTTTTAATGGGTGGTACTGGAAAGCACATTCCACCGTAATGTATTGTTTGTTTGCACTGTAAATTTGAATTCCCGTTCAACTGCTGGAACTCGGTGTCAATTTTAGTATTGGTGCCTGCTGCATTTGCGAAGGTTTTTCTCGCAGTGCAAACATGCATTAAAATAAATGTCACTCGTTTCATTGTTCTTGTTGGTTCCAATCACCGCCTTACACCAAGTGGGGATTTTGACGGACGTTTGCAAATTATGAAATGGGGCGGAGGGAGTAGCAAGAAAAAAGAACAAGAAATGAAGATTTAAGCAAAGCGAATAGAAATGAAAGTTTAAATGATAGCGCGAGATTGATGCTTTTTGTCAGTATAAATGGTAAAATGTAGAAATAAACTTTAGTTAAGGTGACACCTGTAGGCATAGTAACATTGAAAGGATTAGGGCGAATTGTGTGTCAGAACGTGTATTTGTAAGTAAACTTTTCATCCAAGCCTGAGTCACTTGGCGCTAAAATAAGAAATGTTTGTTGTTACCTAACTCAATTATACTTTGTTTAATTGACCTCGGAAGGTTGAAAGGCTGAGTGGACCCGCAGGGATTTGAATATATGACTATGAGGACAAACACAGATTCTTTGAGGCAATGCATTAGTCCACTGGGCTGCACGCTCAGTACCATCAGCCCTACTGGAACAGTACAGGAATAGGATTGAGAACTGTATTTACTCCTTTCATTTGTATTTCACTGCAGAACTGAGCTGACCTTGCCTTAGTGATAGTGTATAATACTCAGGCTGCCATTTTGTTCCAAATGTTTAACTACTTTGTTGATGTGTCATCTCTGCTGGGGACTGACAGACAAAAATGACGTCAAGATAACATCACAGATGGCCCAAGTTCTCCCACATGAGCTGCTCAAATCACGTGCTTTTTCCGATTTGTGGGAGGAAATTCTGAACACGTGGCTACGACATTCCCCATCCAGATACCAGTTGCTGCATGATTTCTGACATTTCCGTCTAGCTCTTAGACATTCATTGTTAAGGAATGCTAACTTTATCACTCATTTGGAAATGTCTAGAAAGCCATATTGTGATAAAAGAGGCTAAATATGGCGAGAACCACGCAGAACATTGTTTTATAAGGGAAGAGGGGAGGAAACGGTGAGATCAGACACAATACCAGTTCATGTATCGGGGCTTCAAAGCAATTATTGTGGTATAGGGCATGGAGGAGTGATGCAGTACAATGAAACTGACTACGATAAGGAGGGCCTGACAACTTTCAGCCCATGTAACAATACATCTGCTGTGGAGGGGGCGGGCTCCCGGCACAATACTGGCCGATAGAGGATGTTTATGTGGAAGTCCAAATAATACAGCCTAAGGCATGAGGGATACTGCACTCTAAAGCCAGATGCAAGAAGAAAGGGGCCTCTTACTCTACAGTGGCAGAAGCGTGGGGCATCCTGCGTGCAAATGACGCACGCAAGGGGAGGAGGAGGAGGAGCCTTTTGCACTACAGAGACTGAAAGGTGGAAAATGCTACTCTACCCTGACACATCTAGTACGTGGTGGGGCTCAAAATAATATTGGCTGACAAACATCGTATTAATACTCACTGATACAGTAGGGTGCGCCATCAAAATTTCCACTGCAGGAATTCTGCATGTTGGAAATTGCTAGCTCGACCTATGCCTATCTTATTATCTAACTGGAAATCAAAATCAAGATACATAGAATGATTATTTGAAAAAAAAGCTGATGGTTTTAAGAAGAAATAAATCATTCAGGCATAATATTAAGATAGTGTAAAATGTACTATTATCTGAGAGCAATCATTGTTATTGCACCATTTTTGTTATTTACAATTACAGCCCACACTATAGCAGTATGGCCCACTGCTGAGGGCTGTAAGAGCCTTTATCAACTGGCATAGCCCGAGGCAGAACGGATATAAGGTTATTAAAACAGTGGTTCCCAATTTTTTGACTTGTATGGACCCCCACTTTATCATTACTGAATCCCAGGGCCCCCCACAGAATCATTATTGGAAACCGCGGACGCCCAACTGAGTCAGTAGCGGAAGCCGGGTACCCCGGCCTAAACATTGTAATGACTTGAAGGGAAAAACAATACACACAAATACAGAAACAAGTATTCACAAATACATACACAAATAATAACACATTTAATTAATTTGCAAACAAATATAAATATAAAAAAATTTTAATAGGAAGGTTGGAGCTTTTCTAAATTAAATTGTGTAGGAAAGTACCATCTTACCTGGCATGTCACCCCCATATTTTACTGTATATATTTTGTTTTAGCCTATGTGTCACTGGGACCCTGCCAGGCAGGGCCCCAGTGCTCATAAGTATGTGCCCTGTATGTGTTCCCTGTGTGATGCCTAACTGTCTCACTGAGGCTCTGCTAACCAGAACCTCAGTGGTTATGCTCTCTCTGCTTTCCAAATTTGTCACTAACAGGCTAGTGACTAAATTTACCAATTCACATTGCCATACTGGTACACCCATATAATTCCCTAGTATATGGTACTGAGGTACCCAGGGTATTGGGGTTCCAGGAGATCCCTATGGGCTGCAGCATTTCTTTTGCCACCCATAGGGAGCTTTAACAGTTCTTACACAGGCCTGCCAGTGTAGCCTGAGTGAAATAACGTCCACGTTATTTCACAGCCATTTACCACTGCACTTAAGTAACTTATAAGTCACTTATTTGTCTAACCGTCACTTGGTGAAGGTTGGGTGCAAAGATACTTAGTGTGTGGGCACCCTGGCACTAGCCAAGGTGCCCCCACATCGTTCAGGGCAAATTCCCCGGACTTTGTGAGTGCGGGGACACCATTACACGCGTGCACTGTACATAGGTCGCTACCTATGTACAGCGTCACAATGGTAACTCCGAACATGGCCATGTAACATGTCTAAGATCATGGAATTGTCACCCCAATGCCATTCTGGCATTGGGGGGACAATTCCATGATCCCCCGGGTCTCTAGCACAGAACAGAACTTCTGGGCCAGGCAGAACCCAGGTTCTTCTGCCTGGCCCAGAAGAACCCTTCTGGGCCAGGCAGCTCTGGCCCAGAAAGGCAGAACAAAGGACTTCCTCTGAGAGAAGGTGTAACACCCTCTCCCTTTGGAAATAGGTGTGAAGGCTGGGAGGAGTAGCCTCACCCAGCCTCTGGAAATTGTGTCCATCTCTGCATAAGCCAGTCTATACCGGTTCAGGGATCCCCCAGCCCTGCTCTGGCGCGAAACTGGACAAAGGAAGGGGGAGTGACCACTCCCCTGACCTGCACCTCCCAGGGTAGGTGCCCAGAGCTCCTCCAGTGTGTCCCAGACCTCTGCTATGTTGGAAACAGAGGTGTCTGTGGCACACTAGACTGCTCTGAGTGGCCAGTGCCAGCAGGTGACGTCAGAGGCTCCTTCTGATAGGCTCTTACCTCTCTTAGTAGCCAATCCTCCTTCCTAGGTAGCCAAACCTCCTTTTCTGGCTATTTAGGTCTCTGCTTTGGGGATCTCACCAGATAACGAATACAAGAGCTCATCAGAGTTCCTATGCATCTCCCTCTTCATCTTCTGCCAAAGGATTGACCGCTAACTGCTCAGGACGCCTGCAAAACCGCAACAAAGTAGCAAGACGACTACTAGCAACCTTGTACCACTTCATCCTGCTGGCTTTCTCGACTGTTTCCAGGTGGTGCATGCTCTGGGGGTAGCCTGCCTCCTCTCTGCACCAGGAGCTCCGAAGAAATATCCCGTGGGTTGACGGAATCTTCCCAATGCAACCGCAGGCAACAAAAGACTGCATCACTGGTCCTCTGGGTCCCCTCTCAGCTCGACGAGCGTGGTCCCTGGAACTCAGCAACTCTGTCCAAGTGACTCGCACAGTCCAGTGACTCTTCAGTCCAATTTTGGTGGAGATAAGTCCTTGCCTCCCCACGCTAGACTGCATTGCTGGGTACCGCATGATTTGCAGCTGCTCCGGCTCCTGTGCACTCTTCCAGGATTTCCTTCGTGCACAGCCAAGCCTGGGTCCCCGACACTCTAACCTGCAATGCACAACCTTCTGAGTTGGCCTCCGGCGTCGTGGGACTCACTTTTGTGACTTCAGGTGGACTCCAGTTCACTTTTCTTCTAAATGCCTGTTCAGGTACTTCTGTGGGTGCTACCTGCTTCTGTGAGGGCTCCCTACGTTGCTGGCGCCTCCTCTGTCTCCTCATCCTAGTGGCAACATCCTGGTCCCTCCTGGGCCACAGCAGCATCCAAAAACCCTAACCGCGACCCTTGCAGCTAGCAAGGCTTGTTTGTGGTCTTTCTGCGTGGGAACACCTCTGCAAGCTTCTTCACGACGTGGGACATCCATCTTCCAAAGGGGAAGTTCCTAGTCCTCTTCTTTCTTACAGAACTCCAAGCTTCTTTCAACAGGTGGCAGCTTCCTTGCACCCTCAGCTGGCATTTCCTAGCTCCTGCCCCCTCTCGACGCTGTCGTGACTATTGGACTTGGTCTCCTTGTCTTGCAGGTACTCAGGTCCAGAAATCCACTGTTGTTGCATTGCTGGTGTTTGTTCTTCCTGCAGAATCCCCCTATCACGACTTCTGTGCTCTCTGGGGGTATAATTGGATGTACTTTACACCTACCTTTCAGGGTCTTGGGGTGGGCTATTTTTCTAACCCTCACTGTTTTCTTACAGTCCCAGCGACCCTCTACAAGCTCACATAGGTTTGGGGTCCATTCGTGGTTCGCATTCCACTTTTGGAGTATATGGTTTGCGTTGCCCCTATACCTATGTGCACCTATTGCAATCTACTGTAACTTTACATTGCTTGCATTACTTCCTTTTGCTGTTATCTGCATTATTTTGGTTTGTGTACATATATCTTGTGTATATATCTTATCATCATACTGAGGGTACTCACTGAGATACTTTTGGCATATTGTCATAAAAATAAAGTACCTTTATTTTTAGTACTTCTGTGTATTGTGTTTTCTTATGATATTGTGCATATGACACCAGTGGTATAGTAGTAGCTTTACATGTCTCCTAGTTCAGCCTAAGCTGCTTTGCCATAGCTACCTTCTATCAGCCTAAGCTGCTAGAAACACTTCTTCTACACTAATAAGGGATAACTGGACCTGGCACAAGGTGTAAGTACCTCTGGTACCCACTACAAGCTAGGCCAGCCTCCTACATTGGTTGTGCAGCGGTGGGATAAGTACTTGTAACTACTTACCACTTTGTCATTGTGTACTTTTCATAAGAGAATAATATACAAAACAAGTTCAGTGTATGCACACCTAACCAAAAAGTTGTGCTTTTCTTCTCCCAAACTTTTTACAAAGTTCTGAAAAGTTTCTCTAAACTTCTAAAAGTTAGAAAAATATTTTTTCTCTGTTCTTTAAAAAGTTCTGAAACCTTTTCTTTCTTCTCACTGTCTCTAAACCTTCTTCGATCATGTCTGATGTAGAGTCTGCTCTTAAAATGGTCAATACTACTTATAACAATTTGAATTACAAGAGCCTAAGGAGTCTCTGCAAATATAGAGGTTTAGTGATAGGAAAGAACCATACAAAAGAGTTTCTATATAACATGCTTATTGTGAATGATGACTCCCTAGGAGGCACTTCAAATGAGAAGTTATTAGATGGCTCCCATTCTGACTCAGGGGATCTCCTTGTGGGAGGTGGGGAGGGTTCTGTTCCAAATCTGCCCCTTAGCAGACCACCTAGTAATGCTGGTAGTAATAGAGATTCCCATCATAGTAGTGGTGTCTTTATTCCTGGAGGCCAGGTTATTAGAGTCCAGTCAGTTAGGGACAGATCTCCCTCTGTTGTTTCCAATTTATCTTCTGTGTGCAAGCATTCCCAACCCACCCACCCTGAAGACAACATGTTAGAAAGGGAACTCAAAAAGTTGAGAGTGGAAGAGACCACACTGAAGCTTAAACAGCAACAGCTGGCTCTAGATAGGGAATCCCTAGACCTGGAGAAGGAGAGACAGAGATTGGGGTTAGGACCCCATGGTGGCAGCAACAGCAGTATTCCTGATAGTAATCCTGTTAGAGAGCATGATTCCAGGAATCTGCACAAGATAGTCCCCCCTGACAAGGAGGGGGATGACATCAACAAGTGGTTTGCTGCAATTGAGAGGGCCTGTATGGCACAGGGGGTCACTCAAAGGCAGTGGGCTGCTATATTGTGGCTATCTTTCAATGGAAAGGGTAGGGATAGGCTCCTTACCGTTAGAGAAAGTGATGCTAACAATCTTGCAGTTTTGAAGGATGCACTCTTGGATGGATTTGGCTTAACCACTGAACAATACAGGATTAAGTTCAGGGACACCAGAAAAGTGTCCTCACAAGACTGGATAGACTTTGTTGACTGTTCAGTGAAGGCCTTAGAAGGGTGGTTACATGGCAGTAAAGTTTCTGACTATGAAAGCCTGTATAATCTTATTCTGAGAGAGCATATTCTGAATAACCGTGTGTCTGACTTGTTACACCAATATCTAGTGGACTCAGATTTGACCTCTCCCCAAGAATTGGGAAAGAAGGCAGACAAATGGGTCAGAACAAGAGTGAACAGAAAAGTTCATACAGGGGGTGACAAGGATGGAAAAGAAGAAGGATGGTAAGTCTTCTGACAAGGGTGGGGACAAAAGTAAAACTGAGTCTTCATCAGGCCCACAAAAATCCTCTGGTGGGGGTGGTGGGTCCAAATCCTCTTCAAATCAAGTTAAAAAGCCTTGGTGTTATTTGTGTAAAGTCAAAGGCCATTGGACAACTGATGCCAGTTGTCCAAAGAAAAACACCAAACCTCCCACTACCACAACCCCTACTGCAAACTCTAGTGTCCCCAGTAATAGCAGTGGTGGTGGGAGCAAACCTACTAATAGCCAATCCAAGGGAGTAGCTGGACTCACTTTTGGTATTTTAGTTGGGGTTGATCTTGTTAGGGAGACCACAGAGGCTGTGTTAGTCTCTGAAGGTGCCATTGATTTGTCCACCTTAGTTGCTTGTCCCCTTAATATGGATAAGTACAAGCAACTTCCCCTAATAAATGGTGTTGAGGTTCAGGCCTACAGGGACACAGGTGCCAGTGTTACCATGGTAATAGAGAAACTGGTACACCCTGAACAACACCTACTTGGTCACCAGTACCAAGTGACAGACGCTCATAACAACACTCTTAGCCACCCCATGGCTGTTGTGAATCTCAACTGGGGGGGTTACTGGTCCAAAGAAAGTTGTGGTTGCCTCAGATTTACCTGTAGACTGTCTACTAGGAAATGATTTAGAGACATCAGCTTGGGCAGAAGTGGAGTTTGAGGCTAATGCAGTAATGCTGGGCATTCCTGGGCATATTTTTGCTTTAACAAGGGCTCAGGCCAAAAAGCAAAAAGGACAGGGTAACTTGGATCCTGGAACAATGGACCAAGTGCTCCCTAAAGCTAGGGGTAGCAAGGGTAAATCCCTACCCACTATCCCTCCCACTACAGATGATTCTCCTTCTGCGGAAGAAGAATTTCCTCCCTGTGCAGAACCTTCACCAGATGAGCTGGCAGCAGACACTGCTGAGCTTTTGGGTGGAGGGGGGCCTGCCAGGGAAGAGCTGAGTGTGGCACAGCAATCCTGTCCCACATTAGAGGGTCTCAGACAGCAAGCTGTCAAGCAGCAAAATGGGGATGTCTGTGACTCACACAGAGTTTACTGGGAGGACAACTTCTTGTACACAGGGGCAAGGGACCCAAAACCTGGGGCAGCCAGGAGATTGGTCATTCCCCTGCAGTACAGAGAGTTCCTCCTAACTCTGGCACATGACATTCCTTTGGCTGGGCATTTGCGCCAGAGCAAAACATGGGAAAGGCTTGTCCCCCTGTGTCACTGGCCTAGGATGTCAGAGGACACAAAAGATTTTTGCAAGTCTTGTGTGACCTGCCAAGCCAGTGGCAAGACTGGTGGCACCCCAAAGGATCCCCTTATTCCACTACCTGTGGTTGGGGTTCCCTTTGAAAGGGTAGGGGTTGACATAGTTGGCCCCCTTGACCCTCCTACTGCTTCAGGCAATAGGTTTATCTTGGTGGTTGTGGACCATGCCACAAGATATCCTGAAGCAATTCCTCTAAGGACCACTACAGCTCCTGCAGTGGCAAAAGCTCTCCTGGGAATCTTTTCCAGGGTGGGTTTCCCAAAAGAGGTTGTATCAGACAGGGGTAGCAACTTTATGTCTGCATACTTGAAAGCTATGTGGAAGGAATGTGGTGTAACCTACAAATTCACCACACCTTATCATCCACAGACTAATGGACTGGTAGAGAGGTTTAATAAAACTCTCAAAGGTATGATAATGGGACTCCCTCAAAAACTCAGAAGGAGATGGGATGTCCTGTTACCTTGCCTCCTTTTTGCTAACAGGGAGGTACCCCAGAAAGGAGTGGGCTTCAGCCCCTTTGAACTCCTCTTTAGGCACTGTGTAAGAGGTCCACTAACACTTGTGAAGGAGGGTTGGGAACAACCCTTAAAAGCTCCCAGACAGGACATAGTGGACTATGTACTTGGCCTAAGATCCAGAATGGCTGAGTACATGAAAAAGGCCAGTAAAAACCTTCAGTCCAGCCAAGAGCTCCAGAAGCAATGGCATGACCAGAAGGCTGTTCTGATTCAGTACCAACCAGGACAGAAGATGTGGGTATTGGAGCCTGTGGCCCCAAGAGCACTCCAGGACAAATGGAGTGGACCCCATCTAATTGTTGAGAAAAAGGGTGAGGTTAACTATCTGGTAGACCTGGGCACTGCCAGGAGTCCCCTTAGGGTGATTCAAGTCAACCGCCTAAAACCCTACTATGACAGGGCTGATCTCACCCTGCTCATGGCAACAGATGAAGGACAGGAAGAAGAGAGTGACCCTCTCCCTGATCTCTTCTCCTCCACTGAAGAGGATGCTTTAGTGGAGGGAGTCGTTTGAGCAGATTGTCTGACTGCAGAACAGAAAGACAACTGCATAAATCTCCTTGGACAATTTTCTGAACTCTTTTCAACTGTGCCAGGCACCACATCTTGGTGGGAACACACAATTGATACTGGAGACAGCTTGCCTGTCAAAAGTAAACTCTATAGACAGCCTGACCATGTCAGGGACTGCATAAAACAAGAGGTTCAGAAAATGCTTGATCTAGGAGTGGTTGAACCTTCTGAAAGCCCATGGGCGAGTCCTGTGGTGCTTGTACCAAAGCCTCACTCAAAAGATGGAAAAAGGGAGATGAGGTTTTGTTTAGACTACAGAGGTCTCAATCAGGTAACAAAAGCTGATGCTCACCCTATACCCAGGGCAGATGAGCTCATAGATACACTGGCATCTGCCAAGTATCTAAGCACCTTTGATTTGACTGCAGGGTATTGGCAGATCAAATTGGCTGAGGATGCTAAACCTAAAACTGCATTTTCAACTATAGGAGGGCACTACCAATTTAAATGATGCCCTTTGGTTTGAAGAATGCACCTGCCACTTTTCAGAGGTTGGTGAACACAGTCCTGCAAGGGTTGGAGGCTTTTAGTGCAGCATATCTTGATGATATAGCTGTCTTTAGCTCCACCTGGGATGAGCACCTGGTCCATCTTTGGAAAGTTTTGGAGGCCCAGCAAAAGGCAGGCCTCGCTATCAAGGCCTCAAAGTGCCAGATAGGGCAGGGAAAGGTGGTTTATCTGGGACACCTGGTATGTGGAGAACAGATTACACCACTGCAGGGGAAAATCCAAACAATCATGGATTGGGTTCCCCCTACAACACAGACCCAGGTGAGAGCCTTCCTGGGCCTCACTGGGTATTACAGGAGATTCATTAAAAACTATGGCTCCATAGCAGCCCCACTTAATGATCACACCAGTAAAAAGATGCCTAAAAAGGTATTGTGGACAGCTAGCTGTCAGAAAGCTTTTCAGGAGCTCAAACAGGCCATGTGCACGGCACCTGTCCTAAAAAGCCCATGTTACTCCGAGAAATTCATTGTTCAAACTGATGCATCTGAATTAGGGGTAGGGGCAGTCTTATCACAACTGAATTCTGAGGGCCAGGATCAACCAGTTGCTTTTATCAGCAGAAGGTTGACCCCTAGAGAAAAGCGTTGGTCTGCCATAGAGAGGGAGGCCTTTGCTGCGGTCTGGGCATTGAAGAAGTTGAGGCCATACCTGTTTGGCACTCACTTTATTGTTCAGACAGACCACAAACCTCTACTTTGGCTAAAACAAATGAAAGGTGAAAACCCTAAATTGTTGAGGTGGTCCATATCTCTACAGGGAATGGACTATACAGTGGAACATAGACCTGGGAGTACCCAATCCAATGCAGATGGACTCTCCAGATATTTACACTTAGACAATGAAGACTCATCAGGTCATGGCTAGTCTTATTGTCCTTCGTTTGGGGGGGAGGGGTTGTGTAGGAAAGTACCATCTTGCCTGGCATGTTACCCCCATATTTCACTGTATATATGTTGTTTTAGTCTATGTGTCACTGGGAACCTGCCAGGCAGGGCCCCAGTGCTCATAAGTATGTGCCCTGTGTGTGTTCCCTGTGTGATGCCTAACTGTCTCACTGAGGCTCTGCTAACCAGAACCTCAGTGGTTATGCTCTCTCTGCTTTCCGAATTTGTCACTAACAGGCTAGTGACTAAATTTACCAATTCACATTGGCATACTGGTACACCCATATAATTCCCTAGTATATGGTACTGAGGTACTCAGGGTATTGGGGTTCCAGGAGATCCCTATGGGCTGCAGCATTTCTTTTGCCACCCATAGGGAGCTCTGACAATTCTTACACAGGCCTGCAAGTGCAGCCTGAGTGAAATAACGTCCACGTTATTTCACAGCCATTTACCACTGCACTTAAGTAACTTATAAGTCACCTATATGTCTAACCTACACCTGGTGAAGGTTGGGTGCAAAGTTACTTAGTGTGTGGGCACCCTGGCACTAGCCAAGGTGCCCCCACATTGTTCAGGGCAAATTGCCCAGACTTTGTGAGTGCGGGGACACCATTACACGTCACTACCTATGTACAGCGTCACAATGGTAACTCCGAACTTGGCCATGCAACATGTCTAAGATCATGGAATTGTCCCCCCAATGCCAGAATGGCATTGGGGGGACAATTCCATGATCCCTGGGTCTCTAGCACAGAACCCGGGTACTGCCAAACTGCCTTTCCGGGGTCTCCACTGCAGCTGCTGCTGCTGCCAACCCTTCAGACAGGTTTCTGCCCTCCTGGGGTCCAGGCAGCCCTGGCCCAGGAAGGCAGAACAAAGAACTTCCTCTGAGAGAGGGTGTAACACCCTCTCCCTTTGGAAATAGGTGTGAAGGCTGGAGAGGAGTAGCCTCCCCCAGCCTCTGGAAATGCTTTGATGGGGACAGATGGTGCCCATCTCTGCATAAGTCAATCTACACCGGTTCAGGGATCCCCCAGCCCTGCTCTGGCACGAAACTGGACAAAGGAAAGGGGAGTGACCACTCCCCTGACCTGCACCTCCCAGGGGAGGTGCCCAGAGCTCCTCCAATGTGTCCCAGACCTCTGCCATCTTGGAAACAGAGGTGTCTGTGGCACACTGGACTGCTCTGAGTGGCCAGTGCCAGCAGGTGACGTCAGAGGCTCCTTCTGATAGGCTCTTACCTCTCTTGGTAGCCAATCCTCCTTCCTAGGTAGCCAAACCTCCTTTTCTGGCTATTTAGGGTCTCTGCTTTGGGGATCTCACCAGATAACGAATGCAAGAGCTCATCAGAGTTCCTCTGCATCTCCCTCTTCACCTTCTGCCAAAGGATCGACCGCTGACTGCTCAGGACGCCTGCAAAACCGCAACAATGTATCAAGACGACTACTAGCAACCTTGTATCGCTTCATCCTGCTGGCTTTCTCGACTGTTTCCAGGTGGTGCATGCTCTGGGGGTAGCCTGCCTCCTCTCTGCACCAGGAGCTCTGAAGAAATCTCCCGTGGGTCGATGGAAACTTCCCCCTGCAACCGCAGGCAACAAAAGACTGCATCACCGGTCCTCTGGGTCCCCTCTCAGCACGACGAGCGTGGTCCGTGGCACTCAGCAACTCTGTCCAAGTGACTCCCACAGTCCAGTGACTCTTCAGTCCAAGTTTGGTGGAGGTAAGTCATTGCCTCCCCACGGTAGACTGCATTGCTGGGTACCACATGATTTGCAGCTGCTCCGGCTCCTGTGCACTCTTCCAGGATTTTCTTTGTGTACAGCCAAGCCTGGGTCCCGACACTCTAACCTGCAGTGCATAACCTTCTGAGTTGGCCTCCGGCGTCGTGGGACTCCCTTTTGTGACTTCGGTGGACTCCCTTTTGTGACTTCGGGTGGACTCCGGTTCACTTTTCTTCTAAGTGCCTGTTCAGGTACTTCTGTGGGTGCTACCTGCTTCTGTGAGGGCTCCCTACATTGCTGGACACCTCCTCTGCCTCCTCATCCAAGTGGCGACATTCTGGTCCCTCCTGGGCCACAGCAACATCCAAAAACCCTAACCACGACCCTTGCAGCTAGGAAGGCTTGTTTGCGGTCTTTCTGCGTGAGAATACCTCTGCAAGCTTCTTCACGACGTGGGACACCCATCCTCCAAAGGGGAAGTTCCTAGTCCTCTTCTTTCTTACAGAACTCCAAGCTTCTTCCAACAGGTGGCAGCTTCCTTGCACCCTCAGCTGGCATTTCCTGGGCTCCTGCCCACTCTCGACACTGTCGCGACTATTGGACTTGGTCCCCTTGTCTTGCAGGTACTCAGGTCCGGAAATCCACTGTTGTTGCATTGTTGGTGTTTGTTCTTCCTGCAGAATCCCCCTATCACGACTTCTGTGCTCTCTGGGGGTAGTAGGTGCACTTTACACCTACCTTTCAGGGTCTTGGGGTGGGCTATTTTTCTAACCCTCACTGCTTTCTTACAGTCCCAGTGACCCTCTACAAGCTCACATAGGTTTGGGGTCAATTTGTGGTTCACATTCCAGTTTTGGAGTATATGGTTTGTGTTGCCCCTATACCTATGTGCACCTATTGCAATCTACTGTAACTTTACACTGCTTTCATTACTTCCTTTTGCTATTATCTGCATAATTTTGGTTTGTGTACATATATCTTGTGTACATATCTTATCCTCATACTGAGGGTACTCACTGAGATACTTTTGGCATATTGTCATTGTCATTGTCACTTCTGTGTATTGTGTTTTCTTATGATATTGTGCATATGACACCAGTGGTATAGTAGGAGCTTTACATGTCTCCTAGTTGAGCCTAAGCTGCTTTGCAATAGCTGCCTTCTATCAGCCTAAGCTGCTAGAAACACCTCTTCTACACTAATAAGGGATAACTGGACCTGGCACAAGGTGTAAGTACCTCTGGTACCCACTACAAGTCAGGCCAGCCTCCTACAAATTGAAGCCCCACTTCGTCCCTACTGTATTCTGTTTGATGCACCTGCACTGCTCCCATGAATCAATCAGGGGATACTAATTACATTTTTAGCCTCCAATTTCAAATTCCTTGACAATTACCGTGTATTTTCAAATTTTCTAAGCAGTCGTGGACCCCCTGAGGAGGCTTCCCCGACCCCCAGGGGTCCCCGGACCACAGGTTGGGAACCACTGTATCAGAACATTCCAACTACCGAGGTTAGAATGTTCTGAATTAAAAAGGCAGAAATAGAAGACAAACACCAAAAATCTCGGAGCCGAAAATTATGGCAGCAATCTCAAAAACACTTCATTGTTTTCAAAGGAGCTGCCAATATTCCAATGTTCTAAAGAGTTATATACGAATCCACGGAGAGAAGAAAGGAACTATCCCATTCTAAAAAGGAGCCGGGCTGCTAAACTTAAAGTTTGAAAATGATTAGGCTATATGTGATACACCCTAGAATATTACATGAAATGGATAAAAGTGCTGGCAGAAAATCAACCATTTTTGAATACTTGAAACCGAGATATTGAGGTGTCACAACCAACATAATGAAAACATATACAGCACTCCTTATTTGGGAACTAATACATTCAGGACTTACTAAAGTTATAAAGCACTGGGCTCTTTGTAACATTAATAACTACATTAATAAAATGAACTGAAAATATGAAAGGCTTAGAGGTCTGAAGATGGGAAGTTTTAATCCACAACACAAATCACAGCAGAAATGCAGGTTGAAACTACAATTCAATTCACCAGACATCAGTAGTAGAGACAAAGGGGGAGGGACCACACTGTCTCCCATCCCAGCACAGTTCACCCCATTGCATCCTGGTAAATGCAGTACACTTACTTCAAATTTGCTGCTCCCTTGAGCCTGCAAGCTGACAAGCTTTGGAGATGCACCCGTATGCCTGTGAGACGTATTGTGACCTGAGAGGAATTTGGAAGCATTTTCATCAACCCCAGATGAATTTTCCTAGCTCTCGGCTACCCCTGCTCTCTACTGATGAAGGGCTAAACCCAGAGATACATGTCTAGAGATATACAGCAATGTCTGTACTAACTTTGGTGAAAAACTACTGCTAATTTTGAAGTAAGCTCTAATTGTGTACTACATTTACCAGGATGCAAAGGGGCAAACTGTGCTGGGATGTGGGGCAGTGTGACCCCAACCCCCCATCAGTAGTAGAGAAATTGATGGCCTTTCATTTAAAACAATAATCAAATTCTTTGCAAACGGATGATTGGGCTAACACATTCTCCATTCTCCAGGGTAAAGCCATATCTACTAAATGTAAGTATGTTAGGAGAATGGGTGACAAGTAAAATTGGTAGAAGCTGAAACTTGAAGGCTAGATAAGACATATCTCTGGTATGGCTAGGAAATGGATGAATGATTTTATGCAAACATTACTAAAGAAGAATCTGAAGAATTTGAACACATCCGCAAAGGATAAGCTGGATAGAGAATTCGGTAGGGACTTAGGAACAGATGTATGATGCGTTTTTCTAGTCACAAAGGGGCCGATTTGCAGAATCAGCCTGTTTGCAACTAGAAAAATGCTTTTTGGATTTTGTGATTCGGTATTAGGAAGGGGCGTGTCAAGGGTGTCCCTTCTTAATACCGAATCTAAATGGTATGTATGATTGTTTTGTGACTGCTAATGTGGTTGCAAAACAATCGCGAATGTGGTTGAACCAATTTTTTAATTTGTGCTAATGGGACCTCTTCCCCTTTGTGAATGCATGCAAAACCATTTTTTCAGAGCAGCTGACCACAGACCACTGCCTGCTCTGAAAAAATTAAAAGAAAACTTTTCATTTTTGATTTCAAAATGCATTTAATTTTCCTTTAAGTCAATATTTTTATTACCAGTATTCTGGCATCCAACAATACAGGGGCCTGGTTCACGTCATCCCATTTGCAGCACAATGCTTTTTTGTTGTGCAAGCAACCCCATTGTCTGCACAGTAAAGGACTCAGTAATCTTTAGCGGTGCAAAGGCGTTATGCATGAGTGTAAATCAATCACTCATAAGTATCAATTGGGTTTGGATGAGGTCCGTGCCTCATTCACACAATACCTCTTGAGTAATAGGGCTGCCCTGTGCACTTTGGAACTGGACAAGCAGGTCACCTAAAGCAAAGGTTAGTTGGAATTTGGAATACATTTTAAAGAGTTTCATTGTACTTCATACAAACACCGTGGACTACCACAAGTACAATTATCAATGTGTCTGGAAAGCTTTTATGGGAAATCATAACTTTAGGGTTATATGATTTTCATCTTGTTGATCAGTCCTTAAATTGTAGTCATTTCTTTTCTTCATTGTTACACATACATATTTAAAAAACAGTTGTCAAAATGCCAAAGGCAGTAGTGTGGTGATGGACACTGACCTAGTGGTTAATATGAGTGAGTTAAATGAAACAGTTCACTATTATGTGTGCAACAAAACTGACAAATAATTTGCCCCCAGTGTCTGCAGACATGGGTGGCAAAGTGGGCATTCCGGGGCCTTAGCCATGGCAACTGCGTTGAACAGCTGTATATTTCATAAAGATGAGTAAAAGTTGAAATTAGTGCCTCTTCAGGGTGGGAAGCAAAAGGCACACCCCATGCCCCTTTCAAGGTATTCTATTGGAAGAAATGCTTCTAAAAACACATTATTTCCCCACGGCGATCAAAAAAACTAATAGAATGAATGTGCTTCTGTCAACTTTTGACGTGTACAGGAAGATTACTCACCTTGATGTTAATCCACTGAGTGACATAATGCAAAATGATGGTGGTGTTGCTCGAATGTGAAATTACCTTGAAAAAACAAAAGACTAGAGGTGTTTAGCAAAGCAGGAACAGTTGGTTCAATTAAACACAATGGCCGGGAGAAGAGTTACAGAAATAGGGTTTGAGGATTGTACAATCAATCCGAACAGTGTTTTTTACATTTCTCTGGGCACCATGAAACCATTTCGGCATTCCTTTTTAGGTAAGGAATGTGGGCTGCTGTCTTGGAGTCATAAATCAGGTCCTGATAAAAAATGCAGGTGGACCTCAACTTTGTATGGACACATTGAGGGCCTGTGCGTATGTTTCCAGATGTCTGGAATGAGAGGTGTGTGATTTCTGCATGTTACTGTGCGTGCTGTGCTCTGATTGGGTGAGTGTTCCTAACTTCAAGTGGCATCTGACTTTGTGGTGTTTTTGGAATGTGCACACCTCTCCGGCCATGTGTGTTTTATTGGGGCCAATCTCCTGGGACCATTGTGGTGTTGCTGCCTATCTGTGGGATTGATCTGAGTTTCCTGTTTGCGCCTTTGTCTGGCGGCTTCATGCCACCCCACCTGTGACCTGTCTGTCAGTAACCTCTAGCCCAGGTCTCAGGGCCTGTCTGAACATGTATTTCTGAGTTGGAGTTGATGGAGCATACATGACGGGTGAATTTGATAACAGTGATTCGATTTTCTTTTTATATGTGAACGTATCCTTGTACACATCTACATCGACTTTTTCAATATTAACATTCCCATGTCTAGTTGAGTATTCAACTACACTGTCTTAACCATACTTCATGAGAGTCACATTGTTGGGGGCTACTTACCTAATTACTTGCATTGTACCCGATTTGAGCACTATGTTTTTACAGCAGGAAACCCCACTTGCAGGAAACTACACAGAAACAATAATAATATGAAAACGGGCAACAATGATGTGCACAGATCATTCAGCCATAAGGGAATCCAAGAGAACCTGTTCGTGAACCACTCCTGCTCAGGGGTACCTCCCTCCTCATGAATGTCTTTGTAAATGGTGCAATGCTTGGATGGCAAGAGTCAGACTACCATTGTCCATGTCACTGCCTGGTATAAATGTGCAGCAGGATGTACCGATCTTGGTGCAACCCCTCCCTGCATTGCGGCCATGAAGTATAACACATACCAATGTTGCATCACTGTTAGATTTTTCATCCTTGGAGTGGTCTCCCTTAACTTTTTGCTTCTGTTCCCAGGTTGTTGATGTGTGCTGGACTCTGGTTTTGCTGTTTTTGCTACTCTGGGCACTTTACCAGTGCTAACCAGTGCTAAAGTGCAAGTGCTCCTATACAAAATGTGTATGTAATTGGCTTATCCATGATTGGCATATTTGATTTACTAGAAAGTCCCTAGTAAAGTGCACTAGAGGTGCCCAGGGCCTGTAAATCAAATGCTACTAGTGGGCCTGCAGCACGGGTTATGCCACCCACATAAGTAGCTCTGTAATCATGTCTCAGACCTGCCATTGCAGTGTCTGTGTGTGCAGTTTTTAACTGTAATTTCGACTTGGCAAATGTACCCACTTGCCAGGCCTATACCTTCCCTTTCCTTACATGTAAGACACCTCTAAGGTAGGCCCTGGGTAGCCCCAGAGGCAGGGTGCAATATATGGTTAAGGTAGGACATATAGTAATGTGTTTTATATGTCCTGACAGTGAAATATTGCTAAATTCGTTTTTCACTGTTGCAAGGCCTGTCCCGCCCATAGGTTAATATGGGGGCTACCTTTAAATATGATTAAAGTGTAGATTTCCTTTGGGGGCGGATAGACATGTGGAGTTTGGGGTCTCTGAGCTCACAATTTAAAAATACATCTTTTAGTAAAGTTGATTTTAAGATTGTGGGGGTTATTACTACTCTGGAGGAGGTGTTAATCCGTCCCAAAACTGACGGTAAAGTGACGGATAGACCACCAGCCGTATTACGAGTCCATTATATCCTATGGAACTCGTAATACGGCTGGTGGTATATCCGTCACTTTTCCATCACTTTTGTGACGGATTAACACCTCCTCCAAAGTTGTAATAACCCCCTGTGTTTTTGAAAATGCAACTTCTAGAAAGTGGGCATTTTCTTGTTTAAACCACTTCTGTGACTGCCTGTTTGTGGATTCCCTGTCTGGGTCAGTTTGACAGTTGGGCTGGTTGCACCTCTCACTAGACAGTGACACAAAGGAAGCTGGGGTGTAGTCTGCCTTGCCTGATGAGCCATCTGTGCTAGGAGGGAGGGGAGGAGTGGTCACTCACACCTAAAAGGGCTGTGCCTGCCCTCACACAATGCAATCTCCAACCCCCTGGTGTGTGTCTGGGGCCTGGCCTGGGCAAGGCAGGATTTCACAAAATAGAGAGACTTTGCTTTGAAGTAGGCCTACTTCAAAGAGCAAAATGGGTATAAGAAGGGCACCCAAAACCACAGACTTTAGAATACTTCTGGAAACCAAGAGGAACCTCTGCCTGGAGAAGAGCTGAAGAGCTTAGGAAGAAGAGCTGCCCTCCCTGTGACTGCTTTGTGGAGCTATCCTGCAGTTGCTGCTTCTGCCTGTGCAAGAGGACAAAGACTTGAATTTGTGTGCCTGCCTGCTTGTGAAGAACTCTCCAAGAGCTTGATTTAGAGCTTGCCTCCTGTTGTTGAAGTCTTAGGGACAGCAAAGACTTCTCTCTGCTTCACCTGGAGCCTCTGCTGAGACTCCTACCCTGCCAAGTGGTGCCCATCTAGTTCCTGGGACCCTGAAAGGAGAAGCTGGCAGAACAAGAGTAAGAAATCCACGCACAGACCGCAGTGCAGGGAAAAGATCGACGCGACTCCAATCTGCAGCTGAAAAATCGACGTGCCACCAGATGAAAATAGGCGCTCGCCTGCAATGTGACCGGAAGATCGATGCCCACAGCTGGAGAAACAACATGCAGAATCGGTGACGGAGGCTTGTGAGATCGCAAGCCGCGCTGCGTGGCTTTCAGATCATCGTGCAGCTGGATTTCTGATGCAAACACCACTGGGCCTGCCCGGACCGGATCGACGTATCACTCTCCTGTGGAGAGAAAAAATGAAGCACGCCAACCTGACTGAAGGAGAAACGATGCAAGGTCTCGTTCGTCGGTGATATCGACGCATCGCGAGCCCTTTTTGATGCACACTCGCCCATACAGGGTTATTTTTGACGCACCCAAGGTACATTTTCACGCTATCAATGTTAGCGTTGTGTTTAAAATTACATAAAGACTCTTTTTGCATTTTTATTGATAACTTGACTTGTGCATTGTGGATTTTTGTTGTTTTGGTCTTGTTTAGTTTAGATAAATATTCTCTATTTTTCTTAACCAGTGTTGTGTCATTTTGTAGTGTTTTCATTGAGTTACTGTGTGTGTTGGTACAAATACTTTACACCTAGCACTCTGAAGGTGAGCCTGCCTGGTTGTGCCAAGCTACCAAGGGGGTGAGCAGGGGTTAGCTGAGGGTGATTCTCTTTTACCCTGACTAGAGTGAGGGTCCTTGCTTGGACAGGGGGTAACCTGACTGCCAACCAAAGACCCAATTTCTAACAATCACCATGAGGCGGATGGCTCTCATTTCTTCCTTAATCTAATTAAGGCCGAGCTCAGTGCTGTTCATTATCTTGAGCATTTCCCACCTGGTTATTGGCAACCAGTGGGCGTTTGATTTCGTCTGCATAGTGAAGAAGGGTATGGACCCTCCGGCTGATACTTGTGCGTCAGAGAACAATCTGAATTCTTCTGGAATGTTTTTGTACTGAGCCCAGCCAAAATAATCAGCAGTTCTGTTTTCTTGAGCCTGATGCTAACAGAGTAAACTTCTTCTGTAGAGGGTGTTGGGGTAGGTATGGTGATGAGGGAGCAGAGGCCCCACCATCAAGGGACAAGCTGAGTGTAGGCACATTTTCTGCATTGCCAGTAAGTATCCATCATCGTGGAGGTGCCCCATTGATGTCTGGAATATTCAGGATTGTGCCACAGTTTTGATTTGTTCCCAGTGGAATTGTTCCTTTACCTCTGAAACACAAGCAATAAAGTGTAAGCTTCTATACAATTAGGGGCTGCCCCTTCCCTTTTAACCATGCATATCTATCTCTCTCTCTCTGTATCCTAGATTTCCTGACATGGGGTATCTATGCTGTTCTTCATCCCTCCCCTATGAGGCTGATTTCCCTTTGTATAATCAAGGTGGATGGCAATACACTGAAACTCCATGTCTGGAGTCCATTTGTTATTAAAGAAGACAGCCCCAGATACGCTAAGGACCAGCCTGGCACCACAGAAGGAAGTGGTAGTGGATGTGTTTGTTCATTGGTTTGGTTGTTTTGCTATCTCTAAGAATCTTTTTTCTGGAAAGTCTTGGGCCAAGCTGTATCCTCCCCTATGATGCCCTTTCTATGCAGCCTATCTAGCTCGATTTTAGTATGGCTAGGCTCTGTGAAAAGGTACGGTACTGTGGGATGGGATTCGTATTGGGTCAGATTCGATAATACTCTATGTGGTTCTACTCCGTTGGGTTGTATCTTGGCCCTAATCCTACATAGGTATGGGCGGAGAAGGCAATTTGTTTTTTCAGGGGCTACCTCTTGGAACAAGTAAAGCCTGCCTGCACCTACTGCATGTGGTATCAGTGAACAGATGAAACATGACCTGTCTGATGTCTTGGAACCCACAGTGGTCATGTGCTGATACCAAGTGTTGTGTAAGAAGGCGCTGTGTAGTGCATGTGGAATGCTGGGGTTGGGTTCGGTGTAATTATAAGTGACATGAGAGAGGTCACTATGCAAGCGCTGTGACAATTTCTGGGTGGGCTCCTTTTATCTAAGCACTTCTTTGCCAATGGATGGATGTGGCAGCACCCATAAAAAAGAGAGTATACAAATGTACAACCTTACAAAACTTATTGAACATTTCAGGCCTTGGGATGAATTCCTGAGGAGATGTCTGTAGTCCTCTGGTGGTTAGGGCTCTCTTGTTTTTTACAGTTCAAAATGTTTGTGGTGTAGTTTGTAGTTCTTGGTCCTGTTGGGATAACTGATCTGGTACAGTTCGAGACAAAAAGTTCACAGTGAGGTTCGGGTTGATGTGGTCGCTGAAAAGGTGATGTTCCACTGTAAAGGTGGTGCACTTGGAGGCTCAATTGCAGACCTGTTGGATAAGAGCTAGGTTTGGTTTGTTACTTTAGGAAACATTGCATCCTTGCATGTGTCATTGCCAATTATGTCTTAGGGGTTCCTGTGCCTTTCTTTAGGGGTGTGTTACTTTCATACTTCATGTGCGCAGTTTTTGCAAGGCACCAGAATGTGGACCCACTCGGGGCATCTATTTTGAAAAAAGTGGGTTACTGTTCATGGATGCATTGATTTTTATGGGTTGTTCTCCGTGCTAGACTGGGTGTACGGCGGTAAAGCATTTTTTCTGTGGTGGTCTTGTGAGCATGTGGGTGATTTCAGTTAATAACTGGAGCTCCTTGGCCGTCACCCACCGTCCAGTACCCTATCCTTCCTAGTGTGTTCATGGGGGTGCCATTGGTGTGGGCAGTGTGTGTTTATGCATGTGGCAAAAAAAGGAGGTGCGTCGCAACTCAAAGTTGTTTGGCGATTGCAATGTGCCCTGAGGTCACGTGTGTACCCCTATAGTCCTGGGATATGGCTTGCAGCGTGACCCTCCCTAGTGGTGCCAGGTGGCTTGACTATGTCCTTTTTCTAGGGACAACTTTTGGGATAGGTTTGGGCTTCTTTTATTGGTATTTGGGTGCTTCCCTAGACACATGATCTGTTATCTCAATTGTCATGAACTGGAGGGGGTCAGAGAGTTTTCCGCAGCCCCCATGCACCTATGATATTGCAGTGTCTGAGACTGGGATTATTGCTTCCTCAATAAGGTGTGTGTAAGATCTTGAGTGTTGACTAATTGGGAGGCCTCCTGATACAGGGGTGAGCATATTTCTGCATTCTATTTTTGCTCAGAGCTATAATGGATCTTTTCGGACTCTCTTTTGCTCTCTCCCTCGGACCATATCTTTCCCAGGATATTTGGACCTGCCGTACCCGGCTGTGGCCAGGGACCTCTCACTGCCGAAATGCTTCTTCTATTATTTGGGAGGGGAATGACCCGGTGAGCAGGTTTAGGTTACTTGGAAAACTTTAAGGAAAATGAGGCTGCAAAATTGCTGTATGGAGAGTCTAGAGCAAGGCCAAGAACTCATAGAATTTTTCCCAAATTATAACGGCTGGTTGTTCTGGTGAATCCCCTCCCCACTGGCTCAGCGCCATGCAGTGCTTCGCAATCTGTCGGACTTTGTGTGTGTGCTGTGGAGGTTATAGGGTCTTCACTATCCCAAGCGTATCGGAAACATGGCTCCCGACACTGGATGACAACTTCGTTTTTGAACTAAAAAGGGGGCCTCCATTTGGCTGGAGGCCGCTAGCTTTCTGTGGGCACTATTGGGACCACACTCCATGAAGGAATTTTTGGTCCCAGGCTGGGTGCCCGAGAATGGGGACCTTTTGACTTGGTGATTGGTGTCAGTCCCAATCGACTTGTGGGTGTGAGGACCTGGGCACCTGCTTGAATGGGAAATGACCCTGCATGACTGAGTCTAAGAGCCCGCTGTAGTCCTCAAGAGGTTGGTGCTCCATGAGATATTTTCGTTTTAGGACTGCTGACATGACTCACTCGTCGATGTGGCTGAATAGGAAGAATTCCTTCTTAAAGTCAGGTGTTCCTAACACAGAGAATGTGTTATCTCTGTTTTGAACTTGCGGAAGGCATCATGTATCTCAGGCATCCATGTTAGTTACTTGTGGCCAGCTTTTGCCTTTTTCATGCCCTTGAGTAAGGTGGTATTGAGCGTGCTCAAAGACCCACTGCCTGACATAGTTGCATAGTCCTAAAAACCTTTGCATGCCCTTTTTAGTTTTCGATGGTGGCATGGCCCTGATAGAACCTATGTGTTCTGGCGTGATCCACCAACCGGATGCTGAGATCACTGACCCAGATAACTAACCTTCTGTTGTACATACTACATCTTCCCCTTCTCTACTTTGTACCCTCTCTCGGCAAGTGCAGTCAGGTGGACTGTTGTGACCTGACACCGTACGTCCTCAGAGGGACTGCAAATCAAGATGTCATCAGCATACTGTATCAGGGTGCTATGCGATCGGAAGTTAGCGAGGTCCTTCTTTATTTGCTTGAAGATAGTGGCGGATTCACAATTCTCTTGCAGTAGTGTCCAGTATAGCAGCTGAACCCCTTGGAAAGAAAACGCAGTCAGGTACTAACTGTCAGGATGCAGCAGACTGCTAAATAACCCATTCTTGATGTCTATCTCAGAGGAATAGCAGCTTCTGCATGTATGTTAGTATCATGGAGGGGTCTGGCACCACTGGGAATTCCAGAACCAGAATGTCATTGAGATGGCACAGGTCCTGTGCAAGGCGCCAGGTCCCTCCATTACTCTTTTTGATCAGACAGATCAGTGTATTGCAGGAGTAGACTCCCATGTGGAGGACCTCCTAATCAACTAGTGCTTGGATTGTGGGTGCTATACCCACATCAGCTTCCTTGGAGAGAGGGTACTGATAGACCTGTGATAAAATGGCACCTTCTCGTAGTGTTATCCTTACTGGTTTGGCAGTATTGATGAGTCCCACATCGTAAGGTCCCTTTTTCCATAACTGTGGTAGTAATGCTGACAAGTCTTGCTCCAGCCATGTCGTCAATACCACCGTGGGCAACAATCAATCAATCAATAATTTGTTAAGCGCACTACTCACCCGGAATGGTCTCAAGGGGCTTTGGGGGGAGTGCTACTGCTCGAAGAGCCATGTCTTGAGGTGCTTCCTGAAGGTCAGGAGGTCCTGGGCCAGACGTAGGTTGACGGGGAAGGAGTTCCAGGTTTTGGCGGCAAGGTGGGAGAAGGATCTACCGCCGGATATGGTACGGTGAATGCGGGGGACGGTTGCGAGGGCAAGGTAGGCGGAGCGGAGCTGGCGTGTAGGGATGTGGAAGTTGAGACGCTCGTTGAGGTAGCCTGGTCCGGCGTCATGGAGAGCATTGTGAGGGTGGATCAGGAGTTTGAAGATGATCCTTTTGTTGACGGGGAGCCAGTGGAGGTCCTTGAGGTGGGCTGAGATGTGTTCGAGGCGAGGAAGGTTGAGGATTAGTCGTGCTGAGTCATTCTGGATACACTGGAGTTTCTTCTGGAGCCTAGCCGCTGTTCCTGCATAGAGGGCATTGCCGTAGTCCAGTCTACTGCTGACGAGGGCGTGGGTGACAACAAAGCCCTGTTCCACTGTTCTACCCTAACCTCAAGCAAATCGGTGAAGACAATTTCTGAGGTCCCTGGACACTCACTGACACTCACTGGACAGCTAGTCATTGGTTACCTACTGTATACTGAGACCAGACGTAACGAAGCTGATGTATGCTCACATTGCGTTTGCTTGGTTGGTGGCCAGCAGGACCCCGAATTCAGGCCACACCTCAATGGCCTCCAAGCAAAGCAGCACCTCCTCTTGGGGTTTCATATCATGGTGACCCTGCCAGTGGAACCCTGATTCATGGGGCAGCTGTAGCTTCCTTCCCAGCAGTCCTGGTGCATTAGCAGGGATTGTGAGGACAGCGTTAGTGAAGGCCGTCAGGTCAGCGGGTGTCACTCTTACTGGCCATTCTGTGCAGTGTGGATGGGTTGAAGGCATGAGTCTTGATGGGGTAACCCCGGAGGTTGACCAGGTCATTGTCCCATTGTTACTGTTAATTAGTTTGGCCATTACATCTCTTTATAGGTAATTAGTCGGGGATGAGGGGTGATATAAAAGCTGCCCCTTCATGCACCTGCCTCCCACGACTATGTCCAGGGGTTTTGTAAAGGGAACCCTCATGCCCATGCCCGGCAACTCCTGCTTGTCCATGCAGTATATGGATAAGGGCACAATCCCTTCCTTCAAGCATGATTTTGTTGCCATTGTGTTTATTAGGAAGCTCCAGGGAGTGTTGTTTACCAGCACTGTCACAGTGGGTTCCTCCTCGGACTGTCGAGCTACTGACAACACGCGGCTTGTGAGAGTGAGTGTGTGTGTGTCATCCATCAGACGCAGGACTGATCCATGTTGGCCCACGACTTATCTGGTTCTGGGAGCGGAGGGTGGATTGTGACCCGGTCCCAGCTTTGGGAGTCCCTTGTACTACTTCCTTGAATCATGCCACTATGTGCTTTATCCTTTCTGAACCTCTGCAGCGGTACCCTCACTGGTGCTGCCACCTTCTGCGCCATTTTGGCCACGCCATTCTGACCAGGACTGCCTGCTCCCAGCTCAGGGGTTTTGCAGTAATGTCCCGGTTCCATCCTGATAACTTCTTGTTCTCTCCCTCTTTCCTTCTTTCCTTTATTTGCCCTCTTTCCCACCTTACAAGACATTGCAGCATGTAGGGGAAATTCCAGTCCTGATTTCCCCTCCTGTATCTGATGCAATCCTCTGCCATAGCTGTGTCCTTTGGCTCAAATGACCCTCCCCTACGCCAGAACCAGTCAAGTTGGTTCCCCTCCTTGTTCCAGTCTGCTAGCAAGTCCCAGAATGAGCGTGCAAAGATTTCTCCTTTGTCTCTCACTACTATCTCCCTCGGGGTCATAGACTCTTGGCTCCAGCAGTGCGCACTCTCGTCGTAGGGTCCCGGAGGGCTGCAATTCCCTTCCCCACCCCGCTAGATGTATCAATGTCCAGAACTGCTATGAATCTCCCTGTCACTTGAACGTGTTCACCATAACCAGTGGGAGTGCATGTTCTCTGCACCCTGGGGTTTGGATAGGCTGAAGCCAATGGACTAGGTGTCGAACTTCTGGGAGTTCTAGTACTGGGCGCTGAGATTGCCTGGGCCTGCTGGCCTGTTAGTCTGTCATGCCTAGACCTAACAGTTCGTTGTTCAGTAGGGGGACCCGCCGGCTCCCTCGACCGGTGGGTCGGTATAACCTAACATAGAGAAAGTAGGCTTTGGGGAGAGCACCTTCCAGTCCTGTATATAGCGGGGAAGGTGCGGATGCCTTGCTTGCGACTGTGAGATAGAAATATCAGTCTGGGCCTCCTCAAAGGTGGCCCATAATTCTAATAGTGCTTCTTTTTTGTCCTTCTACTGCCCTACGTATATTGTCCATATGTGTTTACTCATGTGTTTGATTATGGTAGTGTCAAAAGTTGCCTCCCTTGGCCAGGGAAACGTGTGTGCCTAAGTGTGTGTATTCAATTTGTCACAAAACTTGTTACATATTTTGGCCTGTGTGAGGAACCTGGTTTGCATGTGTTTTAGTAGTGGCAATTCCAGAATAAGTTGAGCAGTTATTTAGGGGACAGATATACTTTCAGCTTTTCTGGCTTAGGGTACTTAACTTTCTACTCTGGTCGTGGGGAAATATATACACAGGGATTGCTGCTTCTAACTACTTTACTATGAGCCCAGTATTATTGACAGATGCATCAACATAAATATGTAGCACTGCATATGAAGGGTCACAACCTAGAGGAAAGTGAAATTGTTAATTCAAACCTCAGGAAATTTGTCAGCAAATAGCAAACTTGACTTTGGCATTAGATAGCGTTTGTGAGAGATAGCAACGTCTTCATATAGCACATTGTCATTGACAAAACAAAATCAATATTCAAGACAAAACACAGTTGCTTTAATCTACCAGCACCACAATATCAAAGATACATCAGTTCCCAATTATAATAAAGACAGAAAATTGACAGAGAAAAAAATTATGTATTTTTCAAAAATACTTAAGCCCGCTCCTAGCGCATGCTATCGTGCGACCAGGGGAACCTCTGTGCGGTACACGGGACTAAGTGAGCCCTATAGTCTCTCAATATTGGCTCCAGGACAGAGATAATGTCAATATATGCACAGAAAAGGAATAACTCAACAACCACAGGCCCGTCTTGGCCAAACACATGCTACAGCTAGTCTCTCGGATCCAAATCTTTTTCCCTAACATCTGAATCATAACCTATATCGCACTCAGGGGTCGTGCGTACCATCTGTGTCACGCCCAGCAGTCCAAGCAAAAAACATGTCTCAGTTCTTTCAGATACCACCAGAGTTTAGAAACTGGTAGCTCTGAGAAAACCCTTTTAGACTAAAAACTAAGATTGGGGTGCTGGCCCTACATCTTACCCAGGGCCCATGCGTACCATCTGTGCCCTGCCCAGCAGTCCAAGCAGTGAGGCCTCACCCCTGTATCACACCCTGGGAACAAGCGTATCATTTGTGTCACGCCCAGCGGTCCAAGCGACAAACAAAATTACACCCCATATCACACCCAGGGGTCAGGTGTACCATCTGTGTCGCACCCAGCGGTCCAAGCAATAAGATTTCAACCCTGTATCAAACCAGGGGACAAGTTTACCATCTGTGTCATGCCCAGCTGTCCAAACGATAAGGTCTCAACTCTGTATCACACCCAGGGAACAAGGCTACCATCTGTGTGAAGCCTAGCGGTCCAAGCAACAAAACAACATTCACCTTTCCTAGTGTGCTATCAAAAAAAGGTGACCTCCGAGGCCGCTTTGTGACTACTCAGTTCGGACACAATAGGTAACATGTCAGATTTCTGTCAGTGGCAGGGCGCTCATGTTAAATTTTTTCACTTTTTCCTAGTTTGCCATATGCCAAATGCCAGGACTAAGGCTCAGATGTAGTCTCTTACCCTTCTGACGGCGGCTTCAGGATGGACCTCCACTCTGCGGATTCAGCAGGACTTCCAATCAATTGCACCATCTATTCACCTTTCCTCGTTGCACAAATGTGAATCCATCCGGGCAGGGTTGACTTTCATCGGCTGCAGTTGGGTCCAAGGTACCATGCCAAAATGTTACTCAAACTTGAATTTACCTTGAGAAAACAAAAGATCAAGAGTTGTTTGGCAGAACAGGAACAGTTGGTTTAATTAAACACTACAGCCGGAAGAACAGTTACAGAAACAGGGTCTGAGGACTGTCTCAAAGTACAGTCAATCCGAGCGGTGCTTTATGAATTTCTCTGGGCACGATAAAACAATTTCATCATTCCTTTTTAGGTAAGGAATGTGGGCTATTGTCTCAGAGTCATAAATAAGGTTCTGATAGCAAATGCAGGTGGGCCTCAACCTTTGGTGGACACAATACGGGCCTGTGTATACCTGATGAGATGCCCGAAATGAAGGGCATGTGATGGCTGCATGTTACTGTGCATGCTGTGTTCTGATTGGCTGAGTTTTCCTAATTTCATAAGCCATCTGACTTTACGGTGTTTTGGGAATTCGCACACCCCTCCAGCCATGTGTGTTTTATTGGGATCAATCTCCTGGGACCATTGTGGTGTCACTTCGCCTATCTGTGGGATTAATCTGAGTTTCCTGTTCGCACGTTTGTCTGCCTGTGAGATAGAAATATCGGTCTGGGCCTCCTCAAAGGTGGCCCATAGTTCTAATAGTGCTTCTTTTTTGTCCTACTGCCCTACGTATTTGGTCCATACGTATTTCCTCATGTGTTTTATTATGGTAGTGTCGGCTGCACATTTCTGTGTTTCTGTACATTTTCCCTCAGTTTGAAAAAGTGCTAATATTTTCTGGTGATAATGATGAGCACTGACTTCCTATGCAGAGGCTTATCTTTGCATTTTTCTCTAAATACACAAATCAGGTTACATGCAGGGAAAACTACATTCCTCGGATTTAGATTGTGTATTTTTTTTTAGAATTTTTAATAACTTGCTATCTGTTTCTAGAAATTCAATTCGCTCTTCTTTTGAAGTACTGTATTGACGCAGTTATGCTTGTTTTCTGCACGATTGTAAATTACTTTCTCCTTGAGCTCAATCCACCACCTGGGGCAACAGGAATCCAACTTTAGTCATTCTTCGATACACACTCTCTTTTAATGGTGTATAATTTCTACTTGGTCTGACACAATGGGGAAACTATTTATTCAGGTTCATCCCCCTCTTTCATCTCTTATCAGGTAAAAACGATATAAATTCAGTGGTGCTGGTGGCACGACCTCCAGGAAGGTTAGCTCCAATTATGAGCTGTACGGAATAGGGGTGGTATTTACTAGACCTTGAACATACTCATACTCTGAGGTGGGGTATTTTCACGGCATCATAAATAGCTCCTAGTCCTAGTTTTTTTTAACGTGTGAAAGGGGCTTAACAGCAGATTCGAAATTATTGCACCAAATTGGGCGTATTTAGCCTACTTTCTGGGCATTTTACTCTAATAAACGGCATCATGTTTTTCTGGAAAATCTGTAAGGGAAAAACTGTGACAGTTTTCACACCAATCGGAATTCGGATCCCTAAACAAACTCATCTTTGTTCAGGGATCAGACATTAACTCCATACATTCAAGCCTCACTGCACACGAGATAATGCCGATGGTCATTATGACTTATATTAAAAACTTTTTTCACGGTCCCACATACCACACCTGCTGTTTCGTAGCACTGTAAATAACATTTGTTACTGTTAACTAATTTAACGCTACTGAATTTGCTGACCCCGGAAGGATGGAAGGCTGAGTCAGCCATACCAGGAGTTAAAGTTGTGATCTGCAGACCACATCAGATATCATGAGCAAACATTGACTCACTGAGCTATGTTACCTTAATGTGCCTTACCTGACAAACTACCCAGCTCTTCAAAGTCATGCCAGAGACAGAAGTGTGCTACTCAAAAACAACGTGAAATAAGAATATACCCTTCTTTAAAGCAATCGCATAGGAGGAGGACCAAAATTAATTTAAAAATACGTACATTAGAAAGTCTCAAGGAATCTCTTGCAACTACCCGGGGATTGAAAGAGTGTTTCAGTGAGTCAAATGTTTATCTTTTCATAAACTGGGTACGAGGGGGTTGCATTCTGTGCCTAGTATGTGTGCACCGACGACTTTGCTTAATTTGAATCGGTGGGTTCTGGTGCGGCGCGCCAGCACTTATTTTTAAGGGCCGGTACTTATTTTTCTGCATCAAGCACTTACTGCGAGCCAAAGACAAAAATGGGAAAGACGGAGGAAGAGGAAAAACGACAACGCGTCACAAAGGGAGGTAGCAGAAAGCTGCAAGCGTGAGCCGAAGGGGCAGGGAGCGGCTGTAAATGGATTAATGAAGCCCGATGGTTTTGGACTACACTGCCTCAATATTCCGTGCTCGCACATTTAATTCAGCCGCGTGTTTCAGAGGAGAGTTTTGAGCACCAGCTCGTTTTTATTTACAAACTAAACACTGACGAGGAGATAAGAGGTAAAGAGACTCGACCTCATCTACTAGGTGGAGCTAATGGATTTAAACACGCTTATTGCTAAGATTTCCTTCCTTTTATCTCTGCACACGACCACGCTTCGTCCCCTATGTACTGCAGACCGAAAAGGATGACAAGTTACAGGAAGCTGTGGTGGTTTAAGAAAAAGCTAATAAAAATGCTTCAGGTCTGATTATTTCAAATCAGCCCCAGTGTTGCAGTACAGCAGTCACGTGGCTCGTCACTGAATAGTCGGGCACAAACCGTTAATAAAAAGACTCCGTATGGTCTGACTAAAATCAGCGGCTGTGACGGGTGTGTCCCAGTAGACGTCTTTGTTTGTCCTTTCACGGAGACATCAGGCGCCACTCTTAGGAACATTAAATTCTCTAAACTTCCTCATCGGACGCGCACAGACATACTTTCCCAACGAGTTCCTCTACATGACTGCCTTTGTGGTTAGGCTATCTTACTCCATATCTTCCATAGTCTGATTCTTCCTTAAAGCTGGCGGCCATTTATACTCAAGATTAACCCTCTGACTCCTAGGCCCCGTTACTGGCCGGCCAGGAAAAGCGTGCCATACTTATTACACCCTAAGGCCGTGAGTACAAGTGCTGGGCGAAATCCCTATTAGGATGCGATTTACGAGTTGTGTGAAAATTATCACACCTCTGGCAGGGCTAACCTGATGAAATTTAGGGGGCGAAGTAAGGCCCATAAAAAAAGGCTAACCATGCGGATTTGGATGTGTTCAATACCTATTGTGCATGTTATGCCTCATTTTAAAGGGCCTGGCTTGTGATCAGTGATAATTATCGGCCTTTTAAGATTCTGATCCCTGGGGTATCGGATAATAAAAGGTGCAATAATAATTGCCTTCCCATCCGGGCTCTCCTAATAAGTGTTTATATAGTCCAAAAATGCAGGGTTTGCAGTTTATCGGGTGTGATAAATAGCACACAGTTACAATAACTGCCTGAAAAGGGGAGATTAGCATGCAGATTTGGTTACTTACTGTATATCGGAACATAGACTCCAACACCCTTGTTTTAGTGTAAAAGGCCATTTATTAGGACAGGCTTGCTTATCATAATACACAACAGTATAACCGTAATTTGAATGACAACTTTTATCTTTAAACTTGTAACTCCCCTTCTTACATCTTCACTTCAATCCACCGCTTATCCTTCGCTCACCCAATTTCCACTTCCATTCCCACACATCCCCCTTTTCTTCGTATCCCCTGCCTGACTCGGGCCTCCCCCCAGTCTGTCATCCTTCACCTGCTTCTTTCCCCCCCCCCCTAGAAGGGTGGACAAGCCTGCATCTGACTCTCCACCCGCCCCCATCTACTGCCTGCACCAAGCAACCTGCCCTAAAACTGGCATAAAATCCCCCCCAACCTTGTCACACTACCTCACCAGACCCATCCTTCACAGCTACTTACCTGTAGGGCGGACGGGTGGCCAACCTTCGCGCACCATGAACTGCAAGCGCCGAAGAGGCCGATTGTCCCTCCCACTTAAATATTCACCCTAAGGTCCTCCCCCGCCTGTATGCCAGCCTATCCCATACCTGGCCGTCTCCATCCGACCCCAGAGCTCCCGCAAAAAGACTGGACTGCGTCCAGCTCTTCACGGGGCCCTATCAGGACATAGGGGGTCATTCAGACCTTGGCGGACGGTGGAGGCCGTCCGCCAAGGTACCGCCGACAAATGACCGCACCGCGGTCAAAAGACCGCGGCGGCCATTCAAACATTTCCGCTGGGCCGGCGGGCGCTCTCCAAAAGAGCGCCCGCCGGCCCAGCGGAAATGCCCCTGCAACGTGGACGCCGGCTCAGAATTGAGCCGGCGTAGTTGCAGGGGTGCGACGGGTGCAGTTGCACCCGTCGCGTATTTCAGTGTCTGCAGAGCAGACACTGAAATACTTTGTGGGGCCCTCTTACGGGGGCCCCTGCAGTGCCCATGCCATTGGCATGGGAACTGCAGGGGCCCCCAGGGGCCCCGCGGCACCCCCTACCGCCATCCTGTTCATGGCGGGTTTCCCGCCATGAACAGGATGGCGGTAGGGGGTGTCTGAATCCCCATGGCGGCGGAGCGCGCTCCGCCGCCATGGAGGATTCAATGGGGCAGCGGTAAACCGGCGGGAGACCGCCGGTTTACCCTTTCTGACCGCGGCTGAACCGCCGCGGTCAGAATGCCCTTGGGAGCACCGCCAGCCTGTTGGCGGTGCTCCCGTGGTCGGTGACCCTGGCGGTCACCGGCCGCCAGGGTCAGAATGACCCCCATAGACTCCAACACTCTTGTTTTAGTGTAAAAGACCATTTATTAGGACAGGCTTGCTTATCCTAATACACAACAGTATAACCATAACTTGAATGACAACTTTTAGCTTTAAACTTGTAGCTCCCCTTCTTACACCCTCACTTAAATTCACCACTTATCATTTGCTCACCCAATTTCCAATTCCATTCCCACACATCCCCCTTTTCTTCGTATCCCATGCCTGATTCGGGCCTCCCCCCAGTCTGTCATCCTTTACCTGCTTCTTTTCCCCCCCTGGAAGGGTGGACAAGCTCACATCTGACTCTCCACCCTCCTCCATCTACTGCCACCCAGCACAAACCCAATTGGAGTTTTGCTGCCCCACCAGCGAACCCACTGCAACACTTCATGCCTTTCCATCATTTTCACAACGCCAAAATCTTTCTCCCCACAAGTTAGTCAGCATGAAACGCAACAACATCATGTAATGTGCATTCCCATTTCCGAGAGATGCAAACCATCAACCCTGAAAAGCACTTGCTCCTCTTCTTTTATCCCCTCGTGTGTCAGTACCTTAATATCCTGCACCCAGCAGTTAACCAGCATAGCCCTATTGACCTTCCTCTGAGCCCTCTCAATAGCCCCATGTTTCTGTGCTCCACGTCATTTCCTCCGTTGCACAAATTCTGTCCATACTAAGCAAGTCCCATGCATGTTGCACTTCATCAGTACCAAATCACGTTGCATGTGTTGCAGTAGGGTGAACCCAAAGAGACGCACCAGGTCATTCTCTCCCAGATGTAACACCAATACATCAGGACATCCCCACGTCGGCAAAATCGATGTGATAAAAGGAAGCAAATTGCCCCACCTCATGCCGCTCTTTCCCCACCACAGCACTTTGTGTCTGCTACTCAGGAGTCCCAAAGATCATCCATAGACCTGCCTCTTTGCGAATTTCACCACCCAAGGAATGAAAAAGTGTCCAACCAACCACGTGATCGCCTTATGGTTCTCTGGGCCACTCACTCAACCTGGAAAGAGAAACAAATGTCAGAATGAAAACCACAAGCCCCCCCACCCCATCTTACAAAAACTTCAACCCTGATAATCGCTCACTACCCCCAACTTGCTTGTACCTTTCCCCAGAACCATTTAAGACCTTACATATCTCTCACAAGGTTTTGAACGCCATTGTCCAATGCGTCTGATCCTATCCCAATCCCACCCCAACCTGGCAGCTTCAGTCGCTGCGCCAATCCTAAAGAAGTGAGTACCGAAATTACCCACCTGTCTACGCAATTGTCTCAAACCCATTCTCAGAACAGACAACAACTGGAAAGCTGTAACCTTTGTGCCATTCTCATGAATAAACACACCATCCCTTGGACTCACCCTCCTCTCCCTGGACTTGTCCCATTCTCGTACCAAGCATGCTTCTAACACTCCCCCTTGCTCCAACCATTTCCACCTACCCTTACCCAATTGATCCGTCTTTGAGTGCCGCAACCAGATCCCTAGCCTCTCACCTTGACGATGGACCTCACTCATTTTCAAGCCATCAGCTTTCCCCACCCCCAACAATTCAGACACATAGAATGCACCAAAAAACATCCATATCATTCATAAACGAAACAGAGCCACTTCATTGGCATTAAATCAGCAAACTGGCAGCACGTGCAAGATCTCCAATAGTAACTCAAATGTAATAGTTTCTCGAACAAAAACTGATCCTGTGCGTATTCTCCCCCAACCTTTCAACATTTTGCCAAGAATGTCATTCCTCGCCGGGTCACATCCAAAAAACAACTTTCCATAAAAAGATACTCCTGCCAACTTGCCACCAGTCATGGCTGGCGATAAACCCTTCCGAATCAAAAACACCACAAAGCGCATCACCCTAGCCTCTAGCGTCCTTTGTTCTTGTTTCCAAAACCGCCCTTTGTAAAATAAAAAATCCTGAAATTCCAACCATGCCAGGCGGTAACTCCTGAGGGTTGATTCTGCTAGTGACCTCTCCACCAGTCTTAAGACCATCATGCGCCCCATTCCCAAATGTCTGCCGGGACCGCTGTCTTGTGTTCCTCCGCACCGGGTGCCAACTGCCAGATACGCTGCCACTGAGAACGAGACAGGGAATCTGCAATGGAATTGTTTACCCCAGGAATGTGCGCAGCCTTAAAAATGATATTCAAAGTTAAGCAATGCAACATAAACCTCCTGAGTAACCGCAGCACCCTGAAATCCTTCGCCCTCTGTCTGTTCACCAGTTCAACCACCATCAAGTTATCCACGTGAAACATCACTGACCTGTTCGCCAGTTCGTCTCCCCATACTGACAATGCCACCAGCAGAGAAAAGAATTCTAAAAAGGCAATGCTCCTCCCTTGCCTCAACCATTGTGCAGGCCAAGTCTCCGTGCACCAGCGACCATCCCAAAATAGTCGAAAACCAGATGCACCTGCCGTGTCCGAAAAAATCTGCACCTGCCAAACAGTGTCCTCCTCCCGGAAAGACATGGAGACCCCGTTGAACTGTGTCAAAAACAGGTCCCATACTTTAATGTCCTCTCGTAGACCTATGGACAACCTAATACGTCTTATGCCTACAAAAAGTCCTGCCACCCGACCAATCTACATGCAAAATTCAGAAGACCAAGTAGTTGTTGAGCCACGCGCAGTTCGATTTTGTATTTCATCCTGATCCCCCTCAAAAATAGCAGCTCCTCAACCTTTACCGCTGGTAGGCGCGCTATGAACTCTCTCATGTCCAGTTCAATGCCCAAAAAAGTCAAAACAGAACTTGGGCCCTTCGTTTTCTCGGGGTCTAAAGGTACCCCAAAATCTTGTGCCAACCTCTCAAAATGCCATAGTGCTCTGCCACACGAGTCTGACTGTGCTGTTCCTACAAAAAGGAAATCATCTAGATAGTGTGACACCGTCCGATGCCCACGCACCTGAACAAAAACCCACTGCAAAAAGGTACTAAAAGCCTCAAACAGTGCCCAGGGAATCACACATCCCAGGGGAAGTACGCTGTCCACATAAATAGCCTCCCCCCAACTGCATCCCTAGCAAAGAAAAATTGTCTGGGTGAATAGGAAACAACCAAAAAGCTGCCTTAATGTCACACTTGGCCAGTTCTGCACCTTTCCCATACCCTCAGATGAGCCGAATAGCATCATCCACCATGGCGTTTACCACTTTTGTCTCTTCCGGCACAATGAAGTCATTCACAATCGCCCCTTCAGGCCATGACAAATGATGTATCAGCCTAAAATCCCCTCTGTTCTTTTTTGGTACCACCCCAAAGGTAAGATCATCAAGTTCTCCATCGATCATTCATGAAAGTGGCCCAAAATCCTGCCTTCTGCCATTTCCTTGCTCAATTTCGCTGCCACCACCTCTGGCATGGCCTTAGCTGACTGTAAATTTTCCGCCCATCTCGTTTGTCATGGTCTTTGATATCCCACCCGGAAACACTGTCTGAAACCCCATTCCAACTTCAGCGCAGTTTCCATATCCAGGTTCATGTGCAACCAAGAAAGTCACCTCTCCAATCTAATTTGAGTAGGCGCCCTTTGGCCCAGGAGCTCCTTGTCCCCCCCGCCCCTAGTAGCCCTCCACTGCTCAGCTGGACTAGTGAGTAAAAAGCATTGCATGACTGGGTGTTTACCCCCACATTTGGAACACTCATGTTTAAACTTACAGGGGTGCCTGGAGCAAAACCCCTTGTTGAATTCCAACATGCTCCTGAGGTGGATACCTGCACCCTCTGAGGCATACCCGCCCCTCCCTGAACGGGACACTGCTGAAAAGGCTTATAAACTACCTGGAGATCACTAGCTGTGTGTGTGAAGCCGCAGAATGCAGACATGCCATCAATTGCATCCACAACTTCGAATCCACATCCCCCCAGGGCTTCTCAGGGTTTATGCTCACTCAGGCCCTGAACTCCTCATTGTAGTTCAACCATACAAACCCCCTGAAATGTAGTTGGGCTTTCCGAATAATGTCCATGTATTTCAACAATGCAATGGCCAGACATGTACTTTGTGCATTCCCACGGTGTAGAGAAGGCCACAGAAGACCCCTCAATTGCTTCCGACCAACATCCTGAGGCCGTGTTGCACCCCGTTGGCTTCGCCACCTTCCTGCCAGCCTATGACACTGGCATTGATTCTCCTTGCCGCACCTGGCCGCGTGCGCCAGATGCTGCCGTCACGCTGCCTATTCCACCAGCCGCACCAGCTTCCTGAACTGACCCCTGCTCATGTGGCATCCACACCCAACTACCATTCTCAGCCCTGTGCCCTTCATCCTGGCCCCCACTAACCCCCACCAATTTTCTCTTTGCCTTCCTGGACTTCCTGTCCGCCCCCCCCCCTGCATAGCTTGGCCCACCTGAGTTATGTCTCCGCCACCAATTTGCACTGCTCCTGTATCCTGGCCTCTATGTCAACTGACGCCCAATCGGTGGTGAGGGGGTGATGTGCCTCCAACACCTCCTTAGCACTACTGCTCCCCTCCAACTGCGTCTCCTGCCCTGTGCCAGCTGTCTCACCCCTACCATGCAATGCCACTCCAGGGTCCCCCACCCCAGCACTAACCCTTTTCCCCTTATCCTTTGTGCCCACCAGCCCCTGCCCTTTTCCTCCTCTGTGGCCCCTGGCTGGGGCCCCAGCCAATGTAAGGTCTAGGGGCTGCTCTAGCCCCAAGATGTCCTCATCCCCCTGTCTAGCCTGTGAAGCAAGCTCCACCTGCTCGGAGCCCTGAGCCAGAGGGCCTATATCAGCTCCAGGTGGCTCCCTTTCCCCCAGGGCCTCTCCCCACAGCTCTGCAGTCCCTTGATGTTTCCCCTGTGGCCCCCCATCATTAGAAACTGGAGAGAGGGGTGGCCGCGCTGCGTCCCTGCCCCTTTTTTGCCTTTCTCTTTCCCTCTTTGCTGTGGGAAAGGCAAGCGGCTGTTGCCGCTGCCACCCCTGGGACGCCGTGTGAGGCGTGCGTGTCATACCTACCCAGGCCTAGTCCAGGACGCCAGGCCTGAGTAGGTCACCCCAGCCGGCTTCACCGAGGAGGTGAAGCGCGGTCCTAATTGCGTCCAAATCGTGGCCCGTGGCCATGATTGAACACGGGTATGTATGAAAATAACTACTCCTACCTCCCTACACGATCGGCCCAACCTTCGCGCAGCATGAACAGCAAGTGCCGAAGAGGCCGATCGTCCCACCGCCACCCACTTAAATATCCATCCGAAGACCCTCCCCCACCCGCATGCCAGCCTATCCTATAACTGGCCATCTCCATCCGGCCCAAGAGCTCCCACGAAAAGACTGTAATGCGCCCAGCTCTTCACTAGCCCTAAAATCAGTGTGACCGGTTATTTATCTGGGGAAAATGTGGGGGATGCAGTGCATATCACACAAATTGTAATTTGCACTGTGTGTGGTAACAGGAGCTGCCGCCCATATCACTATTGGCTGATTACAACCAGGGCCATTGATTAATAAAATGCTTATGATGTAGCGGAGACAAAAGAAAAGGCACCTCCTAAGTGGTCGGCGAGTGTGCAATTGAAATATGATTCCAGAAAGGATGAATTTCTCATCAGAAGCCCTGTGCTTTGTAAATGAATCAATATGAGATTCCAGACATATTCACCAAAATGTTCCTCTGTATGGAAGACAGCTGAACTTTCAGATGGTGAAAAACGAATAACCTAAAGGATCATGTGAAAGTCAGTCTTAAAATTGGTCACTTGCAGTTTGATTTAGAGCTGTGAGCGGAGTTTGAAACTGACAATGTGTCCAATATGTTTCAGTGGCAGATGTTTTGTACACCACAGTAGCTGTCTCCACATTGATAGCGAAAAGTCATCGGAAAATTGCCCAAAAGCCTGTGGTAGATAGTGGAAATTCTGCCATTAATGTAGGCACTGGGAACTGTAAATACCCATAAGTCTAATCTCGCTAATATGCTGGTGGGTGTTTCCCAGTATGTTAGGGGCACTATTACCTTACGGTGAAAGTCTGGCACCGTACCATGGACTTAATGCTGGCAGACGCTTCGGTGTACTATGTACCATGTAGTGGACCGCTGATTCGCCACCAATACTGGTGGAGGAGAGTTTTCACCACACTGTAGCAGATATATTGGTAGAAACAGAGGGCTCTTTCAGACTGGGTCTCCCACCACAGAGCCCATTCCAAATAAAGTGGCTTATAGCTAGAGGCACAGGTCAGCGACCCATTATTTTTGTCAGACTGTTAATTCGTTCCAATCTGTAAATTAGGCATCGATTACTAAAAGCAGCAGTAAATAATAGAACCAGAGCCTATATGGTTTGTATCTAAAACACTGATACAGTAAAAACAAAACAATATGTAGATAGGCATGATGCAAGATACACACTGACTATTATGTATGTGCAGACCACACTGCTCGATTATTGAATGTTGTGCACCCGCCAATGACATCCATTATACCACAAGGCTGTGTCCCAATAATCATAGTGCTCTGGTGGTCTCCACGTATGCGGTGCATTTCAGCCAATTGTAATGTTGTACTGTTATAAATTATTGTACAGCAGGCACCTACTTGGCAGCATCAAGTTGCCAATGTCCGAGATGCAGAAGGTGTTACTGGAAAATCTTCAGACACAGCCTTGTTTCAATTTTTACCAAAAGGCAAGAAGGTTTGCTTTAGTTCTTACAAGAACTTGAAGGGGCATCCACCATCTGGCAGCTGCAACAGAGAAGGCAGAGTACATTGTTAAAGATATGGGAGGTAGGTGAGACTTTATTTATGATAGAATACAGTGTGCCAGACGGTATTTAGTGAAGGTCATACTCAGAAATTATTGGAAAAGATTGAGTTTAAACATGAAAAATCATCCTTTAAGGACTCATGTGTATTATATCTTTTTTATTACTATCCTTACCGTTTATCCACAATAAATTATATATAAACACAACTAACACAGTCAGTATAGAAAACCCACCTGTTGCAAAGCTGTAGATGGTTGATAATGGCTTCCAGGAGGACAGGGGCTTCTGAATGCGACCCACAAACCATACAGCACAGCAGTCGGCTTGATAATCAGACAGACCTACATAGTCCTACAGTGCAATGTAGCAATACAATAACCATGTTCAAGGCTTCAGATGTCCCAGGAATATATGAATAACCTGTAATTCTTTGCCATTTCAGGACTTGGAGGGGGGGCAGCCAGGGTTGCACTCGGGTATGATTTGGATTTGAATGTGGGTCAATGCGGCAATATAGGTATTTCTAGCTTAGTTCTAGAATGTCAGAGCATTGGATCAAGCTCCAGCAATTCCATAGTTTGATTATGTTTGAGTAATGCATGGAGAAATTGGATTTAACGTATATTTGTGAATTTTGCAGGATTGCCTCATTCCTCCCCGCATGACAGATCTGTGTTGGAAATGTAGTATTGGGATTATATGAGAAGAGAAACCTTTATGCAGGATACGGCCACCACTTTCTCTAAATATTTATTGATAGCCAGCCAAAATGCTCTGGTCTTGTCAAGAGTATCTTGAGGTAATGTTCCCCCATAGCTGATAAGCATCAGAAGTTTAGATCCCATTATCGCTGACCTACAAAAGCTTAAACTGCTGACAATTAAAGTTAGGCCTATCGAAAAGACTTCCTCTAGTATGCATGTATTCAGATACATCTCTTAAACTGTCTACACAGCTGCAAATTTCTGGTGGTCAAGGTTCTCTCCACTGGTGTAAATCTACAGCTTTTTAACAAAGCTTATAAATTCTTAGTCTTACTATGGCTGCGCTGCTAAGGTTGAGATTCATTTTTCCCTTTGTGAATTGCTCTTATGTACCTTGGCCATTTTTACGTTTTATAGAGCTACTTCAAATGAATGAATAAATAAAGAAATAAACATGTTTTTAAAGAGGTACATATAGAATGAAGCATGAATCTGGACACCTGGAGCCAACTGAGTATCACAGAATATGTGCAGCAAGAAATTGGGGATCGCTGTAATTTGCATAATTTGCTATAGCATAATTACGTGAAGTGACTACAAAATTAAGTTAGATTAGGTGGAATTACGTGAGAACCATAACCCTGCATTTAGTGCTATTTCCATAGTACAAAATGCACCCTTGCGTCCAAAATGGACCTGAGGAATCATTTTGTGTTAAGAAAATAGCTCCAAATGTAACAGAACAGGAACCATAGCATCCAGCAACTGCTCCCCATCTGTTCCTATGCTCTTGCAGTAGGATTTTGTTCCCCTAAATTACTCTCATTATATGAACAGGCATACTTGCGTAATTGATGGTAATTTTGCAGCTCTAGGGTAACGCAAAATTACCAAATGACTCTGATGTAATTCAAACTTTGCCCAGGCTTACAAGAATTGATCTGAAGTAAAAGTGTCATGATGTGGTGGAAATTAGACCATATATACTTGAGAGGCAGATGGAAAAGTGTGAGCAGGAGCACATAGTTGAGTGGGCCATGGATGCATTTAGAGACTACAGACAGAGAGAAATTGAAAGTAGAAATGGAGTGGAAAAGGAAGCTATAAAAGACAATGATGTTAAGTGAAAGATGTGCAGTAAAACGATGATGAGAAAGAGGTTGAAATATCAAGAGTTAATGCGGATTGAAGCAGGACAAAAAAGTGAGAAGATACAGCAAACAAAAAGTTCAGTGATCTTAGTGAGAAAAGGGTAAAGTAAGGTTATAGGTTTTAGTAAGCAGTTACCATTATTTGATAATACTATTGGTCCTGAAGTGATAAGTGTGAGAGACCAGTGAAATGTTCTTGAAAAAGGAAGGGCTAGAGTAAAACATAATCCTAACAGTACAAGTGGATAGGAACAGAGATAGCTGAGAAACAGACTGAGGATTGAAGATGATTAAGATAATGGGAAGTTGAACATGCCGGGGCAAATTTATCACAAAGTCATGCAATGCAGTGCAGCAAGACAACTTCCTGTGCTGCATTAGATGAGCGGGAGAGAGCAGATATGCTCCAGATCTGCTAAGAAATGATGCATTCCCGTTCTCTCCCTGCACTGACATGCTATGTGCAGCCTAGCCCCAAAACAGGCAACCTTGCAGCATTAATACAAGGGTGGTTGCGTTACAGGGAATATTGTTTTTGTGCAGGAAGGGACACCTTCCTGAACAATACAATCCATTTAGGTATTTTCTTCTTTCTACGTGTGCTGCAGAATGCAGCACACATAGAAAGAGGAAATTCAGAGAAGTAAAGATATTTCTCCTTGTTACGCCCCTGTTGGGAAGACGTACCGTTTTGATGCAGTCTCAGGCTTACTACCCTAAGTAAATGTGGGACTTCATGAAAATCGGTGGTTGAATGCATGGAAACACCCACGCTCCACCCATGAAACTCCTTCCCAAAGCAGAGTAACTCGAGACAGCGATTTGTCTTACTATGTCATACTCTGTATTTAATACGCTACTCAGAGCCATGCAAGGTGGCTTGGCGTGGCTTAGTAAATCCCATTAAAGGGCTTGCATTGCCTTGCATACCCTTGCGTGACGCAAGGGCAGCGCAAGCCATTTGTTAATCTGGGCCATATAATATAGAACATCTGTGCTTGAGACACAGCTAAATACAGTTCAAGGCTGTCTCCACCTCATCAATGAGAGAGCCCTTTAACAGTGCCTACCTAGCTACTCCTGTACTAAAGAGGTAAGGAATGGTTCTAGACTCATTCACCCCTATGACAAACAGCTGGCTATGAACTCAGACACATATGGAATGTTTCAACTCTGGCTAATGCAGAAGAGAAAAGTGGGCAGTACAGGCTGCTTTGACTGTGTATTTGCTAGACCTGTTGTCTCCAATAACTAAAGTGGGCTTCGTGTTAGCCCCTTGCTAATGATTGTATACCTTTGTTATCTGTCTTATTTCCCTGCTCCTGATTCTATGGTCTTCCTCAGTATTCTTTTGTTTGCCCTGGACACAAAAAATGTGATTGGTCTCACAGAGTTTTGAATGTCAGGCCACCTTGCATGTTTCTAGTACATACGAGGGACTATTTTCTCTTTTCCTCTCACTCTTCATTTCCCCCCTTCTCCCACAGCTCCCTCTCATTGCCACATCACGCCACCCAGATCACTTATTTTGTTTTACTCTTTTATTACATTTTTGCCAATAGGTATCTGTCAGCGAGTAGCCATCTTTAAATACATTTGGCTAGGTTTCAGCTGTGGCTTCTCGGCTGTTACGGATGAGCGCCACCTCCCGCCAGCAGCAGCAGCTGCAAAACTTTAAAAATAAAATGATAATAAACAAACGTTACCATCATTTTATTTTTAAAGGGATAAGGCCATGAGGGGTGACAGGCAAGGAGAGGGAGTGGTGTGCACTTCCCTAGGTGCCCATGTGTGTTTGTCCATCAGTCTCAGGATGGCCAAACACACATGCGCACTGAGTTGCCAGGTTGGAGACAGCAGACCCAGGCTCCCAGTCTGCCTGGGAGGGCAAAGCCATGGTGCTCAGAACAATCCTAACGCTGCTTTCATGCTGCCAGCAGCATGAGAGGAGTGTGTAAGATGTTTTTGATTATTTATTTTATTTCTTTCACCCTACCCCCTGCCCCATCACTTTGCTCTACTGCCAGCCGTGACTGCTAGATTTTACAAATCAGAAGCTTATTTGCTGAGGTTATCAAAGAAAAGAAAAAGCTTTGGCAAATGCTTGTAATATGTTTCTAGTCTCATTTCCGTTTGGGTAGAAATCCACACAAAAAGGGGCAGACATTCTATTCACTGCTTAGTGGGCATTGTTCAGATTAAAGAAAGATGATACGGGTCAGGTTTGGTCAGGCCCCCAATGTGACAACATGTATGGTACCATATCTGCCTTTACGTTTGTCGAGTGGTGCCTCAAATTGACAACCAGAAATTTCAGCCACTATTTCCAAAATGATGGGGAATCGGGTCTCAGCCATTTGGATGAATATGCCTGTGTGCATTGTTGCAAACAATACTAATTTTTGGGAATTACAAGGGTTGGTTGACTCTAAAGCACGGATTATGACTGCATTTGTTTTGTTTTGTTTCTTTTTGCAAAACTACAGTTTTTAAACTATGCTAAACTAGAACTGTGTTAGTGATTAGAAAAAAGCTGACATATGACGACGCCAATGTTTGTTGCAGTGTTCTAACATCTAATTCCCTCTATAGTATTAAACTTCACTGCCTTCGGCTCGTGCTAGTCTTTAGTGAAGCCAATCCCTGATAATCTGTGGAATTACAAACTCTTCAAATTTCAGCATTATACATTCACAGGAATATAACTGAATATCCATGAACATCAATCAGAATAGATCACAGATGAACTGAAATATTTTCCAATTGCATGCTCAATAGGCCAGAAATGAACATACAGATAATATAAAGTGTGGCATTTTAATCGTTCAACACACTTTCCTGCACCCTCCATAGAGAAATGAGGTCTATATCAATCTGTAAAGGCCCCTTCTAAGTATTTCTAATAATGTTGATTGGGTTGCTATTCATACTTACCAGGTACCTAAAGTTACTTTTATGCCTTTTTAAGGCATTCCTGCCCATGCTGAATACTTTTTTTCTTCGCAAAATCAATGACTTCTGGATGTACTTGGCTTGGCATTTTGTGATAATCTGCAATATTGTTAGTTTTATTTTAGAAGAATACACTGTCCTGAGCGAAGGCTATTGCCTTGAATTGCTCTGAACAATTCTATTTGACACTGCTGATGAAATTAAATGTGTAAAAGTTTGAAAATTATTTTCTTTACATTTCCCAATGAATATCGAATCGGTTTATGTAGGAAACATCTTCTCGCATGATGCCCTTAAGAATCAAAAATATTTAATATAGATCTAGTTGTTTGACGGATATTTCCGGATATTCCGAAAATAGTAAAAATATTCTGTATTTTATCAGCGAAACAAAGCTTGCAGATGATGCTAGAACATATCATTTTCTTTGAACTTCTGTATGTGCTTGAAAGGGAGTCCTGCTTTAACACGTCTTCAACGAGAGCTAGGTTTGAACTGTTTTCCAATTTCTTAAAAAATGTGTTTATTACTGAAGGTCAATGTTTAACTTCAGACTATAATGTTCTGTGACACATATTTCTGCCAGTCTACTGGTCATGAGGGTTTCGTGGGAAAAATGCTGTAAGAAATCGGAGCCTTCCGAGTCAGAAACTCCAGTGGAGTCTAGAAAAACAATTACAAGCAGGCTTTAACGGTCTTCCACTTCCAAACCAAACATTGGTTATCAGAAGTATGGCATGGAGTTCCTTTCGTCACCACAGTGAATCAATAATTTGGATTGTGCAGGATTTTATCACACGGCCCTATTAGATCTGATTCAGTGCTTTATCAAAGCCTTTATTAAAATGTCTTTTGAGTCTAAATTGATTAAATATCTGACTTTATCTCGATAATTGCTTTTACATGGTTTGTATAACTAATGTAGATTTTCCTAGTCTCTTGACGGAAAGTCTTAATTTTATTAAAGACACAGTGGCGAGTATTATGCGTTTCTTTTCATACTTTATTAAATAGCAGCAGTCAAGAAACCACAGTTCCCATGAGGGAAAGCGAAAAGAGCCAATGGGAATAAAAACGTGTACAAAAAGAATGAACCAATACACATGAACATAGGGTATTATGACATCACTTGACTACGAACAGCCCTCTTTTCTTACGAGAGGTCAGTCAGAATTAAACAAAGGAAATATGGCAAAAATAATAAGTATAGCCAAAATAAAGGCTAACAGTTCAGAACAAAAGTTCAACACTCCAGAAAATGGAGAATGATCGGAGCAAGAAGGATCCGTGACTCGATGAACTCTGGTAGGAGAGAACGAAGATAGGAGACTGGAGCGCCAGGACGAAGAAGATGTCTTATGATGGTGGTTGTATCGCCGGTGTTTTTAGGCTAAAACAAGGGAGGGAAAAGATAACAAGTGTTACACCCAAATGGAGGGATAATACTCGCCTCTGTGCCTTTAATAAAATTAAGACTTTCCGTCAAGAGACTAGGAAAATCTACATTTTATGGCAAGACTGGAGGCTCCTATTATTCGAGTTCAAAGCATATTAATTACATTCAATGATACATTATCAACAGGTTTGCAATAAAAAACTCTAAAGACATTATCATTAGACCAATCTGCAGATTTAAGAATATCCTCCAAGCGAGACCCTGCCCAAAAAGCTTTAGAAGCCATAGCTCCTCTAGAGGAATGAGCACCAAACATGGAAGTATCAATGCCTGTGAGGGACATAATCCATTTGACCCAATGTGCTAAAGTAGCTGCAGATACCGGATTGAAAGGTTTCCTGAAGGAAATTAGAAGTTAGGAAGAAGAGGAGGTTCTTAAATATGCAGTTTTTTGTTCGTAAACTTTTAAACATTGTGCAACACATAATTTGGGGTGATCTGGAAAATAAGGAGAGAAAACAGAAGATAAATTGGTCTTGGTTAGACGTGAAACTGTAAACAGAACACCAGTATGAGTAAACTGACGATTAGAAATATCTAAGGCTTTAACATCAGAAATTTGTTTGATAGGAACAAGACATAAAAGCATTGTTAACTTAGCAGATAACATTTTTAAAGTAAGCATGTTATTATCAGGCCATGACAATAGAAAGTTTAAAACACTATTAACATCCCATAACTGTCTGTATTTTGGCATTGGTGGATTGGAAAATTCTACTCCCTTCAAAAGATGACAAACAAGTGGATGTTCACCCACTGGCTTCCCATTGACATAGGTATGATTGGAAGAAATTGCAGACCTATATAAATTGATGGTACAAAAAGCCTTGCCTTTGCTAGATTCGGCAGCCAAACACATTTCCAATAAAAATCACATCTGCTGAAGAGGAATCAATGTGTTTTCCCAGACATCAGCTATGCCACAAAGACCATGCAGATTTGTACGCTTTCTTGGTGCCGGGAGCCCAGGATTGTGATAAGTATTGGGAAGCTTCTGTTGAAATGAAAGGGCGAGATTGGGAATGCCCGAGATCTTCCACACTGAAAGGGTGAGAAGATTGTGTAAAATGAGAGGATGAGGACGATGCATGGGGTCCAACAATAGATTCAGGAAGGATGGAAGGAGGAAAGGAACATCTATTGCAAGTTCCAAAAGAGTTGGAAACCAGATTTGGGATTGCCAAAAAGGTGCTATTAGAATCAAAGAGGCTTGTTGACGCCTGAGCTGAGCAAGCACTCTGCTGATCATGAGAAAAGGAGGAAAGGCATAGTTCAGAGAACCTGACCAATCCTGAAAAAAGGCATTGGATGCTAATGCCAACGGATCCGGACGCCAACTGAAGAATAGAGGGAGTTGAGTGTTGAGACGGGAGGCAAATAGATCGATATGAAGGGGACCCCACATAGTCTGAAATTGTTGATAAATTGAGGGATGGAGTTTCCAGTCGCTGGAATCTTGGAGATGCCGTGAGTGCCAATCTGCCACAGAATTTAGAGTTCCTGGAAGATACTCTGCATTAACCGAAACATGGTTTAAAAGGCAAAATTCCCCAAAACTCTTGGCTAGTTCCGCTAAAGGTTTGGGTTTTGTGCCTCCGAGGTGATTTATATATCTTACTGCCAAAATATTGTCCATTCTGAGGAGAATAGCACAACAAACTCTGTTCTTTGCCAGACTTCTGATTGCAAAGGAGCCGGCAAGCATCTCTAAACAGTTGATATGCAATTTGGACTCCTCTAAAGACCATGAACCTCCAGTCGAGATTGGTCCACATCGGGCCCCCCAACCTGAACGGCTTGCATCTGATTCTAATACAAGATCTGGGGCTGATGCAAAGATAGCTCTTCCGTTCCATGCATCTAAATGGTCTATCCACCATTGAAGTTCTATGCAAGAATCTTGATCCAGAGGGATGGTGTCTGAGTAAGAAAGACCTTTTCTGAGGTGACGGATTTTTAGTCTTTGAAGAGCTCGGTAATGGAGGGGACCTGAAAATATCGCTTGAATGGAGGAAGAGAGAAGACCTACAATTCGAGCCAGTGATCTTAGAGAGATTAGAGAACTGCGTAAAATCTGTTAAATCTCCGATTTGATGGACTTGATCTTTGAGGAAGGAAGGAGAAGGATAGCTGAGACCGAGTTTATTTGAAAACCAAAGAATTCTATAACCTGGGTCGGAGTGAGAAGAGACTTTTCGCTGTTGATGATAAACCCTAGATTTGAGAGAAGAGAACAAGTGAGAGCTAGGTGGGACAAGAGCGACTGAGGAGATTGACTCATTATGAGGATGTCGTCCAGATAAATGATGAGTCTCACGCCTTGAGCTCTGAGGAAAGCCACCACGGGTTTCATAAGCTTGGTGAAACACCAAGGGGCAGAAGAGAGACCGAAGGGTAGAGAGGTAAAGTGATAGAGTTGGTCTAACCACTGGAATTGAAGAAACGTTCTGGAATCTGGGTGAATTGGAACGACTAAGAAGATATCTTGAAGGTCCAGACGAACCATCCAATCGTGTTGAAAGAGTATATCTCTGAGGTGGAGAATGGTTTCCATTTTGAAGTGTTGGTAGACTACAAAATGATTGAAGTGCTTGAGATTTATGACAGGATGCATCTTTTTGTTTTTCTTTTGAACTAAGAAAATGGAGCTGATAAAACTTGACGGATCTGGTTGGGAAAGAGAGATGGCCTTTTTCTGAATAAGGGACCGAACTTTTGAGGAAATAGGATCTGACATTTCTGAAGAGAAATGTGGAAGAGGAGGAAGCCGCGGTTGAACCGGGGTAGAATAAAGTTCGATGATATAACCTTGAACAGTATTGAGAACCCAAGGATCCGATGTAATTTCCGACCATTTTGGAAGAAAATAATGAAGGCGCCCTCCGATAGGGATATGACCAAAAGAAAGGCTTACCTGACTGGTTGGAAGGTCTGGCACCTCTGTAGCCTCTGGAGCGGAACCCTCTGCCTCTCTGAGGTTAAAATTGCGGCCTGTAGTCTTGGTATGACGTGTTATTGAAGGCTCTAGAAACTTGGTTATGGCATGTGCGGCCAGCAAAGCGGTTCCTCCCTCTGCCAGCCCTGCCAAAAACGCGATGGCTAAACATCTTCTTTAAAGACTGTTGTGCTTTGTCCAGTGATGTAAAAGTTGCCACGTATTTTCACAGGTCCTTAATGAAGGATTCTCCAAACAACAAGCCTTCGGTTTTAATGTTTGGTTGGACGGTGGCCAACTTGACCAATTTGGGATCAAGTTTCAGTAAAAGCCCCTTTCTCCGTTTATGAGTAAGAGCCGAATTGGCATTCCGCAGGAGACAGACAGAGCGTTGTACCCACAGTGTAAGTTCCTCTGGATCAATAAATGAGCTGTCCAGCCTGGCCGCCTCAGCAATATCAAATATACGGGAAAGAGGACCAAGGATATCCAATAGTTTATCTTGGCAGCCAGACCACGCCTTGTCTACTCCCTTACGGGGATCTTTGTCAAGTTTTGTAAAGAAAGTGAGTAGGGGTCGGTCGATCGTTGGAGTAATAGAAGACTTATGAGGGACGGAAGGACAAGGGCATTTGGATTTGAGCTTAGCTCTGGTTTGCTTACCTAAAGGACAATTTATCTTGGCTGAAATATATTCGGCTACATAGTCCGCAGGAACCCACTCAGTGGAATTGTGGTGAAGGATTAGGGAAGGGTTAAACATCGGAAAACCCTCAGGATCTAAAAGGGGGGGGAGAGTTAGTGTTATCCAGGGAGGACAATTTGGGTTTTTTGGAAGGAGGAGGAGATAAGGAAATGGTATCATCTTTATCAGAAACAATAGTATCTGAGTCCACATCAGGCATATCGTCATCTGTATCCTGGATGGAAGAAATTATTAAAGGGGGGGGCAATATTTTTTTACTTGCATTTAAGTTTCAAGGATGACTGTAAATTTTCCAAATTGTGAGGAACCGCGTCCTCTGCCATGTGTGAGGAAACCTCACTTTCCTTTGGCGCCATTTTCTGGGATTTCTTATGTATAGAAGGGGATAGGCGCTGACTGCAATCCCCCGCAGCCTGGGCCGATAGAGTCTTAGAAATCATATTGGCAAAGGAAGACTCTAAATTCTTTGATAATTTATTAATAGAAGTAGCAACAGCCTGCTGTGCTGAGGATTATATAAAGGAATTAAGTTCCTGTCTAATGTCATTGACATCATCCAAATTAGCTTGCCTGGAAGGAGACATATCCCTCTCCATAATAGAAACCGGTAAACCAGGGGTTAAAATGAAAAGGGAATGAGAAAACCCTGCCTATGGGCGTGTCAGGACTGAGGCTTCTTCAAACCATCTGGGGCCGGAGGTGTGACAAGGCAGGTTCGAAGAACGGCAGAGTAAAAGCTTCCCCGCGTTGTTTGCCGGCGTTTGCTGAAAGTGGTTCACAGCAAGACGCCGGAGCGGGAGGTCGAGGTGAGAACAGCTAAATATAGATGAAAAGCCGAGCGCGCTGAGCGAGGGAACAGCGGTTGCTCAAGCGCGTCGAAGAACTGTGTGGTAGCATTTTCTCAGACGCGTCGAAGAACGAACGTGTGTCGTCTGAGGAAACGTTACCGGAATGCTAATGAGCGCATGGGACAGCTCTCGTGAGGAGTGTGGGGCAACCTGCCGGCTAGACAAGGAAAATAGAGAGCACATAATTTCGAGGATACAGTTTAAGTAAAATAAAGCATGAGAAAACACCATTAATAATAAAATACATAGAAAAATAAGTAGAGAAATATTTGAGGTACTTAACGTGACTGCGAGCAGCAAGAAAAGAGGGCTGTTCGCAGTCAAGTGATGTCATAATACCCTATGTGCATGTGTATTGGTTCATTCTTGTTGTACACGTTTTTGTTCCCATTGGCTCTTTTCACTTTGCCTCATGGGAACTGTAGTTTCTTGACTGCTGACATTTAATAAAGTAAGAAAAGAAACGCATAATAGGAGCTTCCGGTCTTGCCATAAAATTATAATCTGTCTAGCTATTACCAAGTGTTGTCAAAGCCAATAAGAGTGTCTCTTTCCATTGTTTAGTGTGTTTGTTTGAATGGATAGATGAGAGTGTGAATGTGATGTGTCAGTGTGGTTAGATGAATGAGTGTGTGCATTGGTAGACAAAGATAAGTATAGCACAGGTGAGTTCATAGCTGGATGAATGCTTTCAAAAGTGAGGGATCCTGGTTGAAATTGTGAGTGCATAAATCAGTTAATGAGTGCGTGTATGTATGGATTCAGACAGGTTACACCAATCTTAAAGGCTGAGGTTACAGTTAGCCCTAGTAATAATTTCATAAAAATCCCAGAATGACAATTGCATTAGTGCATGCAGTACACCAGGGCCGGGCACCATTGTGTCAAGAATGCCCATAATATACATAAAGCATTGTCCGTGCAAGTATTACTTGTGGTGGGCATCATTGTTCTAAGACTGCTTACAATATGTGAGTAACCTCTGACATTATACCATCCAGAGAAAGCATTAACAGGAGTGGACTGTATTAGGCTAAGAAAGTCGACCATATGTCAAGAATTACCAGTTCCACCATTCGACCGGTTCCAATTGGACTAATCATTCGGTAATCTTTAATGAACGCTCAGATTTGTACTAAAACTCCTTCATCTTGAATGTTTGTACAGATTTTCACTCAGATACTTTAAGTGTCAGATCAGAGGATGTTAGCTCCATTACTTGTGAAATATGGCAGAATGGCACACTGTCTTTGCTCAAGATCTCATTAACCCTAAGGCATGCAAAATGTGCAAAACCACTCAGTAATCAAAACTGCTGACATTTAATGTGGGAAAGTGTACATATTTATTGCTTCATGCAGATGTATGTGCATTAAACACCAACATTCCCATGTTATTCTCCACAACCTTGTAATAGGCAGTGGCGGCTGCCGCAGATATCAAGGGGGGGAGTGAGGGGGGGGGACAGGGACAACGGGGGAGGGACGACGTGGGGTAAATAAATATATATTTTTTTTAATGTACTTCTTTTTTGCTGCTTCTTCGCTCGTCCCCCTTGACTGTTCTGGTGTCCCAGCATTCCTGAGACACCAGAAGAGGCACCCCAGCAATCCTGCCGCTGCTTTTGTGCTAAACATAGCATGTAAGCAGCGTCAGGATTGGTCTGAGCAGGCCTGTGCACTTTCTCCAATCCGGCTGTATACACAGCTGGGCTGGAGAAACCTAAGTACGAATGTGCGTTTGGACGGCCGTTTTAGGCCCAAGCACACGTGCACACTCAGTGCACACAATTGCTCATCCCCTCTCCCACCTCCCATGGCCCAGCCCTGCCCTGCACCTGCTGGCTGAGCCAGCGGCAGAAAAATAAAACAATATTCAAATATCGTTTAATATTTCTGCTGCTAGCTCTTAGACAGTGGGGCGACACTTCGGGGAGGAGCAGCCCCTGGTAATAGGTGCTATTTATCGTATCGTAACGTACCTGTGGTATCAATATTTATCTGGTACGATAAATTGCACCTTTACTCATAATCATGGCCAAAGTCAGCAAAATAGTGTATTATCAGCAGCTATTACCAGAAGCCCTGTACACTCAGAAGCCGATCCCCTACCACTCGTCAGGAATAATAACAATATGCTTTCTTTTTGCTTTCCATAATGCAAACATTTAAAGGCAGTCCTGTGTCAAGAAAACAGTCTTGCAAGGAAACTATGTTATGTGTGCTGTAATTATTTTGTGCCCAATGGACACACAAAACATGTAATGAAAGTTCAGACATAAAAACCCCGCGGGTTACATTTCTGTCAAGAGACATTCTGTGAAATTTCTAAAGGTCAGCACTTTAAAATAATTTGCAATGAGCAAACACTGCATTTTTTCATAGAAATCTTGTGCGCATACAAAGACATTGGTAGACAGTGCGTCGTTGCTCCTGATCGTCACAAAAACCACGTACTCATAAGAAGAAATAACATTGCAAAAATGTGCAGCTGGATTGAAATAGGTTAATCGACACACATTTATAGATTGTTGGATTAACCGGATGGACTTGAAGATATTAATTTAAAGTTTTTATTCAGTGCCCCAAATGTAACCAAAATATCTATTCTTGCACTACGGTCAATGCTACTTCATGTTGGTTGCCCTGCTGATGCAACACATTCTGGGATACATGGCTTTAAAAAAAAGCACAGCATGACGTTTCTCTGGCATGTGGGAGCTGTGCATTATATTGGAAGAATGGGTGAATGTCATTAGGTTTTATTTGTGGAGTGTGGCTAGTTGAATGTTGAATGTAATAACGGAAAGTTGTTTGTGAATGTGGAGGTTGGGTTTTGAATAGGGACAGATGGGGAAGAACTGATGATTTAAAGCGGTAGGACATATCTGTCCTGCAGTGAACGTGCTACTCCTTATGCTCTAAAGAATCTACTTGTTGAATAAACTTACTTTCAGCTTAACTTTCCTGGAAGCAGTAGTAGCGCTGCCCTGAAGGCCGCCGCTGGTCAGATGTGTGCCCCCTAGTGGAACTCTGTTCACTGCTCCGAAGATTGTTCTGCTTTTCGACACACAATCATTCCTGAAACAAGTTTGAATTCTGAAGCTGGTCTTCAGTCTCCAGCTGGCTGAGTACGGGGTCGCTGAGGCGTGTCCATATCAGGGGTGGCTCCTCCATAAGGGCAGAGGAGCATTCCCCCCCCCCCACCGGCAGCGGGTTTCTTATCATTTTGGGGGGAAAGGGGCAGGGCCACGGGGGTGACAAGCAATGAGGGGGAGTGCTCAGCACTCCCCCTCACTGCGCATGTATGTTTGGCTGGCCGTCTCGGGCTGGCCAAACCCACATGCGCAGAAGGGTCTCTCCAGCCCAGCAACACAGTTGCCAGGCTGGAGAGAGCCTACACAGGCTCCCAGTCTGCCTGGGAGCACCCTGGCTGGGTTCTCCTAGCCAATCCTGAGCAGCGTCAGGATTGGCCGCAGGGCAGGCTGGGAGCCTGTGTCTGCAGCAAGACAGAGGAGCTGAGCAGGTCGTCGAGGAATGAGGTAAGTGTTTAAAAAAAATACTTTTTATAATGTAATGTGTCCCCCCGTGCGCTGCCCCGCCCCTTCTGCGAGCCGTGACTGGTCCATATCATACTGTGTGGCATGCTCATTGTGCGACAGCATGTGAGGGCAGCTGGTCAGCCAGCAGAATATGAGAAACACATATGTATTCCACTTGAAGCAACACTATTTGCTGAAGTAGAGAACAACACACAAGCTGTGAGTAACACATCTGTTCTTTGGAAACACCAATTTGTATTATGCATTAATTGCATTGAGAGCTACCTTCATTAGGGAGGTGTGAGGAGGGTTAAAGGAGCACTCAGTAGGGTTATCATGGGGGACATGCATCACCCTAAACCAGTAAGCCCCCTCCTGTTAAAAAAATGCAAAGTTACTACTGCCAAAAAGGATCCAAAACAGTGGTAAAGACCAGCACCGCATGTGGCCACTCACAGTTACTGCAAAAGCCTCTCATAGAACATAAGTATTATTGCATAGTAAAAGTATAATTGTTTTACTTTAGGTGGTGTTTTTTAAATTTTAAACTATAGAAACAGTTTTAATTCCTTTGTTGCCAGGCCTTTTCCCCCCCTCCTTTGTCAAGCCTTTTTTTGGCGATTTGGGGCAGTTCCCACTTAGGCCCTCATCATTTTTTATCCACATAAGCTATACAAGCCAAATTTGCATCCTTTTTTTCCCAACATCCTAGGGATTCTAAAGATACCCAGAGTTTGTGGGTTCCCCTTGAGAAGACCAAGAAATTAGCCAAAATACAGCTAAAAAGTTGTTTTTGGAAAAATGGGAAACAAGTGCTGCAGAAGAAAGCACATGGTTTTTCCCCTGCAAATGGCCACAAAAAAGGGATTGTGGTGCTAAAATCATCATCTTCTCAAGTTTCAGAAACAGGCAGACTTGAATTTGAAAACGAAATTTTTCAACACAGTTTTGTCATTTTACTGGGACATACCTCATTTTTACAATTTATTTGTGCTTTCAGCCTCCTTCCAGTTGGTAACAAAAATGGGTGTGAAACCAGTGGTGGATCCCAGACAGCTAAATATTTCTGAAAAGTAGACAAACGTCTTAATTTATCAAGGGGTCATTTGTGTAGACCCTTCAAGTTTTTCCTATAGAACATAACAGTTGAAATAAAAAAATATTGAAATTGAGTTGAAAAAAAAAGCCATTTATTTCTACGTTTTCTGTTTAAAAAATTTCCAACTATGGCAGAATTTTGAAAGCAATATATCATTACGTCTGCTGGATCCTTCTAGTTGCAGGGATATATAGGGTGTGTAGGTTCATCAAGAACCCAAGGTACCCAGAGCCAATATATGAGCTGCACCTTGCAATGGGTTTTCATTGTGTACCAGGTATAGAGCAATTCAATTGGTAAAATATAAAGAGTGAGAAATAGGTATCAAGAAAATCTTTGTATTTCCAAAATGGGCTCAAGATAAGGAGGTTAGAAGCGTGGTTATTTGTGCATCTCTGAATTAGGGGGTCCGCATACTAGCATGTGAATTATAAGGCATTCCTCAAATAGACTTCTTTCTTACACACTGTCTTACAATTGGAAGGGTAAAATTTTGAGAAAAACAATTGGCAATAACACTTTTTCTTCCATTCTGTGTTCCCCCAAGTCTCCTGATAAGAATGGTACCTCACTTGTGTGGGTAGGCCTAGTACCCACAACAGGAAACACCCCAAAACGCAACATGAACACATCACATTTTTACATTGAAAACTGACGTGTTTTTTGGAACGTGCCTAGCTGTGGATTTTGGCCTGTGGCTCAGCCAGCACGTAGGGAAACTTAGCATACCTGTGCGTTTTGTAAAACTAGACACCTAGGGGAATCCAGGATGGGGTGACTTGTGGGGCTCTCACTGTATTCTGTCACCCAAAATCCTTTGCAAACCTCTAAATTTGGCTCAAAAACACTTTTTCAAGTTCTGGAATCTGAGGGGAGCCACACACTTCCTTTCATCAAGCGTTCCCCCACATCTCCCGATAAACATTATACCTCACTTGTGTGGGTAGGCCTAGTGCCCGCGATAGGGAAGGGTCCAAAACACAACATGGACACATCAAAATTATCTTTTAAAACACTACCTGTTTTTCCATTGGGGCACCCGCTTTTTTCGTCATGGGCTCGGCAGCCGTCAAGGGAAACCTACCAAACTCAGACATTTCTGAAAACTAGACACCCAAGGGAGTCCAGGAAGGCGTGACCTGCTTGGATCCCCCAGTGTTTTCGTACCCAGAATCCCCTGCAAATCTCAAATTTAGCTGAAAAATCACATTTTCCTCACATTTCTTTGTGGGATCACCACACTGGCACAAATTTCCTACTACTCAACGTTCCCCTCGGACTCTCAATAAAAACTATACCTCACTTGTGTAGGAAGGCCAAGTGCCTGTGACAGGGAAAGGTCCAAAACATGTAGAAATTGAGGGGGAACCAAAGCGGGTCCAAAAGTGGCAGTTTGAAAAAAAACATTTTTAGGGTGACAAGTGGGGCAGAATTTTTACCGGTATAGATGCGACAATGCTGGGTGGTAGGAATTTTGTGGATTACAGCAGATTCCAGAAGGTTCCATCACAAAAATGTTGGTAAAATGTGTGATTTCAAGCAAAGTTGGAGGTTTGCAGGACATTGTGGGTAAGAAAATGGTATGGGGTGAATGTGAAGCACACCACCCTGGACGCACCCAGATGTTTAGTTTTCAGATGTGTCTAGGTCTTGTAGATTTTTCTAGGTGGCAGCATACCAGAGTCCAAAAAGTGCAGCCGCTCACCATTCCAAGTGGGACGATATTGGGAGTTAGCCAAGCACTCTTGGCCTAAATGTAGATGATGAGTATAACCATGCCCGTGGTGTTTAACAGCCCCCACCCCTTTATTTTTGTTTTAATTCCCTGGCATCTAGTGGGCTTTCTGTCCCCCCTAGGGAGTGGATTGGGGATAATTACCCTATCTGCCCCCTGGTGGGCAGAATGACTTTGTCCCCATTTATTTGCGGTGAGGGTATGGCCATATCTCCACCCTCTTTTTTAAAAACAATACTTCCCTGGTGTCTAGTGGGCTTTTTGCCCCCCCCCCTTGAGGGCAGATGGGCCTTACGAAAATAGGCTGATCTGTTAGAGGGAGGCAGAAATGGCCATCAGTAATGTGCCCCCATGGGGATCGACCCTTGCCCCAGGGGCCGTCCCTACCAAACCAAACCCACAACAACCGATCCCTGGTGCCTAAGTGATTTCTGCCCCCCTTAGGGGCAGGTGGGTCTAATAAAAATCGGCTGATCTGTCCCCAACTTGGGAAGAAATGGCCAACAGTAATGTGCGCCATGGGGAGCGAACCTTGCCCAAGGGGCCGCCCCTCAAACAAAACACACACACAATGATCCCTTGTGGCTAAGTGGTTTGTGCTCCCCCTTGGGGCAGATGGGCCTAAAAAAATAGGCCGATCTGCCCCTAGGGGGGCAAAAATGGCCATCAATAATGTGCCTCCTTGGGAAGTGACCCTTGCCCAAGGGACCACCCCCAAACAAAACATACACACAACAATCCCTGGTGCCTAAGTGCCTTCTACCCCCTTGGGGGCAGTTGGGCCTTATAGAAATAGGCTGATCTGTCCCCAAGGGGGGCAGAAATGGCCAAATAAAATATGCCCTCCTGGGGAGCGAACCTTGTCTGAGGGGCTGCTCACCTTTTGTGAAATTAAGAAAAAAAAATCCTGGGTGCCTAGTGGTTTCTGCCTCCCCTTGGGGGCAGATTGGCCTAATAAAAAAAGGCCGATATGAACCCAAGGGGGGCAGAAATGGCTTAAAATAAAATCCCCCCTCCCAAGGAGCGACCCTTGCCTAAGGGGCCACTCCCCTTAACTTACTTTTAATAAATAAACAAACTCCCTGGTATCTAGTGGGCATTCCAGTAGCATGATCACTATGCAATCGTGCTGCAGGAATGCTCAGAGACAGGAAAGGAAAAGCCTTTCCTTTCCTTTAATGCCTCTCTGACCTCCTGCTTCCCCCTTCCCGAGGTGAAACTAATCAGTTTCTCCTCGGGATGCGCTAGAAGCATAGCTTCCAGAGCGTCAGGGGCGACTTCTGATGAGTTCAGCACGCGATGTGCACTGACGTCATCAGATGTCCCAGATGCGGGGCCGGGGGTGGCAGCAGAAGCACTTCCGCCGCCATCCCTGCCCAGGGGGGCAGTGCATGACCCACGGGGGAAGCACTAGCGCTTCCCCCTTGGGTCAGTGCCAGGACGTAATGGTTACGTCCTTGGCTCCGCACGACCGTGTCCAAGGACATAACCATTACATCCTCGGCACAGAAGGGGTTAATTTAATATATTTAAATTAATCCATTGTTTTATTAAAAATAAAGCCAATAGTGCTATAGTATTTTTTCTTTTGTGCCACATTTAACATACATGTAAAAAAATGAATGACACAAATGTTTAACATAAAACTATTTGGAATTCTTCCTTCCAAGTTAAATATGCTTTGATAACCCTACACTTTACCATAGGGAGACTTCACAGTTGGGGTGGAGATCTTCATATTGTATAGAGAAAATTTCCCTATACCTCACTATAGGGAGATCGCTACCCCTGTGGCACTTTCTCTGTAAAAATTACACAGCTATCACCCATGAAGAATAGGTAGCTCTATGAATGGGACCTGGTGTAGGATCACCCTGAGAGTAATTGGCGCTTCCTTCTTTGGGTTTCCCTTCAGGAGTAGTGCCCCACTATACAGTCCATGAAGGGAAAGTTGTAGGAGGGCCCACACTGCTTTCAGTCACAGAGCAGAGGTCAAGTCCATTAATGTATGTCAGTCTTAACTCTGTTCTATTTGTCTCTTTGTATCTATATATATATTCACTTTAAAAAAACAAAGGTTACAGGGGCGCTATAGTTAGGTTCTGAAATTACTCGTACAAAACATGAGAAATTCAGCAGTTATAGTTAGAGTTATTTCAAGTAACTATGGGCCTCATTACGACAAAAGCAGTCCTAGAACTGCCAATACCGTGGTGGCAGTCGGAAAGCAGCAGTCCAGGCGGTCCAACTGCCAGGTGGTTGGACAGCCAGGGGTCTGCTGCACCGCCAGGAACATGGTCCCTGATGGGCTGACGGCGGTCTGTATTGTGGTAAGCCATGGCAATGCTGAGTTCAGACAGTCCAACTGCCATATTACGACCCTGGCGGTCGAACCTCCATCCTCGCCAGGAAAATGGTTCCTGATGGGCTGACGGCAGTCGGCGTTGTGGGCCATGGCAATGCTGAGTTCAGCGACTCCCGTCTGATCACTAGACCAGCTTCTGCCAGCCTTTTCATGGCGGGGACCCGTACGATGTTCCTGCTGGTCAGCCCGGTGGAAACATCGTAATGTGAGAGGGAGGTGAGGCAGCCGAGTTGTTGGCTTCCTCAACCCCGCAAGTTTGGCAGTTGCCTCTTCTGACCACCAAACTGGTAATGAGCCCCTATATCTCATGCCCTAAGGTAACTATAACTCTCGCCCCCACCATGCACAGTAATATGATCAAAAATTTTACTTCAGATGTTACTGTGACATTATCAATAATGTTATTAAAGATGTCATGAGTATTGTAATTTGTGAGGTAATTAGCAGTGCATGGCAAGGGTGCAAGTTATAGTTACTTGAAATAACTATCATCTCCCACCAAGAAAAAACAAACAGCTATGTCCCTGGGGCTGAACGCTCCGGTACATAGTAGGATGCGGCTCTGGGGCATGGTGGTCCCCAGGGCCATCATTGGCTCCTCGAGGAGCGCTGCACGGCCCCCTCCCAATATGAAATAGCCCCAGGGAGGTGGTGATCCACGGGGCTGGCGATCTGTGACAGACCACCTTTCTTTTTCAAATTCAGCCCCTGGGAGGTGGCAGTTCCCAGGGCTGTGGGGGCCCGCATGGCCCTCCTGAATTCATCTTGATTTAAGCCCCGGGAAGGTGGCAGTCGTCAGGGCTGCAGGGGGGGGGGGGGCGTGCAGCCCCCACATGCAATGTGAATCAAGCCCCAGAGAGGTGGCGGTCCCTGGGACATAAAAAGGCCCTAGGAAGGGGGCTTCATAAAAATAAGCGCAGGAGCCCGTGTTTGTATTTTTTTTTAATTGTTGCCGTGAATTCACAACGTCATCAAGAATTTGTGGCAAAAAAAAATAAAAAATGTTTTTTTAGCCCTGGCGGGATCCCTCTAAGAGCTAAGTGGTCAGGGTGTCCCTACCCTAGCCCCTTTTCTTATTTTTAGCCTTTTTTCTGGGACTCGACTGGTCGAAATGTTGGCAGCGAACCAGAGCTCTACAGATCTCTACATGAGCTTGTTACTATTCGCGAAGTCATTGTGGCCACAGATATACACGTTTTTATTTCCTTAAATTTCTCAACAACTACTGAATGGATTTACACCAAATAACCAAAAACACAATCTGCAGAACAAAACCTAGCTGTCTGCCACATTTGGTGTAATTCCGTCCAGCAGTTCGGGCTGTAGTCATGTTAAAAACTCCTACAGGAATTAACATGGGAAATGCATGTTTTTTTGACTCCCCCTTTTTCTTGCCCCCCCCTTGACAGATCACCCCAAAACGTTCTGTGTGCAAAAGAATCACATGCACAATTGTTTTGGAAAATTTAGTGAAGATTCGTCAAATGACGCCAAAGATCTAGGCAAGTAAAAAAACATAATTTTCTATGGAAACATGGTACTAACTATAACTACCTTCTGGCTACATATATATATGTATATTCACTGAAAAAAACAAAGGTTACATGTACGTTATAGTTAGGTTCACGTTTTACCCATGCAAAACCATAGAAAATCAGCAGTTATAGTTATACTCAAGTTAAGAAACTATAACTCGTGTCCTAAAGTTACTTAGCGGCATGAGTTATAATTTCTTCAGATAAGTATAACTATAAGCATAACTATAACTGCTGAATTTCTATGTTTTTTTTGTGGGTAAAACATGACCCTAACTATAACGTCCCTGTAACAGTTGGTTTTTGGATGAAACAAATTGGGCAATTTTTTACCCATGAGGAGTTCCTCAGAGACTCTTCCATGTGTCCTTTGGGGTCAGGATCCCTCTATCTTGACCCCTTATGTGTGTTTTTATTTATGTTTTCTCCCCGGGGCCCAGCCAAGAAACAGAATGTCGGTCACAACTTTCTTTTCAGGTTGCAGCCAGCCAATCAGGGCCTTGAACTTTGCCCGGCTCCTCAGATCCCCGCAGGTAGATCCGCATTCCAATATATCTATATATTTTTACTTAATAACTCAGTAGTTATTGAACAGATTTGCACCAGAATACAAAAGGGCTCTTTCTGGACCAAGATTTAGATATCTGCCAAATTTTGTGTCTTTCTGTTCAGCGGCTCCTGTAGTCATGTCTAAAAACTGCAAAATTCCAATAGACTATGCATGGGAAAAATGTGTTTTGGGATCCCCCTTTTTCTCGGTCCCTGTCTGATGAATCACCTTGAAACTTTTCACACAGCAGCTTAAGTAATTAGCATTCAAGTTTTGAAAATGTAATCAAGATTCAACAAACTGCGGCAAAAGTATGGCAAAAAAATGGCTTGTCTGTGGGAATGAAGTCCTAACTATAACTACCCACAGGCTATTTGGTGCAGTGGCAGTCACCTGTGGGTATTTCTAGTTAGGTCTTCATCTTAATAGGAAGAGTGTTTTTTGGTTCGCTAATAACTGTGCCACTGTTTGATGAATCTTCACGAAACTTTCCAGGAAAAAGTTAATCCACCTCAGTTCATTCCAGGAAGTTTTGGGGTGATCCATCAAGCAGGAGCCAATAAAAAAGGGGGGCCCTAAAGCATAAAATTCCCAGCATTTTCAATGCACTTTTTTAACAGCGCTACCACAAAAACTGCTGACAGAATGACACCATATTTGACTGGAAACTAGATTTCGGTCCAGACAGCAAGATTTTTGTAATTTGCTGTAAATCCATTCAGCAGTTTCTGAGAATTTAGGGATCAATAATATTTGTGTATCTGGATGGTTGGGTTTGAGGGACTCTTGCAAATGTCCCTCAAACCCAATTTAAAAAATAGGCTATTTACTTTGGGCCAATTCCCTCGCATGGTAGTCAGGCTCCAGCAGAAGTGAACATTCTGATTGACTGCCTGCAACATGACAAAAAATGTTGCAGGCAGCTATTATAGATCTCAGGGACTTAGCCCCTGCCCTGAGAATATTTTTGAAAACAAATATAATGGGGAAATATACGGATGCCCTTCCTCCCAGGCCCTGTGACAGGGTCCAAGAGCTACCCCTACTGGGGGCTAAAATACATTTAAAAAACAAATGCAATCCTGTGGGATTGTAACTTTTGGGGGAAAAAATAAAACGCCTGCCAGCGCTTTCTACTTCAATAATTAAATCCCAAAGTCGGGCAGGACCCGGGGTCTTTGCTTTAAGAATTTTGGGTAGGGTACCCTCTCAGAGTGAGTTCTGGCCCTGTGGACCCTATCCCCCCAGGCTGAGTACTTTAAGAGGAAAGGGGGGGCAAGTGGATTCCTCCCCAAGCCACTAATTGGCCTTTAGGAATGGCATCCCCAGAGGCGAAACTTGCAAACATAGGGGAGGGGGCACACAACACCCCTCCCCAAACCTCAGTGAGGTCTTGGGGACATCATTCCCAAAGATAATTTCAATTTGAAGGGCAGAGGGTTCTGCACCCCCCAGGAGCCTGTAGAGGCCCCAGGTACCCCATCACCCAGGGCTGAGATATACCTTTGTGGGAAGGGGGCATGCAGCCTGCCCCTTCCTGAGCCTGTAAGGGCCCAGGGACCCCATCTCCGGGGCTGGCTCAAACACTGTGTCCGAAGAGGGCCATCCCCAGGACACAGTAGTTTTCCTACCCACACGAGCATGGGGAGGGGAGCATATGTCTGCTCCACAGAGTGGGAGCAGACTTTTGTTTCCCTGCCTATGCTCTTGCAGGCAGGGAAACTCAGATTGCTCCTCTACAGTGGGAGCAAACAAAAACCACTGCTTCCACCAGGTGTGAGCAATGCTGGCTCCAGCAGCACCCAAGACGGATGCATGCTAGTACGTGACTGAGGGCACAGGGAGCCCTTGGGCTCCCCCACAGTCCCCACATACTATTTAGTAGGTGCACCAGATAGGCACCGGAACACCGAATCAGGAGAATATAATAAGGTCCCATAGTGGCTTGGGAAGGGCAGCTGCACACCCCGAGGGATGGGGGCTATAAAGGCTCAGGGAGGAGGTTGCTGCACGCACACCCTCCCCTTAATAAAGAAAAATGATCCTGTGATATGGGGGTCCCAGAGGCTGATAGTGGCTTGGGGAGGTGGGGTGCTTGCCCCCTCCCTTTAGTTTAAAAAGAAATGCCCTCTAGGATGGAAACCCTTTGGCCGCTCACCCCTCCCCCTTTTTTGACAAATCAACACCACGGGATGGGATCTGCCTGAGTGCGGCCAGATGCTGCAGCCAACCCCACACCGTGCATGGCTATAGGCCGTGCATGGCAGGGGATAGCTGCCCGTAGGATGTCGCCACATGGACTGGCCACTGCTAAGTACTTCATTTATTACATGACTTACAACATGTTCTATAACATTATTGATTACATCAGTGCAACATCTGAAATTACATCATTGATGACAACACTGTGCATGCTGGGAGTGTGAGTTACAGTTACTTATCTAAGTAGCTGAATATAATATATATAGTTTAATCAATTAATCTGCCAATTAATGAAATGCCACTGTGTAATTGCATTTTAATATGGCCCATAACTACACAATGTGTTTGTGCTATAATGTTATATTCCTTTGTCTGTGGCCATTATAGAATGATGATGAGTTGGAGACTTTTATTTTTTATTGGGGAAAGCAAGAGCAATTGCGGTCGGATGAAGGTCTTTGAAAGGCCGAAACTGGGTACCTGATGCCATGCAGAGCTACACACACATTTGTGTTTATACATGCATTGTCTTGTAATTAATGATGTAATTTCAGATGTTGCAGTGATATTTTCAATTATATTATAGAAGATATCACAAATGATGTAATATGTGGGATAATTAAGTGTGTATGATGAGTGCGTGAGTTATAGTTAGTTACCTTATAGCACGAGTTATAGTTACTAGAGATGATAATAACTGGTGAATTTCAGTGGGATTTATTTTAGTTTAAAATATTATGTTGTCGCTGAATGTTTCACCTAACTATAATGTCATTTTACCCTTTTTTTTCAGTGAATTTCTATGTTTTTTTAATACAAAGTAATATTTTATTACCACACATAAAGCCAACCCTCCTCCCGCATGGCTTTTGCCTGTGTGCAGCAGGGTGTTCAGCCAGACCCTGAAACTATCACCTCCCTGGGCTGTCAAACCCTGTTGCGCATGGCCTTTGGTGGTTTGTAGTGTGACATTGGCCACAGGGGCCTTGCCGCAGGCCAGGCCCTGCAGCAACCCCTTGTGAGCAGCCAACCCTGCTCCACGAATGGCCTTTGGCAACACCAGAATATAAAAAGTGAGCATATAGGCTTTATGAAGGGGTTAGCATTTCAATAAACATAAAGCAGATCTATCAGCTTTCTCCAAAAATCACTAATATTTTTAATCAAATGTATATTGCAATAATTCACATAATTTAATGTTTATTATTATTGTATGTTATAAAAATGTTCAGTAATTACTTTGATTATTTCTTTTTACATAGTTGTTATTATTATATTTTGTGGGTGAAAAAATGTCAAAATAAATAGACATATTTTAAAAAACCCAAACATGTGTCTGAGTTTTTTTTTGTAAACATTTTTCAGCCCAGAAAATGCATTCATAAAAACAACTACATAAAGGCCTTGCACTGCAGCTGGAGAGCATAGAGCTCCACCTAGGAGTGCTTTAAAAAATATAGTAAGTTCTTCTTGGGTCATAGATTTAATGACCGAGGAGACTTACTGTTTTTTTTAAATGGTGCTGAACTCCTTGAAGCCCAAGATAACATTATAAAAAGGCTTAGTGGTGCCGCTCCCTATTCCAAGGGCACCACCAAGCTCAAAGAAATAATAAAAAAAAAAGCCCATGCAGGGCATTTTGGGGCACCCCTTCAAAGGAGCAGTGAATAAGAAATTAATTACAAATCACTATTTTGAAACGGTGTGTTTAAGGCATCTCTTCCACATAATGATTCGTAATGCAGCATATCAACTTTTTGTGACTGAAATCTAGTTGATAAACATTGAAATTTTGCAGAGTCTTTAAAGGAGGTACTAAACCATTCACATGGGGGAAAAGGTCCCCCTTTGTGAAAGTAAAAAGAAGTTTGTCTCAGAGTGGGCAATGGTCCAGGGGACCACTGTCAATTTAAAAAAGTAAATTTGTTTTATGAAATGCAGATCTGTTTCCTTTAAGGAAAACAAGCTTCATAAAATTATTGTACTTGATTGAAATGCAGTGACAGAAATGTTGATCTGCTAACCATAATAGACCATCATTTCTCTGATGGCATCCAATTGTAGTGAGTTGCAATGTGCGACCAACAGCATGAATATTGATGAGTTAGGCCGGATTGCAACCCACTACAATTTGAAATTTTGTGAACCAATTAATTAGTACATAGTATAGTTTGCAAAGTTACACACTGGTCACAAAAGTACTGGTTGCAAATTATAACCAATAGTTTGTGACCAGTGTTTAGTACATCCTGGGCCAGATGCACGAAGCACTGGTTGCAAAATACTTGTTTGAATTTGCAACCAGTATTTTTGCAAGCGATCTAGCATTTTGCCAACCGACGTATGTACTAATAGGCTGGTTCACAAAGTACCAAATCAAAGTGGGTCGCAACTCTCCCTCATAAATGTTAATGAGGAAGTTTGTAAATTGTGACCACTATGTTTCGCAGCCATCACAGGGACTGTGGCCTTCTGGGGTCAGTAGACCAACATGTCTGTGAAATTATAAATAAAGCAACATTTTTTTTAAAGCAGCACATTTTCCTTTCAGGAATATGGAATGTGTTTAAAAAAATGAGAATTTAGACATATATTAAGAGTAGGGAATGGTCCAGAGAAATCATGTTTTTGACAACATTCACATAGGGGAAGGGGAACTTTGGGAATTGGTTACCACCACATTTGTGTTTTGTGGAGTCAGTAAAATATTAATGTTTTGTGCAGGATCAATACATCCCATTCTGCATCTGTATTGAGAAAGAACAATTTAAATATCCCCTTGCTAAATAATGATGTGGTATCTAGTCGCATCCCCAAATTGCAATTCAGTAATGAGTTACTAATTCACAATTCAGATGTGTTACATGTCAAAAGGCTATTTTTTGCAGTTGGAGGCATCATAATTTTGCAAATGAATGTAAAATTCCTTCGTACCGATGGTCCCTGGTCCCTTGTATCTTATTATTAGATCTGCCTATAAGCTATGTTTACAAAGGTAAACTTAGACATTTGGTCTAAACTTAGATGGGATCTGCACCCTGGATATTTTGCACGGTATCTTTAGGAGAGGTTTTGAATTGTAAATCTCACTAAGAGCCTGTATAGATTTGTCATTTGGTGCTTGGTATTCAGTTATGTATGCATTGAATTACATTTCCTTTTTAAAGTAAAAGCACTGGCTGGACATTGATTTATTGAGTGTTATTGTTATGTGTTATTGAGGTCTGAGTTTTTAGTCCACAGCTCCTCGATGAGTTAGCCTTGGGCTGCCTTGCCTTGCTAGGCTGATGGTAAAGTGCTAAAAGGCCTAGTTGGTCCTCAGTTTAGTGTTCTGTGGTACAGAGGCCCTTGGCCACCAAAGATAAAATGCCACCATTCATACAATTGCAACTAAGTAACTTCTGATTAGACTGAAACCCCAAATAGAATTTTCTATAGATGCCAAACAAGATATGATTGATGGGGTGTCTGTGGTGAAGGGAGGTAGCTTGTTATCCAGGGGTCGGAGAATGACCAATGAGCTGTGGGAATTACTTTACTTAATTAGAGGGCCCTTTAACGTAATCATTTGGGGGCATATCTATGAGCCGTTTGCATCATGCTTGCACCACGCAATGTGGTCATGTGTGGCGCAAACCCAAAGTCCTATTTTTTAAGCAACTCAAAGCCTCTGCGAGTACCTCCAAAAATGTGGTGTAAAGCAATACAGCGCAGATCGCTGCATTGCCCTGGAAAGGCATTCCATGGACATTGTGTTGGCATTCCCACATAGCTCCCATGGACTTTGACGCATTCCCAGATTTACAAGAACTTGTAATCCTGGGAATGCGCCTAAAACATCCGACTTCCCAGGGGAGGAGTAACGACGAGACATATCTCTATTTCTCCTTGTTTCTTCCGCATTCTGCAGCACACGTAGAAAGAGAAATATGCCTCCCAGGATTGTTTTTGTGCAGGAAGGTGCCCCTTGCTGCACAAAAGCAATCCTGTATGCAACACATGCACCCTTGCACCATGGTGCAAGGGTCCCTGCGTTGGAGCTAGGCTTCCAAAAGTGCGCCAGCTCAGGAGGAAAAGTCACAAATGCGCTGCATGCCTTAAATACGGCGCATTCCTGCCCTTTCCCTGTGTTGCAGTGCAGCGCAGCAAGGTGGTTTGCTGTACTGCACTGCAACATAATCCCATAAATATGCCCCATAGGCGCACGGGCACATCTATATTAGGTGCTGCGAAAACTTTGACGCATCATGGTAGAAAAACAAGCGCCCTATTAACAATTTGGTATTCAGTTTATGAGGAACACATCATCAGTATATTCCTTGAACATTTGTTCAATTTTGGCTCAGTATTACATTCTGTGGAAAGCAAGGGATGATAATGACTAACATGCCTGAAGTTTTTTTTGTGTTCTTTGTTCTTTCACTTTAAAACTCCATATACTGTTGCATACCTCACTGATGAAACAGTATATGTGCCTTGTGAGACAAACACGAGAAAGCTTAACTATTTTAACAAATGCCTAATAATACAAACCACATGCAGATTGAGGGATTTCAAATGTAATGCTTTATTCTACTAATCCCTTGATAAACTACCGCAGGGAGATTTGTGGTATGGAGAATATTATGGGAAATTTATATTTATTCTATCTTCTACTTGAAGATACACACATGGACAAATCCATTAGTTTTGTCCATTGCATAGTGATAGGGTTCACTTTATTTACGCACATCGAGGCTCACATAGAAACGTGTGGAAGGCAGTAAGTGGAAAAATAAAAATTGCAGAACACTTACAAGTGTACGTAGGAAAAGAGGTACAAAGGCTCTGCAACAAATGCAAGATAGAGGTAAGAGCACAGACGGGGAAAAGGGGAACACATACAGAAGAAGAAAATGGGCCCTTTGGACCTGGGCAAAGACGGGTGCCTAAGGACGGAAGAAGGAGGGGTCGGACATTAATAGAGGTGGGGGGGGGCTTTCAACCATTGATTTAAATGTGAGATCAACAGATTTTGAGTTGGGTACCAACACCTAATGAATATTCAGTTATTGGTGGTACACTGTACAAAATGTAAAATCTTCTTCTCTGTGCCTGAGATTTAAACGAAAAGTGTAAAAACCGTGTTAGCAGTCTATGCACCAGTGCACGTACAACCCAGGTTGCCATCTAGGGCCAGATCCCAGAATCTTTTTGACTATTTTTGTCATAGTTTAATGAAAGTGGATTTGGAGCTGTTAATGTGTGACCGAAATGTGTGTGTATATTTGTTGTGTTGCATTTTGTTTGTTTTTGGTAATATGTTGTTGTTTGTGCTGTTGTATGTTTGTGCTACAATATTGCATTGTTTTGTTGTGCTGTCATTGTGCTGCATTCTGCTTTAACTGTTTTGTTTTGTTTTGCCCTGTTATGTTCTTTATTATCTTGTTCTTTTACTTTGTGTTATGTCATTGTGCCTTGCTCTGTTATTTACTCCAGAGATGTCAACAAACGCTGCTACATTTCTAGTCAAACGCTGCACATTCCCTTACAATTCCAGTGACAACAAACATTTATCTCTCTTTAAGGTAGTAAAATACTGCTTCTTAAACTGTTCAGCTACTGAAGACGCTAATAAAACTGTGGCAGATAAATGTCTTAAATTAGCACTTTGAATGCTTGCTTTAGATGACAAAAAACAAAAACAAGAACATACTTTCAAGGGGAAAATGAAATCCTCTGCAGGTATTTAAGGGTGAAATATTTACTAGTCACAATACACCGTAAAACACATCACAAGCCACAAAATAATCCATTGGTAGAGCATATGATATATCACAGGTAGAGCTAGTGCAACTGATTCAAAGTTTGTATCTGATTTTTCAAAACAGTGCATAAAAATTCACATGGGCCTCTTTATACAGATCATCATTATTAAAAAGATCAATAATGCAAGCAAAGCATGAAATGCCCTTACAGTATTATTTCAGAAGAGTCTATGTTCACCACTAAAGCTAATTCGGAATAGGAAAGCCAAACAGTTCAGTGGAAGAAGGAGATGTATCCCAAAGTCAATCCCAAAATAATGAAAGTACTTACATTTGTTCTTATAGTGAGTGTACTTCCTAAATGTGTTGATTTTATCCCCTTGAGATTAGGTTCTTGTTTAGCTTCCCCAACACTCTGGGGTTACTGAAAACACCCTAGAGTTTGATTTCACTTTATGTGATATGACCCTTGTCACCTATAGCCTTCATGTTATGATGTTTCTTGGATGTGAAATCTCTGTGCTGAGAAGAGTGAAAAGGGTCTCCTATCTGGAATGCTCTGCATTACTAACTCCAACGATCATGACCATAACAATGAAAACATGATCAGTATTGTGTGTAGTCACTGAAAACATACAGTTTTATTTTCTAAATCATTTATACTTGTTTATCATCCTTTTATTGATGAAAGGTTTACTCAGCCTTGCTGGTATTTCAGTTCGTGACCGGGGTAGGCTCCCAGACTTTTGAGGTAACTTATTGTTATGGTTTATATGTATATGGACGTAGACTGGTTTGGTAGTGTGCACAAATAAACACATGTACCTTTGCTTTGTATTCCTTTCAAGGGCCACTCCCCTTCCCGCACCACCAGAGTTTAACCTAGGCTGTCCCCGTCAGGTGTCTTCTGCTGCCCTGCATCCTCTCTGCGGTCAAACGCATTAGAATCAGAAGGAACTGCTTATCTTGAAGCTTCTGCACTATTCACTCAGTTTTGATATTGATAATAAGGATAAGATTGCTAGCACCAGAAAAGTAATCATCTCCACTACTGAAAATATTAACTGGAATTATTATGAAACTCAAGGATACTCATTTGATCAACTAAAACATTGTGAAGGTATTTCTGCAAACTTCCAGGCCACTAAAGTATTTGATGGTCATCTTCTTCTTAGAATTGGGGGATTGTGTGGTAGGATCGTGTAAATGGGCAAGCGGAAACACCTTTGATTTACATTCCTCTTCAGGCCCCTCTGCTCATCAACCTCTCCTGCTTGTCCAAGGCCAGCCCCTTGATTTCATTCATGCTGGCAGTTTCAGGGTGTTTGTGCGGATTGACAGCAAGAACACATGACAGGCAATTGACCTAATCAGTCATGAAGCATGTAGAGTTGGAGACACAGGAGTCAGCCTTACTTTCTGCGCGTCTCTTGTTGCTAGCACTGGACACCATGCCATTCAGTCACAAATGAACAAACTCTCTGTCCTCAAGGATTACTGGATACACGGTAGATTAAATCTGAAACTACATTTAGAAAACAGCTAGAGGAATGAGAGCATAATCAAAGCGATTACACTCCAAGTATGTTCTCTGATTGTACTGCTCTTATTTCACTATGTGTCCTTGTAGTCTGGCTGTGAAGTTTTAAAACTGCCAATCTGATCTGGCAGAAAAAAATTGCAAGGCCTAAACTTTCTTTTTTAATAATTATAAATCATCCCTCAGGTGGGACCTAAATGCCCACCGGGCAGGGTGCATGGTATTTAAAACGTAGGGCATATGTATTATGTTTTTTTACATGTCCTGGCACTGAAAACCCTCCAAAGTCGTTTTTTTGTGTGGCAAGCTGGCTCTCCCATGGGAGAGCACTGGGTCATTTTATAACACCTTATAATTCGTAATTTCACTTTGGGGATGTTTGTACAAGGGAAGGAAGATTCTGGCATGTTGGTTTTACTTAGGGAGGGACACTGTGGATTAGATTACAGTAAAATAAACAGAACATGCTACAGAAGTGGGTAGGGTCATCCCTGGAAACTTACGCCCCATTGGTTACACAGTGGCCAGGAGTTTTCTCCACCCATAGACTAGAACGAGGCATAAATGTGGCACTCAATCAACACAGGAGTAATAGAGTGGCTGATGGGATCGGACCTGTCACTCCAGAGGGTATGGAAGAATTTTATGGGGTAGGTGGGAGAAGAAGATCCTCCCAGAAGGGTAAATATGGGAAACACACTCCCTTTTTCAACTCACTATCACAATAGAGTATCCCGAAGCCCACCAATAAACAATGATACCAATGGCACCACAGATTCCTTTGTAGTTGTCCATGTCCTGAAAAGATGTATTTTCTTTTTTAATGACCCTCACTCACTCTAGTAGCTGCATACTTCATCATCGGGTCCACCCCAGCTCCTAAAAGCCAGGATGAGCTCTACTGACTTGTGGGAGCTCTTACAAAGATCCTACCGGGAGTCTAAACATAAAAATACCTTACTGTTCACAAAGGTGCCCCTTTATTTAGAGTGACAGTAGATATGGTTAAAAACAAATAACCTTCACTCCTGCAGCACAAAGTGAGCGAGAAAAGCTTAAAACACCAACAGTGCAGACATCAGTGCATTGAGGTTACTGTGGGTGCTCTTCATCCAATGAAGTTGACATGCTGCATGTACAGATCCAGTTTCAGTCATTGATTATTCCCCTGAGGCCAACCACCAACATAAAGAGTATGTCACAGCAGGCGTGAAGGCCAAGACCAGTGCTTAATTTGTAACATAATAGGTGCAAGAGCCAAACATGTTTCTCAGGTGGCTGGTGTTGCCAAATGTTGGAGTTGCTGAGTACCAAGCCTGTCTGGTATTGATTCCACCTCATCCTTTCATCCACCACCACATACTCCCTGCCTCTTTACCATACTTTTGTGTGTTCTTTTTCATTCCTGCTTTTCTCCTTTTGTCAAAGTTTTGCTGTCGTTCTCTTCCTCCCACCTTCCCCCCTTTTTTCCTTCCCCCTCTTGTTTTAAGTCAGAGTGATGCGAAATAAGTAACAGTGCCCAACAAATATGAGTGCGGCTGGGCCCAACTGAAACAACTAGCTCAAAATAAGCACTAACGATGGCATAGTCTTGAGTCTGTGAAAAGCTCTTTGTGCAAAAAAGACAGCAAAACCCTTGCAAGACACCAACATCACCCCTGCCTCGCATCACTATTAACCACATCCCTGTACCCATAAAAAGCGCAATGCATGTTGAGTCCCCTGCCTACCTGGGATACACAAATAATCCCTATTACTTGTGTTGGAAGTAGCTTACTTAGATGCCGAAGAAAGACTCTTTTAAAGAGTTGTGCGAACTTTTCATGATTTGTTTTTACTCCATTTCACAAAATTTCAAGAACGTTACACAAAAGCAGGCATAATTACGCAAATTGCAAATTAGTCATTTAGTGACATATATTAGCGAGACCTTGCATCATTTTTTGATGTGAGGATGTATTTCCCACGCAAAAAAATAACTGCAGTGAACAACAGCTGCTCACATTCTGGTTGTTCTTGCTGGTCCGACGGTCCTGCCCTGTATTTTTACCATGAACAGTGGCGTAACTTGTGCAACAAGCATAATGCGAATGTTCCCCATATTGCATAATCTATACCAACTTAATTTCAATTTCTACCGGTCCTACTTTTTAGGGTCGAGCCTGCGTTATCGCAGCGAGACGCTGTAGTAGTTAGAAAAGGGCTCGGAGCCCTGTCGACGTCAGGTCAGTTTTTTTCATTGGTTCGTGGGCTTGCCTATTAAAATCTGATTGCTTTCATTAGTCGAAGGCATGCATACGTCATGCCTTTTCCGGTGGCAAGCCCTCCTCGAGCGCATCGACCAAGTACAGAAAACATGCGAGGCTCGCTGTTTTCTGTCCGGCTCGTGGACTACTTTTTCTCTAATTTACAAGCTTGATTTTGCTTGGCAGAAGTCGAGCGCTTTACATAGTTAATTGCACTTTTTCGGGTTAGGTACATAAATGCACTTTTGCCGATAGGTGAAATGTCGGGTTAGGAGTTTACAACGCTATCAGCTCTAACATGAGCAAACGCAAGACCCATTGCATTGCAAATGCTTGTTAACTGTGCTATTGGACTACTGACTATGGATTGATGTCTAATAATGTTAATAGACGTTATTACCCTGCCTGGACAATATATTGTTGGCTTATCATTCAGAACTTTATTGATATACTTGTTTGGAGAAAGCTTCCACAATCCATGCCCATACTTGCAGCATCATCACCAATGAGAACCGCTATTTTAAGACTGAATTCCTCATATTTTATATTCTAATGCAAAGAATGGAAGTATCCTTCGGTAAAGATGCTCTCACTACGGCTTATACCTATGTAACGATTTCTTTCAGAGTGGGAAGGTTTATGACCTCAGATAAGAATCACACTGGGGAATGTTATCTCTGTAATCTTCCTCATAGAAGAGACTGAATGCTGCATCTACAGCCCAACTCTTTCCCACTGATATGAAGGTTTAACCTTTCTAGGTGGTGTTTTGAATAATGGTAGCTGCGGCCTAGTATTCCCTGCTTCTTGCGTAAATAATTTAAGTACCCGGTGAGTACAGCTAGTGCTAACAAAGTTGCACCTACCGCAACTCAGAAAAGAAGATATAATAAACATAGCCACTTCAGTATGTTGTAAATATGTATCAGAAAAAACCTTGGCTTTATCATTCTCGAGCATTAGGGACGGAAAACACCGAAACTACCAGAGTTTTAAAATGCCACTTAATACCAAGCCGCATAAATTATATTAGATTTTGGAGGACACCAAGGGATTTCGCTGCCGAATAACCTAATAATACTAGATTACAAACATAGAGATATTTAGCACTTAGGGACTAACTGGCCATTTTGAGTCAGGCAGCCACTTCCTGCTGTACACCACAGGATACACATGATCATACTTTTTAAGGCCACCTGGTTTTGTAGTCATTTGATTTACCTATCTGTCAGAATAGGCAAAAGAACCTAGGTGTTTAAATGTGCGTTTTGATGATCTTTTTTCCCTGAAGTTGCTTAATTTAATCCGTAGACTGTGCACAAGGAATGGCCTCAACTGTATGATATTTTTTCATGTTTCGGAACAGATTTTAATTTTGTTTTCTTGATGAAAGTCGGGAGGACATTTATCAACCGTATTTCTGAAACACATGTATGCTTGAATTAATGTATGCATGTCGTATTTTTATAGCGAAAATCTATTTGAAAGGTAGGAAGCGCTTTACAAGGTCATAAGCAAAAACACTGCCGTTATATGATAGGATGAGAAACTGGATTGTGAACTGCTACTGCCTTATAATTGGTGCTCTTTAAAGAGGCGGGTCTTCAGGTGTATCCTGAAGTGGAACAGGTTGGACCGATGCAGATAGATACAGGGATACCTGTGCGTATTCTTGGTTTATAGACTGAGAAGTCTTGTTGCCTCGTTTATTTTCTTTGTTGTTGTTTTTGGTGTCTCCTTTCTGATGGTGTCCTGACTGTGGTTGTGCTAAGATCTACTGCAGATACTGAGCTTGTCAGCCTGGTAGTCATGAGCACTGTTCGTGGTGGCTTTGTAGATGGTGCAGCTGATTCGTAAGATCTGTGGGCCCGCAAAGGAAGCCAGAAGAGTTTCATCAAGGTGGGGTGATGTGATCATATATCTTCAGCCCTTTAATGAGGCATGCTACAGCACGTAGGATGCCTTTAAGGGGAACCAACGTGGTGCCTGGTAGGCCATGGACCAACGATTGGCATCACCGAGTTTTAGGAGTATGAGTGCTTGAACAGAAGGTCTTTCATCACTTTCTGGAAAGAGCAGTTTCACTCTCTTAAGTGGTGATGAGTTCCTTGAGGGTGAGATTAGTGTCCAAGGTGAATGGAAGTAACTTGTTATTTGGTTGAGGTTCAAATCCATTCATATTATTGAGCCAGGTTTGGGTGAGTTTCTCCTTGTTCTTATCAGTCAATAGGAGGAATTCTGATTTGGTGGAGTTAAGATTCAGGTAGATACTGGAAATCCAGGTGCATGCAGTGTTTGAGGCATTGGATGTCTGGAGCAGAGGAGATTTTTAAATTTAAGTGTGCAACTAAATATTAGTGAATTTTGATGTTCTCTGTGAGTAGAGGCCCACATGGCTCTTTGTAGAGGTTGAAGATAGTAGATGACATGATGGAACCCTGTGGAACCATGCAGATGACTGATATCTAATGTGACCAGGAGCGTGGATGTGAATGGTGGGTAACAGTACTGAAGGCCGCTGGGAGGTCCTGTAGTACCCGGAGACAGGGTTCATTTTTATCTTTGGTCAGGATAGCTGTCTCCAGGCTGCTGTGATTTGAAGCCAGATTGATAGTCTTGCAGAAAGTAGTGGGCATTGATGTGATCATGACAATGCAAGGTAGATGAGTGCTGGGCCAGGACTTACCGTTATTGTCAGAGTTTAGTATAGTTTGTTTTCCAGACATAGAAGATTTCTAAATGCATCTTTCAGTTTTTTGAAGTTTTGTATAGCCTGAACGGAATTGGACAGTGTTGGGGAGCTTTACATGAGCACCAGTTACATTAAACAATTTAACATTCTTTTTAAGGCATGGTAAGAAAGGCCCAGAATCACAGGGTGTTGAGCAGACCACAATACTTGAACCCGGTTCCCCTGTTCCAAAGTCTGCAGCTCTGACTGTAATGCCACATCCTCTCCAAGATGTTCTTCGAACATCCTTATGAGTTTCTTACATTATTTTATTTTCATCCACACTAAGTAAGTTACATTGTGATTTACCACCAAAAGAAAATCAATATGATATGCCATTTAATGAGACGAACCTGGTATATCTTGATATAAGATCTAAAGACTGTAGCATTTGAAACAAGCATAAAAAAACAGTAGTCTAAATTTGCAATAACGGGAAAGTGTTGGAAACACGGAATAGTAGAAGGAAGAGACTTCAGGCACTTAAAAATGGAACTTACATCTGTATTTTAATGGGGCGATAAAATACATTGTGTCAGAAGTTTGTATCATTGCCGTTATTACCACCATGGTTTCTTTTTTAAGTGCAGGAATTACCCTGTCTTCTGTCCTCAGATTTTCTGTTCAGATAGGTATGTGTGTATTCATGGGAACCTATGGAATGTCAAAGTCAAAGTACATTTTATTGCTTGATTATTTAAAGCCATTACAATACGAATGCACAATTAAGCACATAATAGCACATAAAACATCCCAATCCAAATCAATTTCGTTAAAATGTATTGCAAAATGTTCCATCCATTTAAAATAACACATTCAATGAACAAAGCAGGACATGTAAACCTATTATCCATAAGTAAGTTAAATAAGTTGAGAGACCCCACGACATACCAAACTATCCCGGAGCATTTGAATATTGAAGCCTGCCTGCGAGTTTAGGTTAAGCGGGTGGGAAGAGCGCCATCCAGACATGAAGCCTGACTGCTACAATCCTGTATTCTACACACTATCCTAAATAGTCTGAAATAACAGACAGCGGGCAGTGAGCTAGAGACGGATGCGGGTCGTCTATTATTGTTAAGTAGGAACGTAACAGTTTAAAAACAAACTAAAATACAGACGCTCCTACCAGCTTCAACTGTTTGTGCATAAGTGTGCTCCCAACTGCCGAAGACATTCTTCGCCGGACCCTAAAAAGGATCAAGATTCCCATACTGCCCTCATCAGTTTAGCAATTAACTCAGATCACAACCCTACTGAAATGTCCTATGGACATAAACAGCACCCATGCCTTGTAACAGCAACCAATTGAAATGCATAGGGCCATGTGAGGGTTAAAGTGCATGTACTCTTAATGGCTTTCAATTACCATCAAGACATGTTCTAATGACTATCCCTTTATAGTGCATAAGCGAAAGAGTCTTAAAGTGCTTGTGCCTCCCCCAACATGTACACCCTGTGCATGCACCCCCACACTGTGTTTCCTTCTGCCTTGAAATTGCACTGCCCCTAGGCGCTACGGTGCCTCGTTCCTCAACAGTGCTGCTAATAAAAAAGCCACAAGGCGGTAGAAGCTAGCTACTTGAGCCTGTTGCCGCTTCCACAGCACCAGCCGAGATGCAACGGCTCATTACGATTTCCAAATTGACGGCAAGACAGCATTCCAATAGACCTTCCTTGAAGTGCATAAGCAAAAGTGTTCAAGTACTGCGGTATGCAAAAGTGCTTGTGCATTCCCCAACGTGCACGCCCCTTACACCCCTACAAAGTACTCCCTTCTGTTTTAAGAATGTTATGACCCTTGGCTCTACAGTGTCCTATTCCTCAATAATGCTGGCAATTCAGAGGGCCACTATGCAGTCGAAGCTAACTGCTTGAGCCTGTTGCAGCTTCCTTTGTATCCTCATGATCCTTGTACACAAACCTTTTCCTGAGCATCTGAACAAATTTCACCATTGGGCAGTTTAGTTTGGAATCAATTGATTGCGCAGTTCAGTTTGGGATCAGTTGGTTCAATGCAAACAATCACCGCCTACCTACATGACCTTATTCCCCTTTCTTTCCAATTCCAGTACAAAAGCATGCACAGTTCCCCCAGAACAGATCTAAAAACAATGCAGATGGAGAATATCCTCTGGCCCTTGGTCACATAGCAAGCAGGTTTCCTGACCTTCCCTTCGTTTCCAGGGAGGATAGTGTTTTAAAACAGGTAGTATCCCCAGCCTGTATTTTAGAAACTGTTCTTTATCCTGATTCCTGTCAAGTTCTCCCAAGTAGCTCTGTGGTTTGAGCTCGGAGTAGCCGCAGATCATCATCCATCCGTGGCCCCTTTTAGAAAGGGTGGCTTTATCCTCTACAATTGATAACATCTGAGGGCAAGATTTTGTCCGTTTTTTAAACTTTGAGTGACTGAGCGATAACTTCCAGGCAGCTGACAGACCAAGGGTGTATAACGCCTGATATAAATATTTTTGTACAGGGGAGCTAGGCCTCTGTTTTTATTTCGGACCGGAGATGGTGGCCCAGAGAACCCTCTGGAGCAGGTTTTAGGCTATGGTAGTGGTTCATGAAAGCTGTTTTCTGCCCAAAAGATTGTTTAGCTATACCAAACTCCAGTCTGATTTGGGTCAGTGATGTATATGCTGGCAATTGGAAAATTGACAGCATCATGTTAAGATAAGTTTTATTTTATCCAGGGAGACACTGTCCAGTCCCCTCAGGGCCTCACCTCCGTAGGTCTGTGTTGGAAGAACCTATGCTTGAGCCACCTGCAAGACTGACATGACCATTGGACCTTTCAGCTTGTTGTAAAGGGTCCTCAGGCCTAAGGCCAGGGCGATACCTTTCCTTCTTATTTCCTCCAGTTGGTCACTAACCCTTCTATTTGCATTGAAGAAAATCCCAAGATACTTAAAGCTTTTTACCAACTCTGTATTTTCGCTGCCTAGAAAATAGAATTGTTTCTGTGGTCTTGTACTTTGAACTGTTAGTATCTTGGTTTTCTTCCTATTGATAGTCAGACCATTATCACCGTCCTTAGTCCTTAGTTCTACTGACAAGGATTAAATTGTCCACATATAGGAGGTTTGAAAGCTGAATACCCCACAGTTTGAGTGCGTGGCAGTTAACGTCATTTGAGGCAGTTGGAATATCAGCTAAAAACAGATTAACAGAGTTGTGGCCAGCACACAGCCCTGCTTCAAACTTTGCATTGTTTTACTGGCCCTTGACAAGTGCGAGCCGTTACTTAGTTTGACTCTGACCCATGTATTAGTGTGTAATAATTGTAAGGCCATTAACAAGCCATCCAGAATGTTCCAATTGGCTAGTTTTCTCCAAATCCTCCCCCGTCAACCCTGTTGGATGCTGATTTATAACTTATAAAGCACAGGTAGACAGGATATTTGTTTGTCATTGCTGACTTGTTCAACAGGGAAAGAGCCATGATGTTATTTGAAGTACCTGTGTGTTTGGTGATGACATATGAGTGGTACCTATGACAAAATGCTGGCCATGGCACAACACCAGTAGTTGTTTTTTTTATATATCAGGCATACATACCACATTTTGAAAAATAATTGGGTCAGCTCCTGGGGAGCTTCAGGATTCATCGATCTGGTACACCATAAAAGGACTTGAATAGCTGCAAGCCCTATGGCGTTTCTGCAAATTTATGTGGAAATAGTGCTATAAAATGCACTGCTTGACCACAATGTTTTCAAACAATTTTCAGGGGGAGAACCTTCCTCCCACAAACTCCAGTAGAAGAGGTCTGGCTCACTTACTTTGCTCGCTCACTACAATTAGGTCAAGTATTATCCCTCACTACTTTCAAACATCATTTCAGCTCCCTAATATTGGTGGTATTTATCTGTGTTGTGCGGTTCTATTAATCATGCAGTTAGTGGGGCACTTTGGTGAAGTCAATAGTTGTAATGTTATTGGGGAAAATACCCTGCAATCTCACTTCTTGGTAAGATTCAGGGTCAAAGGCCATATGGTGTCATTTACTATCATATCATTAAGGTCAAATAGTGTGTGATTTAACTTCTGCTACCCCTGCTATTTTTGGTATTTATTTAACAATTTTTATTAGTTTTCAACAAGATACAGTGCATGAAATATTACGTCAAATAATATAATTTACATACACACAATAGTATAGTAGGATTAGACATTTCGGTAGTAGCAGATGGTTCAGAAACAAAATACAGTAACACTTTCGAACTACAACTCACATTAGAGTCCCATTACAAATATTGACTTTATAAAAAGGGTGTTCAGTTCAGGTTTTGTGTTCCTTTTTCATCTATGCACACAAATCGATTTAGACAACCCTTTGAACAGGCTCCCTCCTCCCCTCTTGTTTGTGCAGACACAGGTTTGTCAACGGAGGAACCGTACCCCTACCATTTTGGTAAATCAACATCTATGCATAAAGTTTTTCAGGGTGATGACCTCTGAGGCTGCTTTTGAGTTGCATCGTTATTTGTTATTTGGTTTATTATTCCTCGTTGCTATCTCTAAGCTCTTAGGTGTACCAGGAGCAGAAGGCTTGGAGTTGGTTAATTGTGAGGAGATTGATGTTGTTATTGACCCCTATCATGTTATTCATCTTCATGTTATTAATGTTAATGCTCAGACCAGAATGAAAGGCTTAGTCATCCCTACTGAGTAGTGTGACCACCTGACTACCGGTCAATACAGTTACTGTTTCCAATCCTAATCTTTTCACTTGCAAATCATTTATTTATCAGGCGGGTCAGTGTTATTAACTCAATAGAAGCAAAACAAGACCAATACACCAAGTGTGCATTAGGAAATCACACAAAAGTCCAGGATTGGAAACAGTGTTTGTAAAGTCCTAGAGGGAAGGAGTCACCCTACTGCTGACATTCTTACCTGTGGCTTGCAGACATCTGGACTGTGTGTGTCTAGTCCTCTGTTTTTACTGGGAAATCAGAGAAAGTTTGATTTTTAGTTAGGACACAGGTAACCAAAGGTTGCTTACATTGTCGTAGAAACATGTGAAACCATGCTCACCCCATTGTAGCCAAACAGAGAAGTTGTCGAACAGGGAAGAGAGGGTGTTTGCAGTACTACAAATAGGGAGTTTATCAAGTCACAGACATCATGTCAATTGCCAATTTCCATACACGTGCGTGAGTGTGCATGCGTGCGCGCGAGTGAAAGAGAGAGTGAGAGAGAGAAAGAAAAAGCTTGCAATACCCAATTTTAGTTAGCGCATTTTCCTGCAAAAATGTGTTTGTGAAAGACCTTGTTTACAAAACAATTTCAGCAGGAATATTCTCAAGTTAAAATGTATTGTGTGGGAAACATCTACTAAACCTCACAAAACATGCATCTTTAAAGCATAAGGTGTGAAGCTGTCAACATTGCACATCTCACCCACAGGAAATAAATGGTATGACACAGCCCATCTTCAAAGGTTGTTCGCAAAGTAGCTTCAAATCATTCTGGCACTAATACTTTTTCTATCACATTTCTGAACTCAAGCAGATTTTCTATATGCATGCCTCTCCTCTTTGTTTCTCCAAACAGTGACCTGTTGCTTCAACCAATGTTATAGCAAACTATAATGACGACTGTGGTACTTGCTCACGTTAGCATTTTATCTCTCCATTCAGAGTAACAAAAAATAATCAGGAGCAGATGCATGTGATAATAAAATATTTCCAGAATTGTGCCCAGTAAAAGGCTTGCAGGTGGCCCACTGTTAATGGGATGTCTACTGAGATATCAGTGCCGAAATGTTCTTTGATTCTCTATAGCTAATGGTGTCAAAGTACCACTGGTTGTTAGGCATTATAGTATTTACAGTGCTTACATATAATTTGCCTGCTTCCTGCACATCCATCTGAAAACAATATTTTATGCTGTTCCCAATTGTGCATATCACGATTTGCTTTGTTCGGTTTTTCCTGTATGTTCTAAGCATTCCACACATCATTTTACATTTAGTTCGATCCCCTGAAGTCTGTTAAACTTATACTCCAGCACCATTGCGCTTCCTACGCATGGCAGGGGCCCACTAGATTGTAAGTCTTACAGGCCTTTTTTCCCCTGCTTTATACGAAGGCTAAGATCCTGGGCAAATCACAGCCAATAGACTTCTTCCCTTCATGAAGGAGTTGTTACACCCCGACCAGAACAGGTTTATCCCTGGAAAAAACACTCATGCTACTCTAAGGTGCCTTTTTTATTTAGTGGACAGGGCCCCAAGAAATTACGATGGACATTAGTAGCCTCCCTAGATATAGAAAAGGCTTTTGACACACTGATGTGGGACCATGTATTCGAGGTGCTATAATGTATGGGTTTGGGCAGAGCTATCCTCAGCTTGATACACTTACAGTATCAAATCCCGACCGCCAAGGTTTGTACAGGCCAGGTATACTCAGATCAATGGAGCATTGATAAGAACACTGTCCACTATGCTGTTTGTACTGGCGGTAGAGAAGCTTTGGGTTGTTTGATGAGGAGGCTGTTTGATGAAGAGCAAGGCACATGTCTGGGGAATTCATATGATATCTCTGTTTGCAGGTGACACCCTGCTGTGCCTCAGGGATCGTATACAAGATCTTTTATACATTATGCAGGAAATAGAGCGCTTTGGGCATGTGACTGGTCTTGATACGAGTTGGGACAAGCCCTTACTGTTTCTTCCTGTTCCAAACTGAGGAATTTGCACAATCCGCCGACCTGGGTCTGCCCCTTAGGTGGCAACTTAATATCTTCCTATCCCTGGGAGTACAGGTATACCTTGAAGAGCACAGGTGCTTCCAGAAGAACCTAGGGGGAGTTGACTCCTCTTTTCAACTTTCTGGTTTAACCTACTGCTTTTGGGAAGGGTGGCCATAGCTAAGATGCTGTTGCTACCTAGATTTTATATAATTTCTTAGTGCTACCATCATCATCAAGTGGCCCTCTTATAAGGATTTGAGCACAGCACCATCAAATTTATTATGGGGCAGCGCTAGACTGCAACTGTCTGTTGATAAAAGTAACTGTCCTCTTACTACGAGTGGCCTCGAGTCTCCAAATTTTAAAAACTATTATCTCACAGCCCAGAGTATCTAGCTGATGAGATGGGTGGGAACTAACCCAGACATGGTTGGGGAAGACAGTAAGAACTTTCTCGTTGGGAGTTCAATCAAGGAGGTTGTTTTCGGTTGAGGTGGCCAAAACGAGAGGTATTCTAAAGCACTCACAGTTGTGAAGATCTGCTGGCAGATATACCTCAGGAAAGCAAAGGCACAGACCTTGTATGCCTCTGTACTACCTTTACGGTGCCTGCCCAGATGCAGGAATGTGGCTTGGATTCATGACAGAAGACCTGGGAGTAGGCTAGTTTACCAATGGTAGGTGACCTACACCAGAGAGGGAGGCAACAGACATTCAACTCAATGTGGGAGGACTGTCGGATCCACATTGGACAGTTCCTAATGTTTAATGCTGTGACCAGGGATGTTTCACTGACTTCGGGTGAGGAGGACAACAAACAATCCAGAGCGGAGCTTGATACTAAAAGCTTGGCTGGTAGACTGTGTAGTGTCGCTGGTCAATGAGGTAATTGACCAGTCGACACTGTGTCATGGAAGGGGGGTGTTTAATGTTGCATAATTAGTGTGGTGAAATCCCCGGATGTTCCAGAGGGGTTTCACCTCTAGTTTCTTGCGTTTTTGGTTTGCTCCGCGGCCTCGGCCCGGAGCTATATAATAAAGGAAGATGTGGTCGTGTTAGGGAGACCTCGCTGGAACGAGTACGAGACCCGTGCTGACGGGCGCTCTCGATTACGAGGCCCTACTAGACCACGCCGACACCCGCTAAGTAAACACGGTGTCGCGTGTGTTTATTGTAGAGCGCGTCGGAAGCAGCGGTACTTGTTGTAGCCCTTATTAGGGCTACAACAGTACAAATTGGCGACGAGGTGAGCGAGTTCACGCTCCCGGGCTCGGGCCTTGCCGCGGCTGCATGTACAACGCGGTGCTCGTGCGGCAGGTGTGTAGCCCCAACATAGAACTGCTGACAGGGTGGCAGCTGACAGAGCGGCATCTGAGAAGTACCCTGGGTTTGAGCCCATTTCTGTTTTATTTTTCGTGGTTTTTTTTCTCAAAAAATAAAAATAAAAAAATAACACGAAGGAAAGAAATAAATTAAGGAAAAATAAGGTGATACAAGAAACTGGAACTGGCAAACAGAGGACACACAGAGGCTGCCAACAACACCCAAGGAAAAAGGGAGCACGTCAGGACACTGTAAGTACAAGTGCCCCTCCCTTCCCATAACCTGTACCTACCGTGGTAAGATCAATTGGTGGAAAAGGACAAAAATAGTTGTTGTTGAGCATATAAACATTTGAAAGAGGACTGCAAAGCTGCACCCCAGCCACAATGTCGGCAATACCTCCAGTAGAACCATTTGTGGTAGAAGGTGCTCCATCCACACAAGCGCCAAAGTGGAAAGAGTGGGTAGAAAGAGTGTTACTAATCTTTGAGGCCACTAAGGTAGCAAATGACCAGAAACGTGCCATGCTCATTCACATAGGAGGAAAGGATATATATAAGATATCAAAGAACCTAGTGGAAGATGTGCCAAAGACACATGCGACACTAATAGCGGCACTCAAGCGTCACTTTGAACCCATGGTCAATACTGATTATGAGAGGTTTATATTCAGACAAGCGAGGCAACAGGTGAAGGAATCCCTAGATGCTTTTCACCTAAGGCTAAGAGAACTGGCGAGTACGTGCAGATTCACTGATGAGACCGAAGAAGTCAGACGGCAACTAATACAAGGGTGTGCATCCCTCAAACTCAGGGAACGCATCCTGGAGGAATACGGAAAATCATTACCGGACATTCTACAATTGGGCCGCACGAAGGAGCTGTTGAGAGCCAGGGCTTCACACATGGAGGCAGCCCTACAGCGTCCTATCAAGGAAGAGGTAACCAATGTAGTAATGGCACCCACGAATAGACCAAAACAAAAAGTAAACAAGACACGCCCCAGACAGTGTGGTTATTGTGGTGGAGTGCCACATAAAGCATCTGAGTGTCCGGCAAGAGGGAAAATATGTTTGAGTTGCGGGAAGATGAATCATTTCGCAAAGGTTTGCAGGTCCAAGAACACTCGAGGTGCGTCTGTCAATGTTGCACTCGAAGACACCCCTCCAGACAAATCGGAGCGGGGGAGTGATATGGATGATGATGAAGCGGTCATCCATGTTGTCCACTCCTTGTTTGCTGTCAAACCTACCAGCCATCGTCCTGCACAACTTCCAAAATGCCAGATCTTATTGGGCCAGCATGAAATGATTGCTGTGGTGGACACGGGAGCATCCATAAATTTACTGGCAGCAGAAGAATACTCCAGGATGTTGCCGACTCCAATGCTGACTAAAGCAAATGTCAAGGTATACGCATATGGGCAAAGTACCCCTTTGGTTTTGAGAGGCATGTTCCAGACCATCATCACCCATGGATCGCAATCCACTTCCGCAAAGGTCTATGTGACGGAGGGAGGAACTGGTATGCTGTTAGGCTGTAAGACTGCCGAGAAATTAGAAATTGTGACGTTCGCACTCAGCATTCACCAAGAATCCGTGTCTCAATTAGTATCCCGATATGAAGGAGTGTTCAATGGCATTGGATGTCTCCGAGGCCGAGAGATCAAGCTCCACATTGATCACACAGTACAACCGGTAGCCCTCCGACATCGGCGGGTGGCGTGCCACCTTCGACCCCAAGTGGAGAAAGAGCTGGAGAAGTTGGAGAAAGCAGGTATCATTGAGAAGGTCTCTGGACCCACCCCGTGGGTCTCTCCCATTGTGGTGGCTAGAAAACCCAAGCAGCCCGGTGAGGTGCGAATCTGTGTGGACATGCGTATCCCCAATGCTGCCATCAAGAGAGAAAGACACCTGACTCCTACGATCAATGATATATTGGGAGAGCTCAGTGATTCTAGGTGGTTCTCAAAACTAGATCTCCGATCTGGATACCACCAGCTGGTATTAGCCAAGGAATCCCGATATATCACGACTTTCTCTACACATGTGGGACTCAGGAGATACAAACGGTTGAGCTTTGGGGTGTCCAGCGCTGCGGAAGTGTTCCAAAATGTTATCCAGGAGCTACTGGTGGGATTGCCTGGGACCATCAATGTTAGTGACGACATTCTTGTCCATGCGCCAACTGTTGCGGAACACCACTCACGGCTACAGAGAGTTTTGCAACGCATTCAGGATTCTGGACTCACTCTGCACCGCCAAAAGTGTGAGTTTCTCAAAGACAAAATACAGTTTTTGGGCTATATGTTTTCGGCAAGTGGGGTAGCCCCTGATCCTGCGAAGGTAAATGACATTAAGAAGGTGCCCCCTCCTACCACCATCACTGAGGTTCGCAGTTTTTTAGGGATGGTAAATTACTGTGGCCGATTCATTAAGGATTTGTCTAACTTAACACAGCCTCTACGAAATCTCACAAAAACGTCTGAGCCGTGGAGGTGGGGATCCCCTGAGCAAACGGCTTTTGACGATATCAAAGACGCATTGTCCGGTGAAACCGTGTTGAGATACTTTGATCCAAGGAAAAGTACCAAGATTGCTGTTGACGCCAGGCCAAAAGGTTTGGGTGCTGTTTTGTTGCAAGAACAAGGAGAAGGTATGTGGTCTCCTCTTGCGTATGCCAGCCGGTCACTCACTGAGACGGAACAACGTTATTCGCAGATAGAAAAAGAGGCGATCGCTGTACACTGGGGCTGTAAGCATTTTAATATATATGTATATGGCCGTCCATTTATAGTGACCACCGACCATAAGCCGTTGCTTCCTCTGTTCAATGGATTTGCTTCCAAGCCACCGCCAAGAATTGAGAAATGGATGCTACAACTACAGGATTATCGGTGCCAGCTAGAGTATCGCCCGGGGTCTGAGAATCCCGCGGACTGTTTGTCGAGGCATCCCAGAGCTACTTCTGCTGTTGAGGTTGAAGAGGCGCAAGAGACGGAGGAGTATGTCAGATATGTCACAGATCGGACCCGGCCCATGCCTATGACTATGGAGGAAATTGTGCAAGAGACCAAGACGGATGAGTGTTTACAGAAAGTTCTTGTGGCAGTGCAGAATAATCAGTGGTGCCGTATCAAAGAACAGCTGCCTTTGTTGAACAAAGAATCTCAACGCATTATCGGGAGTCTGTATTATGTCAAAGATGAAATCACCTCTGACTCTCAAGGGTGCCTGTTGAGGGGAAGTCGTTTGGTCATTCCCTCCTTCCTCACCAACAAGGCTTTTGAGTTGGCCCACAATGGTCACCAAGGGATGGTTAAAACAAAAAGCCACCTCAGGTCAAAAGTGTGGTTTCCCCTTATGGATGAAAAAGTGGAGAGCTTGGTAAGGTCTTGCCGCTGGTGTCAGGCTACTGGTGAATCGAATAGGCTGGTTCCTATTGAAACAGAACCTTCCCCAACAGGTCCCTGGATGTCCGCGAGTTTGGATTTTGGCAGTTTGCCCGATGGACGCCACACTATGGTCCTCATTGATGATTTCTCGAAATATCCCGAAGTAGAAATTATTCCTGCCCTCACGGCTGAGGTGGTTATTTCGAGGCTTGAAAAGGCCATGGCTACTCATGGTCTCATAGCTGAAATAAAGACAGACAATGGGCCGCCTTTCCAGAGCAAAGAACTGGCTAAATATCTGAGAGTTGCAGGCACCCATCATCGCCGGATTACCCTGCGTTGGCCTCAAGCGAACGGTGAGGTAGAGCGGTTTATGCGGACTCTGAATAAGGTAATCAGGATTGCGGTAGCAGGGGGTCAAGCAGTTGAATATGCAATCTTTTCGTTTCTGCAGAATTATAGACAAACGCCCCATTCCACCACAAGCCGAGCGCCAAGTCATGTGGCGTTTGGGAGGGCGTCGGTTGATGCTATTCCCCATCATTCTTCCTGGATCCCTCCTGCTATGGCTCTCGATTTGGTTCATGAGAAAAGGCGGATGTCGAATCAACGGGCCAGCCATGCTCGTCGGGCGACTGAGTCTGATATCCAAGTGGGCGATCACGTACTGCTCAAACAAACCCTGCCTGGTAGCAAGTTTCGTATGCCTTTCAGTTCGGTCCCGTGGACAGTTGTTCAAAGGAATGGCTCGGCTGTGGTTGCTCAGCGTGGCAGTGATACGGTTACACGCAATGTGTCGTTGTTTAAGAGGTTCCACAGTTCTGGAGGTCGTCGAGATGATGGAGTTGATGACGCTGATGATGGTGGTCCTGGGTCTGTGGGGACTGAAATCGAAGGTTTGACGGATGATTCCGAGATTCAGGATGTTGGTACTCCTGCTCCTGTTCCGATGGATCATTTGACTGGTGGACTGGCCCCCGAAGTGGTGTCCCAGCGTTCCGGATCTGCTAGATATGGTTTGCGGAGTAATCCCTGTCCCTCCGTCCGCCTTCGTGATTATTTGTGTGACTGATAGTCAAATGTATTGTGTGAGGTTTTATATTTTTGTGTTTTTGGAGGAATGTAGTGTCGCTGGTCAATGAGGTAATTGACCAGTCAACACTGTGTCATGGAAAGGGGGTGTTTAATGTTGCATAATTAGTGTGGTGAAATCCCCGGATGTTCCCGAGGGGTTTCACTTCTAGTTTCTTGCGTTTTTGGTTTGCTCCGCGGCCTCGGCCCGGAGCTATATAATAAAGGAATGCGTGATCGTGTTAGGGAGACCTCGCTGGAACGAGTACGAGACCCGTGCTGACAGGCGCTCTCGATTACGAGGCCCTACTAGACCATGCCGACACCCTCTAAGTAAACACGGTGTCGCGTGTGTTTATTGTAGAGCGCGTCGGAAGCAGCGGTACTTGTTGTAGCCCTTATTAGGGCTACAACAGTACAGACTGCTTTGCCAAACTGTTACGCAGATACTTTCTGAGATCGTCCAGAGCACACTCCCGGACATGACAACACTCAGGCTAAGATTGGAAACAAAGACTGGGAAGGAATTTACAGACCGTGAGTGGGAACATATATTGGAATATGCAAAGGGAATCACTAGGAATCTTTGTACATCTGGAATTACAGGAAAGCAATAATAACACAGATGGGAGAGGTTGCTGGCAAAACCTGGAGCTACACCCTGCATGAGTTTGCTGGATCACCAAAGTTGACCCAAAGGATCGAAACAAATATGTAGATTTTTAAACTTAACGTCTGGTGTTTGCCAGACGTTGTATAGCTAAGAGCTGGCAGGTGAAGATGGCTCCCTGTATAATGTCCTGGTTGAGGGAGATTGAAAAATGGAGTAAGGCAGAGGTGGCGGCGTAACAGCAAATTCGAAGAGGGGACAGATTCGAAGAGAGGAAGGGTACTTAATCAACTAATGAATGTCAAGTGATATTAATCACTCTGACATCCAAGTCAGATAACTGATCTCTAAAGGTATATATCAGCAACATAAAATAAACAAAGTCCACCTATCATGTAGTCACGGGGTCGACCTAGCCAATGGAACAACCTGGTGACGCAAGTTGACCGAGGGAGAGGCCACAGATGAATGAGGTGATTCCTTAATGTTCCCCTCAGACGCATTTGTGCTTTTGATTCGCCCATTTTGTGTCTGCTATTTATTGCATTCTCTTGAAATATTGATTGACCAACAGGATGGTAGGGAAAAGGGGATGGGGGCGGGGGGGATATAGGACGGGAATGGGTAGTTTGGGGGTGTTAAAGTGTTGACAAGAAATTCAAACATGTTTTTTTCATAGAAATACAAAGATGCATGTGTATTGTTCCTCTTTCGCATATATGACTCGAATGCTACCTAAGTAAAGGACGGATGTCACATTTGTTTTTTTTTGTATCGCATTAAATGATTAATAAAATGCAACCTGGAAAAAACTTAGATTTCAGCACTCAATTTTGTAGCCAATTGTGCCAGATATTCCTCTATGTGTGGTTACCGCAATACTTTTATTTTTCCCATTGCTAGTCAATGAAGGGTAAATCTTTACAGCTTGAGCAATAGACGTTTCAAGTTTATGTGTAAAGGCATACATGAACTGCATCTCGAAGTAAGGATTCTTCTCCCCGCAGGAGCTGGAAACTGAAACTAATTATTTCACAACCGAAAGGGATTAGATTCAAATTCTACATCAAATGTGGCATTACTCCCTCTAGGAGCTAGGCTGTTTCCATTGCATAACTGAAAGTATGAAAAGGGCAAAGGTCTGTTTCAGAGTATAGGCAGCAGATTTTCAGTTCACCCTTGGACCATATTTCTAATTGGAGGTTGCTCTACAAAGTGTTTTTTATCTACCATGGGACGACCCACTTTTGAGAAATTACACCAATTACCAAGTTGAATGGTGGACTTTTCAGTACCAGATGTGGGTACTAAAACTGCACACTGTAAGGAAATGCCTCTGGTTGCATGATCACCCCAAAAGTTTGGACTGATGCTGTTGGTTTTTCAACTCAGAGAGTGCACTGAGGCCTGCTAATCAGACCTCGGTGTCAGTGTTCTAACCTCTAGCAAAATGTATGTTGAATTGGCTACACCAATTGGAATAAGATGATTTAGTTATAAGTCCCCAATATATGGTACCAAGAGTGCCCAAGGTATGTAAGTTAATGTGGGCTACAGCACTGATTTGTGTCACCCTCTGTGTAACAAAACACAAAATGGCTCGCAACTTGCCACTGAAGTCTGGAAGAGCAGTTTTAACTTTGCAATGTAAACCAATGGCAAAGCGCTCACTTCCCATAACAATATCAATGTCTCCCCTAAAGAGGGCTTATGGAGTACTAAGTTAGAGAGCTGTACATTCTTAAGACGGACATATACTTTAATATGTCCTCACAGTAAAACTTACAAATTGCTGTTTTTACTGTAGAAAAGCTAGTAGCGCCATTGGCTAACACAGAGTTACGGGCTGACATCCCAGTCCTGCTAACTTCTGAATGGCACTACTAAAATGGGCACTTTAAGGTATTGCATTAACTGTGGCTTTAAATCCAGCTAGAGCCCAAAGTCAAATTTAATGCCACTTTTAAGGAAAGGCAAGTTTCTAAATGTTTCTACCCCGTTGTCAAGTTTAGCTGGTGGCCTTTCACAGTTGCTGGCCACCTGACAGCCCCCCGGCCCTCCTCAGGAGTCATGTGAATGACTCCCAGGTTCAGGAACGATAGAGGCCTGCCACAAAGGGAGGTGTTACCTCTCCCTTGCAGGAAGCTAAATAGGGTGTTGTCCCAAAAGGCGAGCTTCAAAAGGGAGTTCCAAGGGTAGCAATACCTCTAAGGTGGGTACCAAGCTCCTAACATCCAAGGAAGGATTCAGACATCTTGAGAGTGGGCAGGATAGTGCACTCTGGGATTGCTAGATGTCACACATGATGAAGCAGAAAATGAAGGTTTTCATTTATTGACGCTTAAACATAGTGCTGCAATAATCATGTGTGACTTTAACCGAACTAATAAAGATTGTACGGGGACAAAATGTGCCCTCAGAGTAGTTTGCCAACATTTATAAGCGTGCTTTATATAACGTGATGTATTAGAATTGCACTAATCCGACATAATCATAAACGTGTGCTACGATTTGCTTGTTTGAAATGTTTTAGCTTAGCATAACTTTAGTGCAGGCTTCGGCCTAGTTGCCTGGTCTCACGGTTTAGATGCTCGTATTTTTCCAACGTGCTATTAAACGTGTATTTTTGCTTGAAGCTGTACTTTTCCACTGAGATCGTTCACATGCTTATCTTAAGGTTTCGTGCCAGCCTGGCATATTTCTCTCTTTACTCCAAGGTCAATCTGCAGGTGCGGACAATGGAAGCTCTGAAAGTGAGTTAATTGGTATAAAATGTTGCAACTTGCGTACTCGTCTCCAAGGATAATGTATGCTTAAGTAAAAGCTTGAGAACTGTCGTTTTTGATTGGACAATTTGAAGTCAACCTATGAACCCTCCAATGGAAGACCCTACTGGATTTGAACTGTTGTCTATTTAAACCAGGTGCACAAGGAAGAAAGCAGCCATTTTGCAGCCATTACCAGCTATTGCCCGACATCGCGTCATTCCGTAGCTATTATGGCCCACTTTGCTGCGACGCCATTTTGAAAGAGACTTTGATGCTTTCTCTAATCGAGAGAAAGAGACTTTAAAAGATTCTTGCCCTAGAGACTTTAACTTTGATCCCTTGCATGAAGTAGTAGTTTTACCTTGCCGCCGTGAGGCAATTGCCCCGTCCACCTTGCCCCTTTGCCCCGTCCCATGCTGATCGAGAAACGGTACCTGTGAGACGAAGACTTCCTTGTATGCTGATCGTAATTGGTAAATATGAAAGGAAATTGAACAATTGCATTGTGTTTCTTTTAGGTAACCAACTGCTGATTTTGATAAGAGCCCTAGCTAGGAGTTTTTTTCCAAATTTATGTTGCTAAATTGTTTTTGCATGAAGTCCCACATGCCGATGCTAATTTGAGGTTAGATGAGGATTCCTTTTGTTGCACAATGCAATTTGAGACCTTGTTATGCTGACTAAATGTATGCAATTAGTTCATTACAGATTATCATATTAGTGATTTGCATTGCTATTATCGAATGCCTTGTTATTCAAATGCTACATAGATTGCACCTGTTTCGCCGTTATGGACAGCTATTAATGTTCATTTACGTTTATCATTTGGTGTTGAGACACATCTATATTGTGCTAGCTTTGTTAATATAGGGAAATAAATTCACTAACTTTGAATAAACTGGTGTGGTTATTCCTGACTGAAAGGTCAGGGTTCGCCGAAAATGTATTCTGGATTGATTGTTAAGTGTTATGTTGATCAGGGTATTGCTTATGTTCGTTATTGATTATTGATTTGATTAAATTGACCGATATAGAGTACGGAGAGTCCCATTTAGCCAAAAGATTCATCGGCCTAAAGAGCGTCCGAATACAGGTAAATTATTAATACGGAACGCTCTATCAGTAGATGGTAGCAGAGGACGGTTTCGCCTTTTGGGACCCCGTACTATTAAAATACATGGTGTTGAATTAACGGTTTCGACTTTTGATATCCCACTTGAGAAGCTGAATTAGATTTTTCTTGGGTAAAACAGATTGAGAAAATGATGATGGGCTAAGTCCACCGCGACTTTCCCGGGATCTCGGAGCTTGCGAATGAAGAGAATGGAGGTGTGAGATCGGCGTTGGCGGTACTGGTGATGGTATGAGTGAAGTTAGGGTTTTTGTGCTTGCATAGCTTATTGCCGCAGATTGTGTGAAAAGGTTGCGAGGATTTTAGAGAATAGCGGAGGTGCGACTCCGAGTGTAGAAGTAGGGAAGTCGTCGAACTTCATAGAAATAGCGGAGGTGCGACTCCGAGTGTGAGAGTAGGGAAGTCGTCGAACTTCATGTGCGTGTGGCGCTTCGTGCATAAAAAGGTCCATGTGGTTGTTGTTGTTGAGACGGGCCCTGCGAGGTCAAGAGACTCCGGAGTATGTTGTTTTATGTTGTGGTCTGGTCGGTTTAGTAGGTTGATCGGGCGTGGTCAACGAGTCGGTGCGTGTGTAAGGGAGTGAAAGAAACTTCGACTTCGGGCTTTGACAAAATTCTAAGTGCACTAGAATAGATCATTGACAAGTTGAGAGTAGGTCTGCGGGTCAGATTTGCTTGCGAAAGTGGGGACCGAGAAAGATGGAATAACTGCCGAGGCTAGTGAAAAGTCCCTAAGGTCCTGAAGCGACTGTGTTACCCTTCCTGTAGTAAACCGACAGATCTGTTTTAGTTTTGTAGCTCGCGATACATGCAAGAAGTTGTTACGAGAGGAGCTGAGTAAAGGAGGACTAGCCGCAAGGCTTTGTCAGCCGCAGTGTGTGTGAGTGTGACGTCACTAGGAGCCGCGCTGGGATAGGTTGGTTGCAAAGAAGGGTCGCGCACGGATTGGACGCAGTCCGTGGGGCTCGATTGGAAGGGGAAAGGCAAGCGAAGAGTATTCCGGGAATTAAAGTCACCTATTGATTACAAACTTTGGGAAATAAAAGATGAGAAAATGAAATTTTTTAAAGCATTCAAGAGTGCGATGAAGGGGGAGTCTTACATTAAAGCGAGCGTAGGAGAGGAGATGCCGCCCGAAGGCACACCAGCTTACATTGTAATGGAGGAAAAGGGGCTAGCTCCGTGCCTTTGGCTAAAGCAATGGCACAAGTTGACAGAGAAACATGGGAGCGTAGCATTCCCGATCCATGGGACATTCAATATAAGGATCCTAGAGAATTTGAGATTCGCGATGTACGACATGAAGGTGCCTCCAAGGCCAGCCCAGTTTGAGGCTCTAGCAATTTGGGAACTAATGGCTAGACAGCAACAGCAAAATAAGTTCGAGACCAGGATAAGAAAGGTAGAAAAGACACTAGCGGACGCTAGGTGGGATAATGCACAGAAGGTGTGGAGGTCAGATGTATTGCAGGGGATAAAATTGTTTCCCGCAATTACTAAGGAAGAAGAGGAGACAGGTAAGAAAGCTACCTGTAAGACAAACAGGAGGTGTTCCAAGGATAGAGAGGACGAGGAAAAGTTGAGAAGAGAAGAGGAGTTAGAGGATGAGGAGTTAATCATGCAATTGCTGAACGACCGTCCACCGCCTTATGCAGAGAGTGGACAAGGTCCAAGTACCAGTTCTGCCCCTCCGGCACCGGTACAGAACAGTGAAACTCAGAGTTCAGGAGCATCATCGGGGTCTAAGGACCCGAGTTTACTGTTCACCCCGCAGATACCGCAGGTTAGGAGAATATATCCAGATGTGCCCATGTTGAAACCAGCAGAAAATTATCAGCCGCAGATGCCAGGGTACTACAGCAGTGACAACAGTGCAGGAATGATTCTAGATCCAACCGTAAGGGGAGTACAGAATGGTCACAACCAGACATTGGCACAAGCCGAATCAACCCAGTTTTTGATGCCTCAAAAGCAGATGCAGGGGGGAAACGCACATGCTCAGATGACGGGGAGTCAGATGGGCATGCCGGCAATGATGACCCATAGTGTGGGAATGAACATGCCTCAGAACATGGGAAATGGACAAAACCCAGATGCGATATCACTACCCATTACTGTAGGTCCACCGGTACCTCTGTACAGTCAGCCTAACTTAGGTATGAGCGGTCAGGGATCAATATTGCAGAATGGGACCGAAAGGAAGTGCATAGAAAACACTCCAGGGATAACCCCTATAGCGGCTCAGCCAAATGGATCTGGGTCCTTGATGGAGTTTAGTCCCATATGTGCTCAGTCAACACTGGTGAGGTCAAGTCCCCCACTGGTGATACCGCTGTCATCGAATACTGAAAAGTTGCCGCAACCATCAATGGCAGTCGATGTGAACGCTACACTTATGGGGTTGAATGCGCAACAGCTGACACAGTGGTTCAACAGTCTGAATTCCACGCAAAGCTCAGACAGTGGGAAGGGAGAAGACTATCTGAATAGGGTCAGGTTGAGCATGGAAGCACAAGAATTGGTGGAAGGGACTATGGGTGTGAATAGGTTAGAATCCTACTCGGAAGAAGAGCTGAGGTATCTATGTCCCAGGATTACGAGATAAGTGGACAAGGTACATAGAAGGTTGCAAGAAATAGCAGACAAAAACGGGGTGGAGATAGACAAAATGAAACACTTGAGCAGGAGCTACAGGTTGGATTTTGGGACCACAGATTTTGAACACATGAGGTCAGCAGGCATGAAGGCGCACCTTAGAGAATTGTTGCAGAGTGCACAAGTGTGGAGGTGCTTAGACAAATGGGAAAGCAGGTGGGTAAAGAGAAAGGAAAAGAGGAAAGACAGTGTCCCAGAGATCAACGAGAAAAGACCGCAGAGTAGTGATGCAGTAACCATGTTACCAATGAGGGAGACAGCAGGGGGAAAATTAGTACATGTACCATGGCACAGAAGCGACATTCAGTCTTTTACGGATGATTTTCCCAAACTGAGAGAAAAACCAATTGAATGGTATCAACAGACTGACAGGTTTGTGAAGCTTGCAAAATGTCTTTGGGAAGACCTGAACACCCTCTTTGAGATTGTGGTTCCGACAGATTTATGGGAGGATTGCAAAAGAGCTGTAGGTTGGCCGACAAGTGAACCAGAAAGAGACAGGGAGACGGGTGCACCATCACCTATGGTGATGAGCTTGTACTATAAAGTGATTGAGCATTTGAAGACGAAGGTTGCCGCGAAAAATGTGGATTGGCAGAAGATCGATCGAAGTGCCCAAGAGGCTAAAGAGTCGATTCATAGTTACTATGAGAGGTTGTTGAAGGCGTTTAAGAACTACAGCGGCACGGAAACAATAGAGGCGAAGGACATGCTTCATTTTGTGTTTAGATTTGTGGAAGGGCTGAGACCAGAGATAAGTCAGATGATAAAGTCGCATTTGATTTGTTGGCAGTCAAAACCTATTGATGAAGTATTGAATTATGCGAAATACTGTAGCGACGAAATTGAAGTGAAACAGAAAAGGTTGAAAGAGAAAGTGATGATGATGCAGCTTAAGGCAGCTCAGACAGGTCTGCAAGGTTTACAAGGGTTGCAAGGATTCCAACAGCAGGTACCGCAACCGCAGCCGCAGTTGCAGGGAAACATGGCGTTTCAGCCACAGGCCAGAGGCAGAGGCAGAGGAGGTTTTGTGAATAATGGTCCGGATTTGAACACTGTTGTGAATGGTGTGCAGGCAATGAAGAAGGTGATGCCGTGTCACGTGTGCGGAATTGTCGGTCATTGGAAACGCAAGTGCCCGATGGTGGTGCAGGAAGGTGCAGGTGCAGGTGTTGGTCAGCAAAACAATGATGTCAATGCATTTCAGACAATGAGGGGACCGAAAATGAGAGGTCCAAACCCGAATTTTCAGACCGCAAATCAGTTGCAGGGATTACAACCTATGCAGCCGCAGCAGATGCAGATGCCTCGTATGCAGATGACGCAAATGCAGCCAATGCAACAGCAGTTACCCATGGTACCTAATCAGCAAATGCAAAAACCTTTGGCACCAATGAGTCAGCAGCAAGTGATGGTTCCTCCACAGGTCTCGGGTCAGGTAATGAATACAAATGGCACCGTACAACAGTTCCCATTACACAGTGAGAGTGGAATAAACAATGTATGGGAGAGTGAAAGTTCAGGAGAGGAAGGAGATTGTGTGCTTGCAGCATCCTTGGAAGTTGATCAAAAGGGTCCGTACGTGGAGGGAAGAGTAATGGGTCATCGTGTCTCATTCCTGGTTGATACAGGAGCAACACGTTCAACTGTTAAGAGCATTGAAGTACCAAATTTGCCACTCTCAGGGAGGACAGTTCAAGTGGTGGGAGTAGCAAACAGGCACCTGACGAACCCAATAACAGATCTGGTACCAGTCAGCATCGGTAACTATCAAGGGGTACATCAGTTTGTGGTATGTGACTCAAGCCCGATAGCACTGTTAGGGAGAGACTTGTTGTGCAAATTGGGTTGTTCGATTATGTGTTCGAACGAGGGAATAAAAATACAGACGAGCAGTGATGGGGAAGAAGAGGACAGTGTAGAGGTGGATGAGATGGAAACTGTCGATGAAGAGTATCCTCTGATTTGCCTTTTTCCGATGATAACTGAAGAAGATATTCCAGCTGAATTACGGGAAACAGTCGGAAAGGAAGTGTGGGATATGACAGGGAAAGAGGTGGGATTGATGAAAGGAGTGGAACCAGTGAAAGTGACTATAAAGCCCAATGCAACTTTTCCCCAGACCCCACAATACCACATGGCACAAGACACCCTCATGAAAGTTGCCCAACTTATTGACGAATTTGTAAAGCAGGTAGTACTGAAAGAAGTGTTGAGAAGTCCATGTAATTCACCAATCATGGGACTAATAAAGCCGAGTGGAAAGGTCCGAATTGTACAGGACTTGAGGAAAATAAATGACATCATAGTCAAGTGTTGCCCTGTCGTACCAAATCCAGCTGTGATAATGTTTCAAGTCCCTTGCGATGCCGAGTGGTTCTCAGTCATCGACTTGTCACAAGCATTCTTTTCTGTGCCTCTTCATGAGGACAGCCAATTCCTCTTTTGTTTCAAATTCTTAGACAGAGTGTACAGTTGGTGTTGAATTCCTCAAGGGTTTTCTGAGTCACCATCAATCTTCAATCAGATTCTAAAGAAAGATTTGGAAGCATTAGAATTGCCATTCGAGTCAATCCTAGTACAGTACATTGATGACTTACTGATTGCATCAAAGACAGAAAGTGGCTGCACAGCCGACACCATTGCTCTGTTGAACCATTTGGGAAGGAATGGGCACAAGGTGTCTCCTTCCAAATTGCAGTTCTGTCAGAAGAAAGTGAAATACTTGGGTCACCAGATAGAGAAAGGGTCAAGGAAAATAATGAAGGAAAGAATAACGAGTGTACTTCAAATGAGTCCACCAAAGACAAGGAGGGAGGTGAGGAAGTTTTTGGGAATGGTGGGCTACTGTCGCCAGTGGATTCCCAACTTCTCGACTCTAGCAAAGCCTTTACTGAAGCTGACCCAGAAGGATGCCTTGGATCAAATTGAGTTGAAAGGAGATGAGATGGATGCTTTCATTGAGTTGAAAGAATGCATGTGCAGGGCTCCAGCTTTAGGTATGCCTGATTACACAAAGCCTTTCACATTGTTTTGTCATGAACGTGATGCATGTTCCTTGTCTGTCTTGACTCAAGCCCATGGTGGCATAAACAGACCAGTAGCGTATTTTTCAGCTACTTTGGATCCGGTCGCAGCAGCACTTCCAGGGTGTTTGCGCGCCGTAGCAGCAGTTGGTATCAGCCTCACTCAAAGTGAAGGAATAGTGATGGGACACCCAGTAACAGTCATGGTCCCTCACTCAGTTGAGATACTTTTGACCCGCTCCCGAACGCAACACATGACTGGAGCAAGACTAACAAGGTATGAAACGATAATTCTGGGCTCACCGAATGTGCAGCTGAAAAGGTGCACTACGTTGAATCCAGAAACCTTGCTTCCTGGAGAAAATGCTGAAATTGAGAACGCTGAAGACGTCGAGCATGACTGCCTTCAGGTGACTGAATTTTGCACAAAACCTCGACCTGACATTAAGGATACTAAGCTTGATGAAAATGACCAAATTGTTTTCGTTGATGGTTCATGTCTAAGAGATGGGATGGGAATTTTGAAAGCAGGATATGCTGTATGTACTGTAACAGGTGTCTTGGAAGCGGCCTGGCTCCAAGGAGTCTATTCTGCACAAGTAGCAGAACTTGTAGCCCTTACAAGAGCATGTCAACTGTCTGCATTGATGAAAGTCACCATTTACACTGATAGTCAGTACGGGTTTGGGATTGTGCATGACTTTGGACAACTATGGTCACAGAGAGGTTTCCTGACTTCTTCACGATCCCCAGTGATAAACGGGGAGAGAATAAGGGAATTGTTACACGCCATTCAAATGCCAGCCGAAGTTGCAGTGGTAAAGTGTAGTGCTCATACAAAAGGACAGGACTATGTTTCTCTGGGAAATGCATATGCGGATCAAGTCGCAAGATTTTGTGCCTTGAACTGTATATTACTCAGAGATGAATGGAATTCGATAAGTGAACCAGAACTCGAACCAGCTGAAGCATTTGCCTTGAAGGTTGTAGATACAATAGATGAATTAAAAGCATTACAGAATAACGTCAGGGAGGATGAAAGAGAGTCCTGGATTAAATCACAATGTATAAAGAGACCAGACGAGTTATGGGTTTCAAATGAGGGAAAATTTGTTTTGCCAAATAGTCTCTTATCACAGCTTGCGCGGTTCTATCATGGGCAAGCTCACCTAGGGAGAGATGCCATGATGAGATTGTTCAAAACTGATTGGTTTAACCCCAGATTTCGTCAAGCTGCAGAAGCAGTTTGCCATCGATGTGTCACTTGCCAGCAGATGAACCCAGGAAAGGGAACAGTTGTGAACGCGAGCCACATTGGCAGAGCCAGTGGCCCGTTTAGTCGAATGCAGATAGATTTCATTGAGATGCCTGTGCATGGAGGTCTGAAGTATGTGTTGGTGATTGTGTGCATTTTTAGTCACTGGATTGAGGCATACCCCACACGTAGAAATGACAGCCTTACAGTTGCAAAGCTATTGTTGAGGGAGTTAATACCACGTTTCGGATTCCCGATCTCTTTAGAATCAGATAGGGGAAGTCACTTCAATAACGAGGTGATAAAGTTACTTTGCGAAGCGCTGAACATTGAGCAAAAGCTGCATTGTAGCTATCGCCCTGAAGTCTCAGGACTGGTGGAGCAGATGAATGGTACACTGAAATCAAGAATGGCGAAAATATGTGCATCGACAAATTTGAAATGGCCTGACGCATTGCCCTTGGTGCTAATGTCAATGAGAAACACCCCTGATAGAAAGACTGGACTGTCTCCGCACGAAATTCTCATGGGCAGGGCTATGAGACTTCCTGCAGTTCCCGCAAACGCGCTTTTGAATATTACAGATGATATGGTGTTAGACTACTGCAAGGGTCTGGCTGACGTGGTTCGCTCTTTCTCTCACCAGGTGGAAGCAACCACCTTGCCACCGATCCAAGGTCCAGGACACGCACTGAAAGCAGGTGACTGGGTCGTGGTAAAGAAGCACGTGAGGAAGTCGTGTCTGGAACCCCGTTGGAAAGGCCCTTTCCAAGTGATCCTGACGACAACTACCGCTGTGAAGTGTGCGTGGGTTCCCAACTGGATTCACGCCAGTCACACAAAGAAAGTGTTGTGTCCCACAGATGAGGAAGTTGAAGCGCTGAAACTGCCAGTGCCTGATAAAACAGTGCTGAACGCAGAGACAGAGCAAAACCGAACTGAAAGCGAACAGGCAGGAACAGAAGAGAGAGAAATATTCTCTGAGGACGAAGCAACAGACTCACTTGGGGAAGACCAAGGAGAAACATCAGACAGCGACGAAGCAGCTGAAGGTGACAAAGAACCTGAAGCAGCTGAGGGTAGTAAAGAGCCTGAAGCAGCTGAAGGTGACAAAGAACCTGAAGCAGCTGAAAGTGATAAAGAGCCTGACGACAGTAACGGTGACGAAGGGCTCGAAAAAGGTGAAAAAGCAGGAGAGCCTGATCAGAGGAGGGCTTTCCCAGAAGCAGACGATACAGAAAAAGAAAAAGAGAATGTGATTGATTCCCCAGAAGGAGGGGACAAGGTAGAACAGAACGAAACAGTTCAAGCTTCCACAGAAAAGATCGCAGGTCCATCAAATGGACATGGTGCAAAGAGAAGACTAAGTATATCACCAATAAAACAGAGAACTAGAGAAAATTTTAACGACGAAGAAAGGCCAAAAGTGAAAGAGAAAAGAAAGGAAGTGTCTGTCGTGGTACCATCCTCAAGTGAAGGAAAAGACTTGACAAAAGTGGAAAGTACCAGCGAAGCAGAATCGAAAAGAGAAGCAAAATTGAAAAGGAAAAGGATACCGAACAGAAGATATTCCGGTCCTGAATGGGCATATGTAGTTCATGACGATTGGACTGACGAATTTGTATTTCTAAGCCTCGAGAACGAAGAAGAAGAGATACCAATAGAAAAGAAAAGTTTTATGGACAGTGTTGATTGAAAGGGTAATAAATGATATTGCTTGCTACAATCCAACGTGATACAAACAACCAGCTGAGACATTGCTAAACCGGATAAGACACTTGCTGAACTGATAAAGACTGAGTTATTGCCGAATTGAGACAAATGCTGCTAACCGATAAGTGACTGGCCTCCTGAAGAAGACGGTGTGAACATTGCACTCGTTCAGCTTTGTAACTGAATTGCTAAATAGTTTCTTTATAAGTGCTTCTAGCTCTCTGATTCTATACAGATCATGACGCAAAACAGTAGAAAGAAATATTGTAAATATGCGTGTATAGGCTTGATAATTGCATGTGTACTAATAATAATGGCAATAGTGCTTGCAATGCATGGAAAGGGTGAGAATGAGAAAATTGATGCTTCTACTTTTGCTCCTGTTATTGTCACTGAACTAACCGCATTGAAAAGACTAGAATTAGATGAGAGACATTTGCATGATAAGAAGGAGCTTTCGTATAACGTTTTCTATCGCTTGCTAACAGAATATGTTGAGACTATGGATGCGAAAGATTGTTATGTGTGTACGCAGATACCGACATCAGTAAAGGAAGGGGTGACTTATCACCACATGCCTCTTACATACGGGATTACATGTAGTATAGTAATGTCTAGATTTTATGGTCAAACTAACATACAGTATTTTTACTCAAATTATGATGTTACCTTTGCATATGTTCCTATAATAGCGCAGCTAAGCCAGATTGCTAAAGATTGGGATGCTAAAATAATGAGGGAATTTTTCGAGCCAATGCAACCTTTTGAAACGGCTCACGCTCATAGGGAAAACCTTACCTGCTCGCTCTCTGCAGTAGAAATAAGCTTTTTAGATCGCACAGATGATAGAAGGGCACAAATGAAGGCGAAATTAGAAAAAGAGCTACATAAGAGGACTTCAGTAGATAATTATGATTTTGCCACAATAAAGACACAAGGGAGAATAGCTTTAGATGCTTGGCATGTAGGGAAATTTTGTATATATCGAGGTGAATCTTATTATGATAACATTTTTGTAGGAGCGAGTGAGTGTAAACATACGTTTATCTTTAAGGCCAAATGGACATTCATGATGAACGGACTTGACCCTGTCATACCAGGTGTATATTACATTTGTGGGTATAATGCCTATTATCGTCTTCCAAAGGGATGGTGGGGGAGATGTTATTTGGGTATAGTGTTCCCAAAGGTTTATCAACTGGATGACCTATCGATGATTCAAAAGACATCTGGATCCCATCGTATCCAGAAAAAAGAGACCGCAGCTGCTGTGGTAGGAGATATATTTGGAGCCATGATTCCTTCATTAGGAGTTGTGTTGAATTCCATCAAAATAAGAAAGTTGTCTACTATAGTGGATAACATGTTGACAAAGTTTTCAGGTGCTATAATCCTGATAGATGCTGAACTTGCAGCGGAAAGAGCTATGACTCTTCAAAACAGGCTTGCTTTAGACATTCTTTTAGCAAAGGATGGCGGCGTTTGCAAAATGCTTGGTGCACGACACTGTTGTACGTATATTCCAGACAACAGTGTGAAAATTAAAACTATGCTTGCTAATCTAACAAAAGAGAGTGCAGATTTGAAGGAACTGAAAGAACCAGGAGTGTGGGAGAAGGTTGGAAAAGGACTTGCTTCAGTGGGAAATTGGCTTGGTGGCATTTGGAATGGAATATTGCTAAAAATAATACAGGGAATTCTAATAGTTCTAATTTGCATTTTTGGAATTTGGGGAATAAAAAGGGGAATAATAATGATAATGGAAAGAATTAAAAGAAGGAAGGAAGAGAAAATAATGAAAAGAATGGCAGAAGAATACAAAGCGAAAACTAGGGGAATTAAAAGGAAAAGAGAATTGACAGAATTTTAATGGAATAAAATTTGTGGGCATGATTTGTGTGATGACAAGTAGTCATCAGAGGAGGGATTGATGAAGCAGAAAATGAAGGTTTTCATTTATTGACGCTTAAACGTAGTGCTGCAATAATCATGTGTGACTTTAACCGAACTAATAAAGATTGTACGGGGACAAAATGTGCCCTCAGAGTAGTTTGCCAACATTTATAAGCGTGCTTTATATAACGTGATGTATTAGAATTGCACTAATCCGACATAATCATAAACGTGTGCTACGATTTGCTTGTTTGAAATGTTTTAGCTTAGCATAACTTTAGTGCAGGCTTCGGCCTAGTTGCCTGGTCTCACGGTTTAGATGCTCGTATTTTTCCAACGTGCTATTAAACGTGTATTTTTGCTTGAAGCTGTACTTTTCCACTGAGATCGTTCACATGCTTATCTTAAGGTTTCGTGCCAGCCTGGCATATTTCTCTCTTTACTCCAAGGTCAATCTGCAGGTGCGGACAATGGAAGCTCTGAAAGTGAGTTAATTGGTATAAAATGTTGCAACTTGCGTACTCGTCTCCAAGGATAATGTATGCTTAAGTAAAAGCTTGAGAACTGTCGTTTTTGATTGGACAATTTGAAGTCAACCTATGAACCCTCCAATGGAAGACCCTACTGGATTTGAACTGTTGTCTATTTAAACCAGGTGCACAAGGAAGAAAGCAGCCATTTTGCAGCCATTACAGCCATAACCAGCTATTGCCCGACATCGCGTCATTCCGTAGCTATTATGGCCCACTTTGCTGCGACGCCATTTTGAAAGAGACTTTGATGCTTTCTCTAATCGAGAGAAAGAGACTTTAAAAGATTCTTGCCCTAGAGACTTTAACTTTGATCCCTTGCATGAAGTAGTAGTTTTACCTTGCCGCCGTGAGGCAATTGCCCCGCCCACCTTGCCCCTTTGCCCCGTCCCATGCTGATCGAGAAACGGTACCTGTGAGATGAAGACTTCCTTGTATGCTGATCGTAATTGGTAAATATGAAAGGAAATTGAACAATTGCATTGTGTTTCTTTTAGGTAACCAACTGCTGATTTTGATAAGAGCCCTAGCTAGGAGTTTTTTTCCAAATTTATGTTGCTAAATTGTTTTTGCATGAAGTCCCACATGCCGATGCTAATTTGAGGTTAGATGAGGATTCCTTTTGTTGCACGATGCAATTTGAGACCTTGTTATGCTGACTAAATGTATGCAATTAGTTCATTACAGATTATCGTATTAGTGATTTGCATTGCTATTATCGAATGCCTTGTTATTCAAATGCTACATAGATTGCACCTGTTTCGCCGTTATGGACAGCTATTAATGTTCATTTACGTTTATCATTTGGTGTTGAGACACATCTATATTGTGCTAGCTTTGTTAATATAGGGAAATAAATTCACTAACTTTGAATAAACTGGTGTGGTTATTCCTGACTGAAAGGTCAGGGTTCGCCGAAAATGTATTCTGGATTGATTGTTAAGTGTTATGTTGATCAGGGTATTGCTTATGTTCGTTATTGATTATTGATTTGATTAAATTGACCGATATAGAGTACGGAGAGTCCCACTTAGCCAAAAGATTCATCGGCCTAAAGAGCGTCCGAATACAGGTAAATTATTAATACGCAACGCTCTATCACACATTATCCAGAAGTCATCATAGAATGGGAGTGAAAATGCTAGCCCATTGGCTAGTGACGGCATCACCCCACAGGGCACTTTCTGGGCATAAATATGGCACCCCTGGTGCCCTGAACCTCAGACCAAATCTAGACTGGAGAGAGGACTGAAGAAGGACTGCCCTGCTGACTTTGGACTTGGCAAGAGAGGCTGCACCAGCCCCTGGACTGCATCCGCACCTCCTTGGGTTACAAAGACAGTAGGACTGTGCCTGTGGTGCCTTGCTCATTGAAAGGTTGCTACTGATCCCCAGTCCGAAGTAGTGACTCCAAGAGTCAGTTGGCTGAACCCCTGTTCCAGCACCAGGACCACAAAAGCTGAAGTCGCCCGTCCTGCCCAGCCTATAGCCATTCTCAAGGAGTTGCTGCTGACTGCTGATGTGTAGCCAACATGACCTCCAGCATGTACTGTAAAGATTTACTTCTGTATGCTGGACCTGGGAGAGTTGCTACAGTTTGGATTGGTCAACAACAACGGACACTAGACCTTACCAGAGGATACAGCTGGGCCCGCTGTGAACAGAGATCAGTTGCCCAGCCACTGCTGGGCTTCTACTGGCTCAAAGAGGACTTTAAGGGGCCCAGACCCCTGTGGCCAAACTTGCCCCACCTTACCCATAGACCAAAAAAAAAAAACTGGAAAGCCCTGATTGACCACACAGCCCCCTGAGCATCTTTGAACATCCTTAGCATTCTGCGTCCTCAGCATCAGGACCACTCAAATGAAGTATATGGTGGGCTTAATGTAAAGTATGGAACTGAACTTGAGACTGCTTTAGTGACTAGGAAACTGTACAAAACTCTCCTCCTTATTTGCCTCCCTTGCCTTCTCACTGTTGGAATTGTCCATCCAGACCCGGCAGGAGTAGCTGAACAGAACTCCTTTAAACTATTCCAACGTTTTCAAACTTTACAGTTGCTAATGCTTGTTTGGGTTTTAGATTTAAAATTGAGATTTATGTATTACTTCAAAAAATATTTATATATATTTATTGGTATTTTTTGGTTTGGACAATAGAACAACATAATAAGTATAACAACCAGTGCATATCAATAGGTCAATGAAGGGATGATTTCACAGTTAAGTTCATGGCAGCATATTCACAAAAGAAAGAAAGGGCAGTACATACATCCAGGGTCACATTGGCGACCAAGCAGGGCCCGAACAGTTCAAGGCACTACAAAGCCTAGCCAGCCTGTCGGTTTACATGGGAAGGGACCACGCAGTAACACAGTCGGCCATCAGAGCCACGATGCTGACATATAGAGAGGTCCTACATCACTCCCCCTCACTAGAGCCTTCAGTTGAATTGTGTTCATCCTCCTTTGTAAAGTTATGAATAAGAGACCCCCACAACATGATTGCCTCCGAGACCTCCCTGTCCTTGCGAGAAATGCGCATATGTACCTCTTCTGCCACACCCCATTCAAGCAGATCTCTCTGTCATGAAGACAAAAGGGGAACTTGGGTGCTCATCCAACAAATGGCCACTCATCTCTTAGCCAGCAGTAGAGCCAGTTGGGCCATCCTGTGATGCATCTGCCGTCCCCTGGGCCTTGACCCCACTCCCAGAAGTCAAGCCAACGGAGTCAAGGGAATCTCAATGCCAGGCGCCTCCACTATTTTTGGCACTATGGCCTCCCAGTATCCCTGGGCCCCTGCACAGGACCAGCCCAGATGCAAAAAACTAGCACCCAGCTCCCCACATCTCACACACTTTGCCCCCCTATCTAGGGTTATTCTATTTAGGCGTCCAGGGGTCACATAGGTATGATGTAAAAAACTGAAATGGAGCAATTTAAATCTATGATTACAGGACCCCTTTTTCACCAACATACACACTTCTGCCCATTCAGCATCCATTATTTGCTCCCCCAACTCCCTCGCCCACGCATCTCGTGCAGCCCACTTGGGCATAACCTTATCACCTCTGATGGCATTATAAAATAATATAATGAGGTGTCCCCTTTTCCCCATCGAAGCAGGCCTCCCAACACTCGAGAGGGCTGCGGGGCAGTCGGTAACCCAGCCCAGACCTTCAGTGTTACTTTCCAGTTTGGCATATTGCAGGATTTGGCCCGTTCCCATCTCAAAGGTTTCCTGAGCCTCTGGGAACATGATGAATACCTCCCCTGGCTACAGGTCCCCACCGGTTTGGCAACCCCCAGCTCTCCAACGGTCCATAGACATATCAGAATTGATGGTCCCTAAATGGGGTAAACTACGAGATGCGCAGCTCTCTGCCAAATGGTGCCCTGCGTAGCACCCCACCCACAAATGCCTCCCAGATTGCCGCGGCCTGCCTCACCAAATAGGGAATCTTTTCCTTAGACTGACCTCCCCACATCAAAAGCTGCACCAACGTAGCACTACCCAGCATACCTAGGAACAGCCTCCTCTCCCAGTTGTTTGACTCCGTCAGCCATCGCGCAGCATGTTGCAAATTATCCGCATTATAGTAGTGCTGCACGTCGGTTATGGCAAGGCCGCCATCTTCCAAATCGAGCTTAAGAACCAATAAGGCCACTCTACTTTGGCATTTGACCCAGACCAGGGAGGCAAGCAAACTGTCTAACTTATGGAAGAAGAGGAAACAGAGTGTAAACATGGCATTCTTAACCAGATAAAAGCAACATTGTAGAAAAACCATCTTCGCCACAGCTGCCCTGCCTATCACAGACAGGGAGAGTCTACTCCAAAATGCCACAGAGTTTCAAGATTTGTCATAACTCTGTCTTCATTTAAGCATTTAAACGTGTCTTCAGCATGGGCCACCCATATACCCAGATATCTAATGCCTTCCGTTTCCCATCAGAGGCCAAGCTCATGCAATCGATCAGCGGGGACCCCCACCAGGTTACCCAATGGGAACAGGAGTTACTTCCCAACATTGACCCAGAGGCCAGAGATCCCGCCAAAGGTCTCAAGGGGCCTCATCAAGACCGGTACAGCCCGGACAGGTGTATGGACATATGCCAATGCATCATCCGCATAGAGGGAAAGGACATGTGTGAAATCACCCGTTCTAATCCCCCACTGCCACATCTCCCTCTGCAAGAGGATCGCCAAGGGCTCGATAGCAAGAGCAAACAATAGTGACGAGAGGGGGCAGACCTGCCTGGTTCCCCTTCCCACTTCCCATTCCCCCAAGAGGTCTCTCCTAATCTGAACACGAACCAGAGGGCTAGAATATAAGAGTCGCACCCAGCCACAAAAGACAGGGCCAAGACAGGACAGCACAGTCATGAGGTAAGGCCTTTTCCAGGTCAAGTGAGTCTAAAACCAATTCACAGGCACTGTCCCTTGTTTCATGCAGTACATGTGTGAGTCTCCGAAGATTAAAAGTGGTGCTATGTGCCGCCATAAAGCTACACAGGTCTTCATGTACCAGTGTGTTGACCATCGTTGACAACCGTGATGCCAACAGTTTGCATAGTATTTTGATATCTGTATTAAGTATTGTGAGAGGCCTGTATGATGAACGGTCAGTAGCATCTCTCCCAGGTTTTGACAACAGGAAAATAATACCCTCCCTTATCATGTGTGGAACTATCCCGCTATCACAGGCCTCACGAAGGACCTCTAATAATTTGCCTTGCAGAGTAAAAGAGTAGGCTTGATAAAACTCTGCAGAAAAACCATCCCTGCCCGGAGCTTTAGATCTACTGAGGGCCTGGATAGCCACTCCCAGTTCTTACATATCTATCTCACTCTCCAGTTCCTGCATAAGCCCCGGGGACAGTCTGGGCAGCCCTACCCCATCCAGATATTCAAGCCCAAGTCTCAGCACTATATATTTAATGTAGATGCTCCACGAATGCCCCTAGGACATCCTAATGATTAGTCACAAGATTCCGATTAGGTGTACAAACCTGAAATATGGGGGGGTGTTCCTGCTTCCGTCCCAATATCCATGCTAGGAGTTTCCCAGATTTGTCTCCTTCCCTATGAAGTCGCTGGCAATACGCTCTCAGTCTGCACCTACCTAGGGAGTCCCAAGTTGTCTGCACCTCCCTCTGAACATGAAGCAACTCCTGTCGCACCTCCTGTAATGTCTCCCCAGAGCCTTGCAGGATGGCCAATCAGTGTTACTTTGCCCCCAAGGTGGCCTCCAGCTGGTGCCGCACTCCATATGTCACACTCATACAAGCCCCACGCATGACAGCCTAAAGGGCCTCCCAGCCTAGTGCCTTGGTAGTAGCAGATTCCCAATTGACTTCCAGATAATTCGTGAGGGTTCTCACTAGTGCGTCGCTACACGCTCACTCTATTAAAAAATCTGGGGGTACGCGCCAGCTATGTTCACATTGCCTAGGTGGACTGCATTGTAACCCCAGTAGCACCACGCATGAATAGAGAGGAACTGCCCCACGTGTGTCACCCCACTAATGACTGCAAATCAATGCCACTCACTAACACACAATCTAGCCGACTATAAGTGATGTGTGTCAGCGAATGGCATGTGCATTTGTGACCCTCTGAATGCAGATCCCGCCAACTATCCCGGAACCTCAGATTAAGCAGAACTGTTGTGAGTGAGGACAACATCAGTGGTCTATTACCCTACCGGGGTGGGTGGCAGTCCAACTGTCCATTTAAGATGCAATTGTAATCCTCTGCCCAGATCATCGGTGTTCTGAAGCTGCCCTTCAATAGCTCCTGAATACTCATGAAGAATAAGTTATCATCCACATTGGGTGCATAAGTGTTAGCAGCATAACTTCTCTACCATCCAACATACCCTGAACCAGTACAGAGCACCCCTCTTTATCCGCCTCGCTATATGTGTGTCTGAAGGGCACCCCAGGTGCGATCCAGATGGCAACCCCTCACGCATATGAAAAGTAAGTGGAAGAAAACACTTGGCCCCTCCATTTCTTCCCCAACCGCTGAACCTCGTCCCTGGAGAGATGGGACTCCTGCAAGTAGGCTAGTTGTATCTTACTGCGACAGAGGAATGAATCTACCCTGTAGCGCTTAGAGTAACCTTTGAAACCCCAGACATTCCAGGTTAAGATGTTTGTATGTTCAACCATGACAACCTGCTACCTTTTCCCAGCCCTAGTAGGCCGTACCGCCCTCCTGACCAGCTGCCCTCACAAGCCCTCCCAGCTATCTGGTTAGTGTAATATGAAATCATGTATGCACTGCATGAACCCAACCCCTTTTTAAAACAAGTAGCAGGATTGAACAATTCAAAAACCCCAACACCCCACTCCCCAGACAGGCAGTATAACAACTGTAACAACAACCACTGCATGTCCATTAAGTACCATGCTGCCAGGACCCACAGTCTAACCCCAACCCTCTGTAACATAGCTTACCACATAAAGTGGAGAGAGGCATTTCTGTCCCTTCACAGATGGTGTCCCAACCGGTAAAACAAATACATCTCAAATCAGGACACCCATGCCCTTCCGAACCCCTCTTTCAATGTGATCAGTACCTCTAAACTGCAGAGTCAGAGTGGGCACAGAGAGAGGGGACAGAGAAGAACATCAGTAACAAGGTGTACACAGCACATCTAAAGAGAACATAATCAAGTAGCAGTGCCGTCCATGTTCACTTCCACTGCAGCATCTGTCTCCGTTGGATTAAGTGTTGCATCCCGGTGTGTCAGTGCCATTGTTCCATCTTCCTGGAAGTCGATCCTAGTCGGGCTCTCCCCTCCTCACGACGATGACTCCTGAGGTCCGGCTGTCCCTAGAGACCTCCAGTTCGAGTTGTGAGTCCTCTGAGCAGTCCCAACCCCCACTCCTCCGGGACCCCGCACCATCCTGAGGTACCTTGTCCCATACCTTCAGCCATCTCCACACATCTTCCGGTGTATCGAAGAAATGGGACTTGCCTCCAAATAGGACCTTCAGCTGGGTGGGATACAGCAGCATGTATTGAAGGCCCTGCGTATGCAGCTTTGCCTTGACCTCCAGAAATCCCTTCCGAGACCCTTGTACTTTGTCAATGTAGTCTGGGTATATTGAGATCCTATGATTGTCAAAGTGGACACAATCCATTTCCTGATTACCCCGAAGGATGCAATCTCTATCTTTATAGTTGAGTATTAAGGCAATGATGGCTCTTGGCGACGCTCTGGGTCGAGGGGGGGCACCAGTGCACAGTGAGCCCTTTCAATCACAAACAATGGAGACAGCCCAGTGGGCCTCAACACCTCTCGAATCCAGCATTCCACTAATGATTCTGTGGCAGACTCCTTGGCTCGCTCCAGGAACCTGATGAAGCGGACATTGTTCCAACGGGACCTGTCTTCTGCGTCTTCCACTCTTGCCTTGAGGGTCCCCGCACTAGAGGTAACCTCCACCATCTGTTTCCGCAGTGTGGTAACCTCTGCCCGGAGCTTGGAAATTGAGCCCTCTGCGACCTGCACCCTGTTGGATACCTTCCGAAGGTCTGCCCGGAGGAGATTGACCTCAACCGCCACTGACTCCATTTTCCCCTCGCGGGCCTCTCGGGATCCCTGAATCGCAGTGAGCAGTCAGGCACTAGAGGGCTCCTTGGCAGGTATGGCCCCGAATCTTCTCTGGGTCCAGCCAGGCATCTCGCCCGCTGCATAGACAGGGCAGGGGTGGTTTACAGGTCCATCGCGTTTCCCTGCGGTGGAGGCGATGCTTACTTTTACCCATAGGTGGGGTCTAGGATGGTGCGCTCAGAGTCTCCCTCCAGCCACAACAGCAAGCGTCTGCCAACAGGGTCAGTCATGGGGGGTGAGTGGGACAACTCCCGTTATCCAAGACAATCACCAGGCGATCATCTACTGTCTCTCAAATCCACAACACTGGTCTCAGTACAACAGGGGGGAACACCCCTCGTCCATAGGGGTCCAGCGGAGACTCAGGACCCACATGTAGCTCCAGGGCCCAGAGTCACTCCTCTGCAGCCAGTCTCACCACACCTTCGAGGAGGTCCTCCGGGACATGCAGGTGCAGCAGGCTCACACACTCGCAGTGCAACCCACTCTGGGCCCTGCAGGCCAGCCCAACACCAGGATAGGGCCACTAGCTAGTCCCTAGGCCACGCAGCAGAGGCCCACCACTCTGCAGTCACTCCAGGCCCTCCATGTCTCCTCACCGTTTATCTCTCCGTGGCCCCTTCTACTCCGATCCGCACTGCCCCAGGCAGCACACAGCAGATGTCCTCTCAGCAGGACCTTGTGCTCCCGGGCTGATGCACTGCCTTTGGCGGACTCGCGGCCTAACTGCCCCTGGCTGTCTCATGCAGAAGTGGATATCATCTTTGGGCTGTCACCCCGCTCGCCTTCAGTCCCTCTCCTCCGCTCCAACTCCCTCCGGCCACCTGGCGCCAGCAGCAGTTGTACCGAACAGGCCCGCTGCCCATGGCCCAGCTACACAAGGCTCTGGCCGCCGGCTCCAAATTAGGCCGCAGTCTCCCCTGTCACTGCTCGCGCTCCTCAGTGGCCTGAAGCAAGCCCACCAGTGGGCCCGGTCACTAGTGCCGGTTGGGCAGGATTATTAATGGATTTTGCTGGGGACGCGAGGAGCCTCTCAGAGGTGTGTCCTACTGGCCATCTTGCGTGTCCACGCCCCGTGATTTACCTATTATCTATACCTCCAAAACCTTCCAGTGGTTTTCCTTATCTTGCTGTCTAAAAATTCATAAGAATATAATCTATTTTTATGAATTGGTGTTGGATTTCTTTTGTATTGTGTAACTTTCATATTTGGTTGTTTGGTTATTTTAAATGCTTTACCCTAGCTCCTTTGTATATGCCTTGCTGCTCAAAGCCACAGCTACCCAAGGTTGAGCTGACTGGAACCACAAACGTTTCATGAGTGCATTACACAGTAAGGTCACAGAACCATACCATTTAATACATCACAATCCTCACACACACCCAAAGTACAGGTACATTGTCAGTGCCCAGGTATCTTATGCCCCACATTCAGGATGTGTAGGCTACTTAGGGTCATTTAGAATTTGGTAGAATGAGGAACTGCCATAAATCAGCAAATTCTCCTACCCCATCATTTCCACAGTTCCTTCACCTCACTATTACCTGAAGCACTGCCATCAGAAACCTTTACCCCGAGTTCAACCACCAAATAGCTGCCTGCAGGTCTTCCAGTGCAGATTTTACTTACCTCAGTCTGCTGTGGGAGGATTGGCAGAACCAAACAGGAAGAATCTACAATGGCTTCCAAAGTCAAGGAGAAACATTCTTCCATGTAGAGCCTTTGATATTTTCTATTTCAGAAATAAACTTCAGGTTTAGTGTCTTTTTCTGAAATACAAAAAAAGCCAACTGGGCTCCTGACAAAATTACATTTTTGACAAAAGTGTTCCTCTACACAAAGCAGGAGCGCATTCTGAAAAAAAATATCCTTTCCATACTGAAGGGGATCTTACAGTGTGGTGTGCAGTTCTCGGTCAAGACGGCAGTGGTGAGGCCTCTGCTCCACCATCAGGTTTGTGGTGCAGCCTTCTGGTGGGTAACAGAACCATAGCAGATTCACTTTAACAAGAACTTCTGGCAATGACATGAACTGCACACTAGGTCCCTCAACGGTCCTTCTTTTGTGATGGTCCCAGAGAAAAGATTTATATACTGTGAATTCTTTCATTCAGGAAATCATTCTTGGGATAAACAGAAGCTAAAGAGTGTCTATAATATCCACATGGAATCTTGAGGTGGACAATGACTGAAAGCTGTATGTGAGTTGCTGAAGGAGATTGAGACTACATTTCAGTATAGAATAGAACTGCACACCAGGTCTCCTGAAAATATTTAATTTGGGGGTGTCGCAAAGTATCATTTTCATTCTAGAAATCTGCCTAAGACTCATCATAACTTAGTTTTTGTGGGGGACTGAATGTACTTTGTAAGGTGAGAGTGAGAGGTGGACCCCATGGTCATAGAATCACAGGTAAATACCAGAATCCCAAATTAGGCAGCATTAATACAAGGTATAATCCCCACAAAACTGACTAATGAGCTTGCAGGTAGGACTGAAAAGATGTTGGATTATATGAGTGTAACAAGGGTGACCTTTGTAAAACATGAAGACCTCAATATTTCATCAAATTTACCTTTCCCCTTGGAACCTTAATTGTATATTTGGTAATATGGTCTATTCTTCCACCCAAACTTGAACTCTGGAGAGTAGTATCCTTTCTGTCACCTTGATCAGGTAGCCCAATAAAGAAATTGAATGATAGCATTTCAGATCCTCATGGTTTCTCTTTTTAAAGATCGGAACAATGAGGGTATGTGTACACCTGTGTACACCTGTGTTCAGGGTTGAGATAAATGTGCAAGGCCACCTTTTCACTCTTACTGCTGTAAATGGAAGGGCTGAGGTATGTTACGTCATGTAACCATTAATATCAATGCTAATAATTGTCCATGTCTCCCAGAAACAGAGAATAGAGAACCCTGTAATAAAGCTTGAACAATCCTGATTATTCAATATCCCCTTAAGTCCCACTAAATTCCAAGAGATAAAAACACTCTCTAGGCAACTAAAGGCATGGGGCAATTGATATTGTTTTTTTCTGTCCACCACCACTAAGCCCTCATAGGTCATGAGCTCTAAAGAACTTCTTAACCCACAAACCCTTCACACTAAGTTGCACTAGATTTCTTCAGGGCTATTTTGCTGCCTATTCATGCCGGCTTTCTTTTTATTTTTGGCAGGGGGCTTTCATCTACACACACAGGGGAGGCTGGAATGATTGCTGAAGAATCACCAGAGGCACAGGCACATGGGTTCCTCAAATCTCCTTTCCTGGATATGACTGATCCACTAATTCTGTCCTGCATAATGGTCCCATTAAGTTTATGGACAGTCTGACGGGTCATCTCTTTGCTCTGCATTTAAAATTCTTAAATTAATGTCTGCCCTTGTGTATGACAGGACATTTTCTATTGTATTAGCAGGGTTACCTACCCTGCCCACTGTGAGGTCTTTAGTTTTCCTCATACCTGCTCAGATGATAATGTGCTTCTTCACTAGTTAATGCAACAGCAGGACCAAGAGGGGTAGCACAACCAGATCACCAGGCCTGGGTTTATGTACAGAAAAATAAGTCAAGAGAGGGCCAGTCTAACCTATTACCCTTAAAGCCCTAAAAGTCTTTCTGAACCACTGGGGCAGATTCAAGGATTTAGCCTCAATCTACCGCCAGGGAGCAGAAAGCTTAGTAAATGCTGGGATTGATTTGTTTAAAAGAAGGGGGTGGTGGACAATCTGTCCTGCCATCTGGTCCTGCCCTTACCCCTAAAGCCTCAACAGTCTTTCTGCCCCAGGACCTGGAACTCGAATACTTCAGCCATCCCCATGGCAAGTGAGAAGAAATTGTCATTCTTTGGGCATACTACTGAACAATTTCATATAGATATTTTTTGCTCATTAAATTCCAACAATATTCTTTTGAAAGGCAACAATATTCACCAGCCTAACTGGCACTTAAACACACAGTGAATTTACAAAATGTGTTAGCAGCGTCTTTGACTGTTGTCACCTCTCTTTCATTAAAATATTTTTCAAGTAAAATATATTTTTATGCCTAATGCTGGACAGATACAAACTATGGCCCAGATTTATGAGCTTTTGACATAGGACAACCCAGCAAGTCACCTTGCTGCGCTGTCCAGCGTCAAAGGGAAAGGGCAGAAATGCTCCACATCTATGCAAAACGGTGCATTCCTGTCCTTCTCCACTGCACTGGTGCCATTTTGGCTGCCTAGCGCCAATGCAGGCACCCTGGCACCATGGTGCAAGGGTGCATGGTGCAAGGGTGTCTGCATTGTAGGCAGGATCATGTTTTGTGCTGGAAAGGACACCTTCCTGCATAAAAACAATCCTTGGTGGTGTTGCGTAGGCTCTAATTATTCTAATGAGACTACTGGATTTTGAGCGGCAGAATAGCCCGCGGTGTGGGAGACTAGGACAAACCCACTGCAGGTGACACCTGTCGCTCCAATCCGGGTTTTGCTCTGGCTAACTAGCAGTGCCTCATCTCCACCCAAAAATAGAGATGACTGGGCAGTCGAGCGCATGACATACTCAACCTCTCAGGGAAGTCGTGGTCACTCAGGTCTCATCCGTTTCTCTCATTTACAATTCAGTCTCATATATAAATGACATACAGAGGCAGTATATGTTTCAATAATGGGTTTAATAAAACAACTGCATCTTAGATAGCAAAGCGTGAGCTGCAATAACCAGGACGACACAACATGACAGCATTAAAACTGTGACGAGAAGAGTGAAGCATAAAAACAATGCTATCATATTGTCACTACAATCAATGGACTAGCTCCTACCTAGGCTAGGATAGAGCACAGCTTGTTAAGCTCTTATTTTACCCTTCAGGTACTCCTGGGAAGACATCAACCCCCACACCTGAGCATAGGCCTGCGGTCTGCGTTAGCATCTGTAGCGAAGCATTCAGCAATCAGCATACAGCTGTGGTTCCCTAACTGGAATCTCCCTCTAATGTGTAAGGAACAAGGAAGTGTTTTTTATAACAACCCAGCTGATATTCTGAGAAAATGTCCCTACGTAAGGATGTGTATTTTCTACGAATGTTGGAGACTAAACTTCTACCACGTGCACCGGCAATGTACCGTGCTGTAGCCTTGGAAGAAGCACAGAGTGATCAAGGATGTCTTGTTTGAGAACAGAGTGCTGGCCTAGGCAAAAGCAGTTAGATAAACTGAAAATAAAACACGACCGTCAAAATGGTTATTGTAACAATAATAAAAGGAAGTTGAATAAAATATATCTAGGTTAAAGTGCACAGCGGCCTACTGTGTTAAAATAACGTGCATGGAGCTATAACTAAAATGGCTACACAACAGGGGCATTTTCCTCTTTCTATGTGTGCTAAAGACTGGCTTTGCTTGGCCTCAGAAATGACTATATTATTAAAGTATACAAATATGTTACATCACAAAATATATTTATTTGTTTCAAAAACACAAATAGTTAAACTTGCTTTTATATCAAAGTAATTAATAGAAAGTACTTTTTTTATGACTAAATATAACTTACTACCTCTAAAAACTCTATTTTAAACTTAGTTTCAATATGAAGTATAATAAATATGTCTTTAGGATAAAAAAATATAACTTGTAAATTTTTTAAATACTTAAATTTGCATTTCTCATAAAATCTTTTTAAATGTTTTAAAATGTAATTTTGATTAATTTTAAATCACTTCAAACATATTTAAAAACTTCTCAATACATTTAAATAATTGTACAAATTGAACACAGAATCCTCATACCTTATAAAAGTACATTATTTTAAAGTGTATTCATTTAAGATACTAAGGCCCATATTTATGGGAAAATGACGGTGCACGACACAGGGATGCGTCGTATTTAAGTGAATACGGCACACCCCTATGTTGTCCCCTACGCTGGCGCTAAATATAGCTGCCAACGTAGGCATACTTGCACCATCGTGCAAGGATGTCTACTTTGAGGGGTGTCATTGTTTATGTGTGGGAAGGTGTCCCTTCCTGCACATAAACAATCATTAATAGCGTTTGGCACAGAACGCAGCACACACAGAAGTGCCAAAGCATCATTTTCAAATGATTGTTTATGTTCAGGAAGGGACACCTTCCCACACATAAACAATCATTTCTGGCATTTTGCCAGCAAATGAGGAGGAGGAATAAGAGTATTCCTCCTTGTTGTGCCATGCTAATGCAATCGCTAGGCGTTAGATTTTGGTGCTGCCTCAGGTTTACAAAATCTCAGAAATGTGAGTCAGTTTCAAAATGCAATGGGTGTTGCTGTGGCACACCCACAGCATTACCCATTGCACGCCCCTCTGACACAGATAACTGCATAGGAGGGGCCCATATTTACAAGGAGGTGTAACGCCACAAAAAGTGGCGTTACACCTCCTTGTAAATATGGAGCAGAAGTAAGCGCCACTGGAGCGTCACATAAAGTGCCTCTCCAGTGGTGCTAGGGGCTCATAAATATGCTCCTAAGTCTACTAAAACAAACATCAGAAAAGTTAAAAACCAATGGGACAAATTCACAGTTATAATTGCAGTCCCACAAACACTGAGGAAAATATATAAAAAAATAATATACATTAATGGCGGTCAAATTTATCCTTCAAAAAACAATTCCACAAACAATGGAGAATGTATTACATTGTGGGCGTGATTTATTATTTCATCCTAGGCACAACATACATTGGTGAAAGGAATTATCCTGCCAAGCACACTTGGAATGTGCACTGTCTGCTTTGCAGTCAGTGCAAATTCTGAGGGTGCCGGTGTGCTAGGATATGATGCTAGCAAAATTCCCACGGTCAATCCGGTGGGAACGCGTATTACAATGTTCCGACGGTCAGCCCAGCGGGAACATTGTAATACGCTCTGGGGGGGACATCACCAATATGGTGGTGGTGTCCTTCCCCGCTGGTTTGGCAGTCCTGTGGTGGTACAGCCAAAGTCATAATGAGGCCCTAATATTTATTCAAATAATTTTATAATGTATTCAAAAACAAAAAATCACATAGAAAACGTTTAAATAATTAAATGCTTTAATAAAGATTAATTTCATATTAGTTAATTTAGCTTTAAAATAAAACACTACATACCCAATCCATGAGTAAATCCCAAAATCTGGAAAAATGGAAATTAAACAATATGGTGGTCATTCCAACCCTGGCGTTCGGTGTTAAAGCGGCGGTAAGACCGCCAACAGGCCGGCGGTAAAAAATTGCAATTACAACCGTGGCGGAAACCGCCAACAAAGACAGCCACTTTAACACTCAGACCGCCACGGCGGTACAAACAAACAGCACGGCGGTCACCACCAATAGTCAGATGGGAGACAATGTACCGCCCACACTATTATGACAGGCCAATCCGCCACCCTTTCCGGGGCAGATTCACCACGGATAAAAACACGGCGGAAACAGGAATTTCGAAGGGAAAACGCTCACCTCTACACACTCCACGAGGAACGAGGACACCATGGAACCGGACGATAGTCTTCCTGCTCCTCTACCAAGAGCATGAACGCCGGCGGCGAAGACCACAGTGAGTACAGCACCTACAACACAGGGGAGGAGGGAGGCAAAAAACAGGGACACACACACGCAACACCCCCACCCTCACCCACCACAACACACACACTAATGCATATCAATACATCACAGTTACACCCCCCAATCCCCCTGGAAGAATGCAAAGACCAAAGAAAATGAGTGTAACCATCGGAATATATTAAAAACAAGTGGGCAGAAATATATATATACACAATGTACAAAATAAATACCAGGCATAGTAGTCCAGGTACTGCACAAAGAAAGTCTGTGAAACACTGGGACCACACGGTATGGGCGAGGCCCACACAAGATCCCCAACCATGACGGAGAGAACACTGCAGGGGCATCAGACAGCAAGAAAACAGGCACCTCAGGGGGAGGGAAAGGGGGGCACCTCAGCCGCTTGAGTGCACAACGCCAAATCCACCAGGGGGCCACATGCCCACTGTTCAATCCTGGGGAGTGCAAAGCCACAGTCTCTCAAGTCTCTACAGTGGGTCGCTTTCCCACTGTTCAATCCTGGGGAGTGCAAAGCCACAGTCTCTCAAGTCTCTACAGTGGGTGGCTTGCCCACTGTTCAATCCTGGGGAGTGCAAAGCCACAGTCTCTCAAGTCTCTACAGTGGGTGGCTTGCCCACTGTTCAATCCTGGGGAGTGCAAAGCCACAGTCTCTCAAGTCTCTACAGTGGGTGGCTTGCCCACTGTTCAATCCTGGGGAGTGCAAAGCCACGGTCTCACAAGTGGATGACAGTCTCCACTGGTTCTGGAGGGGGACTGGTGCCCAGAGTGCTTCATCCTGTTAAGGACAGAGGTAGTGGATGACAGTCTCCACTGGTTCTGGAGGGGGACTGGTGCCCAGAGTGCTTAATCCTGTTAAGGACAGAGGTAGTGGATGACAGTCTCCACTGGTTCTGGAGGGGGACTGGTGCCCAGAGTGCTTCATCCTGTTAAGGACAGAGGTACTGGATGGATCTCTCCACTGGTTCTGGAGGGGGACTGGTGCCCAGAGTGCTTCATCCTGTTAAGGACAGAGATAGTGGATGGATCTCTCCACTGGTTCTGGAGGGGGACTGGTGCCCAGAGTGCATCACTCACCCCGTGACGGACCCAGTTGCGTCAGTGCCCCTGCCGCTCATGGGCTAGCGGTGCTTAATATGCTGGTGCCCTGTGCAGCGGTGCTTGAGATGGCGGTGCCCTGTGCAGGTGCTTCAGATGGCGGTGCCCTGTGCAGCGGTGCTTGAGATGGCGGTGCCCTGTGCAGCGGTGCTTGAGATGGCGGTGCTCTGTGCAGAGGTACTTGAGATGGCTGTGCCCTGTTCAGCGGTGCTTCAGATGGCGGTGCCCTGTTCAGCGGTGCTTCAGATGGCGGTGCCCTGTTCAGCGGTGCTTCAGATGGCGGTCTACATTGCAGGGTCTCAGCTGCTGGCAGTCCTTCATGGCCCAGCGGGCCTTTTGCTGGCGGTCCTTCATGGCCCAGCGGGCCTTTTGCTGGCGGTCCTTCATGGCCCAGTGGGGCTTGTGCTGGCGGTACTTCATGGCCCAGCGGGGCTGGTGCTGGCGGTCCTTCATGGCCCAGTGGGGCTTGTGCTGGCGGTCCTTCATGGCCCAGTGGGGCTGGTGCTGGCGGTGGCCTCCTGGGCAGCTGGGCTGGGGTTGGTGGTGGCCTCCTGGGCAGCTGGGCTGGGGCTGGCGGTGGCCTCCTGGGCAGCTGGGCTGGGGCTGGCGGTGGCCTCCTGGGCAGCTTGGCTGGTGCTGGCGGTGGCCTCCTGGGCAGCTGGGCTGGGGCTGGCGGAGACCTCCTGGGCAGCTGGGCTGGTGCTGGCGGTGGCCTCCTGGGCAGCTGGGCTGGGGCTGGTGGTGGCCTCCTGAGCAGCGGGGATGATGGGGGTCTTCTCCGCTGTGCTGCTCTTCCCAGACTTGCCGGGTTTCTTGTGGCCCTTCCCCACCTTGGAAGGTGTCACAGCTGACTCCACACTCCCAACGGGACCCCTGGGAGCGGCTTTGGTGTCTGGAGTCTTCCCCCTCTCCCGCCGGCCACTGGCCAACTTCTGATGCTTCACAGGTGGGGACTGTCTGTGCTGTGGCTCCGTGCCACACTGGCTGTCCTGGTGTCCGGTGCACTCCACATACCAGTGACTACAGGCACCACTGGTCCCGGAGATGTTGTGGCTGAGGTGCTACTTCAGGACCTATGAGATGGACGGCGTGGGGGAGGTGTGGAAAAAAGGTCAAGGGTGGACAGGAAAAGTTTTTTGGACACACTGGGACTGGTAGCTGGAGGGGGTTTGGGAGTGGAGGAAGAGTTGGTGGTAGCAGGAGGTGTACGTTTGGTGACTTTGGGTGAAGGTGCATGCGCTGGAGGCTGTCGTGATGTGGAAGGCTGTTGGGTGGGTGTGTGCCTGTGTTTGTGTATCTTGGGAGGGGGCGTCACAGACACACTGGGAGAGGACACAGGGGACGTGTGAATGGTAGTGGGGGTGGTGACTGCACGTGAGAGGGGTGTGCTGGTGGGTGTGCTGGTGAGGGACGTAGTGGCTGTAGAGGTAGTGCATGCAGGTGTGAGTGTAGACGAGACTGGGAGGGAGGAGGGAGACGACGAGGAGGGGGACACAGTGGAGGCAGTGGATGTTGGTGTGTCTGCATGTGTGTGTTGCTTGCGTGAGTGCCTGTGGGATGTGTGGTGCTTATGTTTGCCTGAGCTTCCCTTGTGTGTTGAGGTGTGTGCAGGCTTGTCTGATGGTGTGCTTGGGATAGGCAGAGGTACAGGGGATTGGGTCGGGGTAGAGGAAGTTGAAGGGGGGAGGCTAGAGACGGGGACAATGGCTGCCATCAGTGCTGAGGCCAGAGTCTGAAAAGCTCGGTGAAGGGCCGCCTGACCAGAATGAATGCCCTCCAGGAATGCATTTGTTTGTTGCAACTGCCTTTCTACACCCTGGATGGCATTCAAAATGGTAGACTGCCCAACAGTGAGGGACCTGAGGAGGTCAATGGCCTCCTCACTGAGGGCAGCAGGGTTGACTGGGGCAGGGCCTGAGGTGCCTGGGGTGAAGATGATGCCCACCCTCCTGGGTGAGCGGGCACAGGGCAAAGCCTGAAGGGCTGCTGGGAGGGCGGTGCTGGTGGGGGGTGGCAGCTGTACCTGTAGATGCGGGGGGCACAGATGTTGCCGCCACCACAAGGGAGTTCCCATCAGAGGACGAGTCCGTGACGCTCGTCTCAGCTCCTATCCCTGTCGTGGAGCTCCCCTCGCCCTCCATCCCACTGGTGAATTCAGACTCCGTAGTGTCGCCCTCCATGGCCATGTGGGATGCAGCTCCCTTGTGCTCCAGTGCCACTGCCCCTCCGCCTGATGATGCTAATGCACACAAGAACAGGGAGACCACAAAAAGGGGGGGGGACAGAAGAAAGACATGTTGAGTGCATGGATTACCGTGACCGTTGGCGGACACGACAGACACAGAAGCCCCCTGCACTATGCCGCGCTCTTGGGCTCCACTGTTCAATTCCTGGCAAATGGCCTAGAAGGCTGTGGACGACATCTGCACACATAGATGACACAGGGGCATGAATAGCTGTACTTGGCACTCTACAGAGGTGGGGTGGGGTGCCACATGGCCTGCCTTACGGAGGGGCCTTGCCTACGGAACTCGCCCTGGCCTAGGGAAACCCACAGCCCTCCTCCCCCACCCAGACACCTCCACTGCGCGCAAAGTCAGCAGAATGAGAGTGTACTCACCCCCTTGTGTCTGCTGTGATGCCCTCAAGCGCCCATCCAACTCCGGGTAGGCCACCGCCAGGAACATCAGGGGGGTCATGGTGTGACGGGCACCCCTCCCACGTTGGGAGGCCATCCCCAGCTGAGCCTCCCCCGTCTTCTTGCTCCAGCGGCAAAGGTCCTCCCATCTTTTCCGTCAGTGGGTGCTCCGTCTGTGGTAGACCCCCAGGGTCCGGAGGTCCTTGGCGATGGCACACCAAATATCTTTCTTCTGGTGGGCACTGAGCTACATGAAATGTACAGGGGAAAAAGAGAAGTCGTTACCAACTGCACCGTCAAAGTGATTGGCCCCCATCCCTACCCTTGCCATGTGGCACATGCATTCACCATCTTTCATGCACGCAGCACTCTGCCCCCTTCCTTCTTACATCAAGCCCTCTCCACACAGGCATAGCCCATACAACATGCTCCCTGTGTACTTACCTGTTTGTCTGGAGGACCGTAGAGTAGCTTGTACTGGGGGAGGACCCCATCCACGAGTTTCTCCAACTCCTCCTATGTGAAGGCAGGGGCCCTTTCCCCAGACGCACAAGCCATTGTCTCTTCCAGACTGAGGTCACAGCAGCACTTGCAGTGTAGGTCCTCTCCTGTCGAAGATCAGGTATCGAGTGATTGAACAGATAGAAAATGGCGGTCACGTCCATGGCGGTTTGTACCGTCACCACCGGCGTACATCGTAATTGGCTCCTGGGACCCATAGAGTCCAATGTTAACCAATGCAGCATTGCGCCGCAGTCTTCGACCGCCTACCGCGACGGTGTACAACGCCAGTGCAGTTACCTCACATCCCATTGTCCCACTTTAGAGGTCAGGCAGCCGCCATTTCAGGGGCCCACATGGCTTAATTTTCAACTGCATCACACAGACCTAGGCCTAGACTCAACCCACATACAGGCCACCTTTTGTGTATGGATGGTGTTCTGTGTAAACTGTGGGTACGTACCTCTGAGTTGGTTGACTCTGTGCTCGCTGTTGTCCTTCATAGGCACCGTCCGCTGGGACATGTGAGGAGATGGCGGCATCCTCCGGTGTACCGACCATTGGTGGACCTGTCGACAATGGAGGAGCGACATTTGATTATCACCTACAGGCTCGACCGTGCCACAATCCAGGAACTGTGTACCCAGTTGGAGCCAGACCTGTTGTCAGCAATCTGCCATCCCACAGGAATCCCCCCTCAAGTGCAGGTGCTGTCAGTGCTCCATTTCCTTGCAAGTGGCTCATTTCAAACAACTGTGGCCATGGCATCAGGGATGTCCCAGCCTATGTTTTCCAACGTATTGCCCAGAGTGTTGTCTGCCCTTCTGAAACACATGCGGAGCTACATCGTTTTCCCTCAGGTGGAGGATTTGCCTACAGTGAAAGGTGATTTCTATGCCCTGGGACATATCCCCAACATCATAGGTGCCATTGATGGGACTCGTGGCTTTGGTCCCCCCCACAGGAGTGAACAGGTGTACAGGAACCGGAAGAGTTATCATTCTATGAATGTACAGATGGTATGTTTGGCAGACCAGTACATCTCCCCTGTGAATGCCATGTTCCCTGGCTCAGTGCATGACGCCTACATCCTGCGGAATAGCAGCATCCCTTATGTGATGGGTCAACTCCAGAGGCACTGTGTGTGGCTATTAGGTGAGCACCTGGAAGCAAGTCATTGGGAATGGTTGCCTGGGTCTGGGGTTATCCCTACAGGTTAGTGTGTGTCTAACAGTTGTCCCTCGCCATTTGCGGGTGACTCTGATTACCCCAACCTGTCATGGCTACTGACCCCAGTGAGGAATCCCAGGACAACGGCAGAGGAACGCTACAATGAGGCCCATGAGCGAACTAGGAGGGTGATCGAGCGGACCTTCGACCTCCTGAAGGCCAGGTTCAGGTGCCTACAAATGACAGGTGGATCCCTATTCTACTCACCAAAGAAGGTGTGCCAGATCATCGTGGCCTGCTGTATGCTTCACAACTTGGCTTTGCGATGACAGGTGCCTTTTATGCAGGAGGATGGTCCAGATGGCGCTGTTGTGGCAGCTGTGGAGCCTGTGGACAGTGATGAGGAGGAAGCAGAGGAAGAAGACATGCACAACAGGGACTCAGTGATCCTGCAATATTTCCAGTGAAACACAGGTAAGAATACAAACCTGCCTACTACATGTACTTTAACACTACTACCTCTCTCCTGTCTCTCGATTTCACCCAGTGTATGGTCACTGAGTTGTCACTTTCCCTTACGATTTCACAGATGTGGGTCGCACTGTGTGACATCTGCTTAGATTCCTCATGGACTAGAGCTGTGTGACATAGGTATGTTGACTTTACTATTTTGAAACATTTTAGCACTGTAATTGCTAATACACTATTTCGAAATCACAGACAGACTCCAGATCGTTTTGTGCCTTAGGTGTGTTTATTTAAATGCTCAATATTGGAGGGGGTAGTGAAATGGTGAGGGGTGATGGCGGAGGAGTGTCCATGGCAGAGTCCAGTCTATTAGTCTCACAGGTGCATTGCCCATATGGGCATAGGAAGTGGAGATGGGGCAGTTTCATTATGGACAGGGTGACAAAGTGGGACAGTAGGATGACAATCAGGGTGGTCTCATTTCTTGGCGGGGGTCTTGGCATCGTGCTCTGTCTTTGTCCTGGATCTCAGGGACCGTTTGCAGGGTGGTTCTCCCTCTGCAGGGGGTGGGGTGCTGGAGTGGTGGTCCTGTGGCGGGGCGTCCTGTCCACTAGCGCCGGCGGAGGTGGTGGGCAGTTCATCGTCCATGCTAGTGTCAGGGGCCCCTTGTAGTGCCATAGTGTCCCTCCTGGTGTTGAGTAGTTCCTTCAGCACCCCTACGATGGTGCCAAGGGTGGAGCTGATGGTTCTGAGTTCCTCCCTGAAGCCCATATACTGTTCCTTCTGCATGCGCTGGGTCTCCTGAAATTTGGCCAGTACCACTGCCATCGTCTCCTGGGAGTGGTGGTAGGCTCCCATGATGGAGGAGAGGGTCTTGTGGAGAGTGGGTTCCCTTGGCCTGTCCGCCCCCTGTCGCACAGCAGCCCTCCCAGTTCCCCTGTGTTCCTGGGCCTCAGTCCCCTGGATCGTGTGCCCACTACCACTGCCCCCAGGTCCCTGTTGTTGGGGTGGTGGGTTATCCTGGGTACCCTGTAGTGGTGGACACACTGCTGATTGACGTGTGCTGGGGACGGAGGTATGGGCCCGCTGGGTGGGTGCTGTGCTGGTTTTTCCAGAGGGGGGAAGGTCTGTGGTGGCCTGTGCCTGTGTGAGGGGAATCGACTGTCCAGAGGTCCCCGATGGTCCGGGCTGGTCATCTAGATCCAGTTGGACACAGGTGCTGTCATCACTGTGGGCCTCTTCTGTTGGTGGTGTGGACATGTGTGGACCCTCCTGTCCGGTGATGTTGGGTAGGGGTCCTGCAGGGGTATAAAAGGATGTTTATTAAATCTGTGTGTGTAATGGTGTGCAATGGGTGGGTGACCGTGTACCCCAGTGCTAGCATTCCTGTGTGGGGCCTTGTGTGATGATGGTTTAGGGGGGTGTATGGGTATGTGCAGTGGGCATGCTTTGGTGATGGGTGTCCATGCTTGGTTGTTGCATGCAGGGCTTGGTGTTGGGATTTGTGGTTTGTGATGTAGGGACATATGTGAGGAGTTGGGGTGCTGGGGGTGAGGGTGGGGGTGTGTGATAGCATGCAGGTAGGGTGGGGGATGTAATAGTAAAGCCTTGAATTACCAGAGTCCATTCCTCCACCTACTCCTGCGAGGCCCTCAGGATGCAGAATCGCCAAGACCTGCTCTTCCCATGTTGTTAGTTGTGGGGGAGGAGTTGGGGGTCCGCCGCCAATCCGCTGAACCGCCAGGTGGTGTCTTGAGACCACGGAACGCACCTTCCCCCGTAGGTCGTTCCACCTCTTCCTGATGTCCTCCCGATTTCTTGGGTGCTGTCCCACTGCGTTGACCCTGTCCACTATTCTTCACCATAGCTCCATCTTCCTTGCAATTGAGGTGTGCTGCACCTGTGATCCGAATAGCTGTGGCTCTACCCGGACGATTTCCTCCACCATGACCCTGAGCTCCTCCTCCGAGAACCTGGGGTGTCTTTGCCGAGCCATGGGGTGGTGTAGGTGATGTGTGGGGTGGAGTGTGTGGTGATAAGTGTGGTGATATGTAGTGGTGTGTTGTGTGAGGTGCGTGGAAGTTGTGTGGGTGATGGTGTTGTGTGCCTGTGGATGCTGTTGTTCTTGCTGGTGGTGTCTCTCTCTGGCCTTCTTTCTGAATTTTTTGTCGTGGGGGTTTGTGGGTGATGTGGGTGTGTGTTTTATATTGTTATGGGTGTGTCGGAGTGGTGTGTGTATGTGTATCAGGTGTGTGTATTTTGAATTGTCCAATGTTGTTGTGTTTTGTAAGAGTGTGTGTATTTTGAGCGCGGCGGTGTGGAATAATTGAAAGACCGCCGCATGGATTCGTGTGTCGTGATAGTGTGGGCGTATTTCTGTTGGCGTGAAGGTGTTGGTTTTGTTTTCGCCAGTTTATCACTGACCTTTGGTGTGGCGGACTTGTGTGGGTGTCCGATCCCACAATTAACTGAAGAAATCAAAAAATATAATTGTAAAAACATTATAAAAAACAATAATTTATATTAAAAAATATTTTTTTAAATAGCACTTATTCCTCAAAACAATATTAAGTTGAGCAATGGATTAGTATACTCTAATTCAAATACAACATTATTTAAATACATAGAAACAAAATGCTTGCGCTAAATATTCTGTCGCACAATATTCTTGTACAGACGATATTTTGATCACAATATTATGGTAAATCAATATTTTGGGGTCGATTTTAGCTAACATGCTTAATAAATTACATTAATAAAAAAAAAAATAGGTAATTAACAATGAAATAATGAAAATAAAACAATATGCTTAACATAATTGATATGACCTGAATAGTACTGGGTAAGAACAATGTAATAGTGAATGTGAAATAGAAAACATAATGGTGTACCTATCTGAGTGATGTAGTGGTATCAATTGTCTCAGTTGCTTGGGATTGCTCTTCCTTCATGATGGATTGAGATCCCAACATAGGATTTTCTTTTAGTGTAAGAAGTCCATCATAGCCCCATTGTGATGAATTTGAGCATGCATATTGAAGACTCTTAACAATAAAAACGTTTCATGTGTTGAAATAATGTCAGTTTGATGTTTTAGGAATCTCGCTTCCCTGTTCTGTAGGTACCCATTCCTTAAGCCAGAGATCCTTAGACTCCATCATTGACAAAACTGAAAAGAAGAAACTGTTTTTAGATATATATACAGATCAGTATTTATTTTACCATTTATTTTTAATTGTTGTTAGCCTATTCGGCCTTAACAATAATCACACAATAAATATCAATCCATCACACTCGATAAAAATCACATTAAATAAAACATCTCAGTAAAAGGGAAACTGTGCTTGAATTTTTGATTTAACATGTACCGAAATGTATCCGATTTACCATACATTATCGTAAAACCTGATATATAGCCATAATTTACATAAAAACTTAACTTATTCTAGAAAAGCATTATAAATCTAATATTTAAAATGTCTTGTTCTGGGACGAATCGTTTGGGACCTTGCAGTGCCTTCCAACCATTCAATAGAAGCCCGAGGCCTAACCCAGTTTTACGCTACCCTGCACCAATTTCCCAAGCTAGATAGCTACGGGATAACATAGGCTGTTATGCTTATGCCAACTATGGGTGCATTGATAGACGTAATTTCCATGCTTCCAAGATATAAGTTGAGACCTTTGTCACAATGTATTTCTCGTCTGATCGCATACATAGCGCTTCCGCCTCCTTGCACTTCCTAACTCCGTGAGATCTGAAAAGTGGACGTAGGTACAGTTTACGGAGTTTAAGCGTAAAGTGACATAATAAAAGGAAGTGGGAAAGTGTTTCCGGGCCACCATGAAGACATGGACAGCATTCTAATCTACCCAGAGGAGCGGGTAGCCATCTGTTGACCACCGCCGTCACAGGTAGTGTGCCCATACGGAATTTAAAGTAGAGAGCCCTTTTTTCCTCTGGATAAATACTGTCTATGAATATTGCTGGTTTAAGCTCTTGGTTAAACAAAATATACCGCTTAAATAAAGGGCTAAATGACTCGCACATAGTCTCAGTCTTTCGCTCCCAATATGCCTTTTTTATGACAGCTAGACTAGGCCTTCCGATTTTTTCTGGATGGAGCCAGAAGTCTTCCTGGCCGATGGCAGCCAGGATAGTTGAGATATGTTTGAACCAGGGCAATTTCCGATGGCTTTGTAGCTTCATGATGTCCTTAAGTACGTCTCTATATGGTTTGAGAGCCTCTTTTGACCAAATACGGATCCAGTATGTTACTGGAGCCAGAACAATGTAGTCCTCGACCTTTCTCATCTGTAGATCAATTCTTATTGCATTCATTGGTGTGGCATTGCCTAGACAAAGTAATCGGCGTAAAAATGTGTTCTCGGTTACTTGTAATGATGGAGTCTTTCTGAATCCCCAGATCTCTGCGCTATAAAGTGCTGCGGCTCTTGCTTTTGTTTGGTACGCGAGCAGTGCAGAACTCACGGAATGATTGCCTGTAGCTTTTGCGAATCTGAGTACTGCTCCAGCTTGTTGGGCCAAGGAAATGCTACTTTTATAGATTTGTGGTTTCCATGTCTGTTTTTCGTCTAGTCTGCAGCCCAGGTAATCGTAAGTAGCCACTCGGGCCAAAGGCTTATTGTTTGCCCTAAAGGTCGATTCCATCGTCTGTTTTTGGTTAAGAATCATAAACTTTGTTTTCCCCTCATTGATTACCATGCTCCTTGAGGTACAAAATGATTCGAAACCCCTAAGTAGTTGATGCATTGCTATCTCCGTTCTTGCCAATAATACAGCGTCATCAGCAAAGAGCAGGATAGGTATACTTTAATTGGCTAGTTTTGGCACATCCAGATTTAATTCCTTCAGAACTTGACTTACTTCATATAACAATTAAATAACAATATAACAATTAAATAAGGTTGGGGCTAAAACGCAGCCTTGTTTTACACCTCGCTCGATTGGAATTTCAGCCGTATAATCGTTTCTCGTGGTATATCTGACCCTGGCAGTGTTTCCTGTATGCAATAGAATTAACAGCCTTAAGATTTTTCCCTGTATGCCCATTTCCGACAATAACTGCCATAGTGTTTGGCGATTTACGCTGTCAAAGGCTGTTTGGAGATCCACAAAGACCAGATATAATGGACAGTCTTTAAGGGTGGCGTATTTAGCGCAGATCATGTTTAGCTTAAAAAGTTGATCTGTTGTACTTTGGCCTCTCCTAAAACCAGCTTGGTGTGTTGATATTAAATCTCCGTCCTCTAGCCATTGGTCTAGACGCGACTGAATCATTTTGGCAAAAATCTTTCCAACACTATCAAGCAGTGAAATAGGTCTGTAATTGCTCACCATGTCCCGAGGCCCTTTTTTGTGAATTGGAACGATTATTGATTCCTTCCAAGAGGAAGGGATTACCTCGTGGTGCCAAACACTGTTGAATAGACGGGCTAGAGCAGGTAACCATAACGATAGCTGGTTACGGTAAGCGTCTGAAGGGATACCATCTGGGCCTGCAGCCTTATGCGGATTTTGGAGGAGGATAACTTGTTTAATTTATTTTTCACTGAATTCCGGTATTGACTCCATTGCACGTGGAATGACATGGGCTACTTGCGTGGAATTTGTGCTGGGGAATTCGTTGGGAACTAGTACATTCTGGGTTTCGTTTACCAATCTAGCAAGCCGATTTGAAGGTACTGCGTAAGTCTTTTGAAAAGGAAATACTTTACTTAATCTTTGATTTCTGCCTGCCAGTCCTTGAGTGAGGATGTTTGGGTTATTGGTCATCCCTGATGCCGTCTTGGCCACTTCCTGGTACAAGGCGGTAAAATGCTTTACCCAAACTTGAGGGTTGATATTCAGTTCTAGGTTTTTCGAGGGACCTTTGCATCCCCACCTGACTATCTCCCAAAACTTTTTGGAGTTCCCTGCCGATATTGCTTGCAGTAGAGTTTTCCAAAGTTTATGTGGAAATATCTTCCTTTTGTATCTTAATAATTTTTTGTACTGTTGCCTACATTCATAAAAATGTTGCTCATTGGAGTCATTCAAGTGCCGGTTCTTCAGTGCTTGTGATAAAGTCTTTTTTAGCTTCAAACACTCTTCATCGAACCAGCCCTCCATCATTTTAGGATTGATTTGAAGATGCTTGATCTTTTCCTTTTTTGTTTGCAATAGCAAATTATTAAAGTTATGCAGGAGGGGTAAAGCGTCATTAACTGATAGGTTTAAAAACGTGCTAAGTGATAACAGCCAGGTTTGACTAGGTACGCTCATATAAGGTTCATCCTCATTTGACCTTAATATGTTTTTCCTATTTGGTCTCATAGTTATTGTTAAGCTATTTCCGTTGAATGGAGACTCAGCCTTCCCTGGGCTCGTGTCCGGATGGACTATCTCCATTAGCAGTGGGTCGTGATCACTCTCAATTCGGTCCCTTATTTCCATATCGATGACATAATGCCAGGCTTCGATGTTTATTGCCATATAGTCGATTATACTTTGCCTTTTTCCAGTTCGAAAGGTAGATTTGAAAGTTCTGTCTGAATTTGTTCTCCCGTTTAATGTGCGGATTCCTCCTTCTATTAATGCTTCAAACATTAATTCTCCTTTCTTGGAGTCTTTACAACGTTGGATAAGAGGCGTTGGGATATTCCAAGCATAGTCTTCCTCTGCTACTTGTTCATCCCAGAGGATAGAATGAGGTTTAGTGTTGAAGTCACCACATATCAGTAAAATGGTTTTACAAGGCTGGGGAGAGCAATTATTCGTGTGACCTGGTGCTAGGTTCCTCCAATCCTTAGTTCTTTTATTTAGGATATGTTCTTTAAGGAGCCGCACCCCTGGCATGACTTGAGCCCGGCTAATAGGGGGGAAATACACATTTACTATTTCGAGTGACCACTCCTCGTATTTGACTGCGAGCGTCTGGATTCCCTTACTTAGTACAGTATGAGCTACTACGGAGTTTCTCAGTAGTGAAGTTCTGATCCAAATAATCAGACCTCCCAATGGTCTTCCTTTTTTTTGCTTGATAGCGGGTAAGTGGAAAGTGGAGAACCCATCTAGGTCAATAGCGTGAATAGACCAAGTTTCTTGGAAACAGCTGATGTCTTGTTTTTTAATGAATTCGACCCAGTCTTTATCTTCCATTTTGTTTTTTAAACCTGCTATGTTCCAGCTTAGAATTTTTAATATGGGACTGATTTTATCTTTTATGTTCAAGCCGTCCATTTTTTGCTACGAGCTTCTAAATGATTGCTCTTCGCAGTTCTGTAACTGTGGGGGATTGCCCCTGCTGTTTCTGGGGGAATTGGCCAACAGGAAGAACCTCATATTACTCAAATTTGTTCGTTCAGGGAGTTGTTGTTTGGAGCTAATTGCTCCCTGGAGTATCGAACCAGAATTGCCTTTTACCTCTTGCCTACCCATCATGTTTTGGTTTGGGGCTTTTTCAAGAAATATTGTTGGATATGGTTCTTTTTGCGGAGTAGCAATGGATATTCCCCAGGTCTTCATCGTGTTAGAACATTTTAGGATCTGTTCTACTATCCAAGGTGAGGCCCAGACTGTTTCTGTTAATTCCCCGTTCTCTAATTCTTTTTTTGGTATGAATCTTACTGAGAGGAGGTCTTTAGTTGTTACATTCTGTAAGGCTGGCAGGGAGTTGACCAGATGTAAGATGTTAGACCTGTTCAGGATGTCGTGACTTCCTCTTGAGGAGTACTCAGGGATAAACATGATCATGGCTTCAGGCTCTTTAGTTGTTTCAGAACGGATCTCAGTGTGCCCGCCACCTCCCTGCGACCGTCTTCCTTGAAGTTGGGTATTCTCATTTTGTCTGTCTTGAGTGGTAACTGCCCGACTAGTCAATGTTCGATTTACCTGGCCTTTTTCCCTCCCCAATTGCAACTCTTTGTTCCTATGTTCTTCATAGGGTTGCCTTATTGGAGGCCAGTTGTCCCTTTTTCCTTTGGTTTCATTAGTTTCCAGGTCCAGTGCTGGGCGCGATGGAGCAGGCACATCAGTGATCCACCCAGGCTGGTTACTGAGATTATGATTTCCAGGGCTGACCTGAGAGCAATATTTTACCTTTGTCCGGGGTGCGGGAACTGGGGCTGTTATGTTGTCCACGCACATGGTTGTTCTTATACTTTGTTTGCTTCGTATATACTCTGGGGTCTCTGCCCTTCTGCTTTCACCTTTGCTGTTATCTTGTTCTGCCCCCTCAGTAATGGAATTAGGAGGCTGCTGGCATTTTCCATAGTGGTCTCCTACTGTATTTGAGTGATGTACCTGAACTAAATGTTCAGTTTTTATAGCTGGGAAGTGCTTATCGATACCGGTACTTGATTTTGATGTTTCTGGGCTCCATTTGGGTTGTCCATTGACTAGAGGATCATTTACCTCGTTTGCCTCATTTATCCCATGATTTGTTCCAGGATCTTTTCCAGACCACCTTCCTTTATCTAAGTCATGCCCAGATGCTTGGTATCCCCTGGGGCAAATGGGTATACGGTTTATATGGGAATGGTGAGTGCAACTTTTGTCGCACAATAATCCGGGATTTTTGTTTATAAAATTAAAGACTTTGGGGGTCATTCTGACCCCGGCGGTCAGAGACCGCCGGGGCCAGGGTCGGCGGGAGCACCGCCGACAGACCGGCGGTGCCCCGCAGGGCATTCTGACCGCGGCGGTTCGGCCGCGGTCAGATGCGGGAAACCGGCGGTCTCCCGCCAGTTTCCCGCTGCCCTGCAGAATCCTCCATGGCGGCGGAGCGCGCTCCGCCGCCATGGGGATTCTGACACCCCCTACCGCCATCCTGTTCCTGGCGGGTCTCCCGCCAGGAACAGGATGGCGGTAGGGGGTGCCGCAGGGCCCCTGGGGGCCCCTGCAGTGCCCATGCCAATGGCATGGGCACTGCAGGGGCCCCCGTAAGAGGGCCCCACAAAGTATTTCAGTGTCTGCTATGCAGACACTGAAATACGCGACGGGTGCCACTGCACCCGTCGCACCTTCCCACTACGCCGGCTCAATTCTGAGCCGGCGTCCTCGTGGGAAGGTTGATTTGCCCTGGGCTGGCGGGCGGCTCTTTTGGCGGCCGCCCGCCAGCCCAGGGCAAATCCCAAAATACCCTCAGCGGTCTTTCGACCGCGGAGCGGTATTTTGGTGGGGGAACTTTGGCGGGCGGCCTCCGCCGCCCGCCGAAGTTAGAATCACCCCCTTTATCAGTAGGTTTCTCAAGACTCTCAGACTTAATGCTTTCATCTCTATGCTGTTGTTGGGCGGTCTCATCACCTATGTTCCTGATTTCTCCTATTGGGCTTGTCTGTTGTAACATGTTTAAAGCCTTTCTTACTGGTGCTTTTTTTTTTTTTCCTCTAGCTTTCTTCCATGTGTTTTTCCATCTGCCTATTGGTTGAGGCCTTTTACCCGGAGTCCCTTTTTCTACTGTATTTGGGACTTTGATTCCAAGTTCAGGACTTCCGTTGGTTCTCTCCATCTTAGCTGTCTGATTTTTTGCATCTGGGTAATTCTCTCGTCCTGGGCCAGAGTGCCTTTCTCTATTTTCTCTGTCTGTTGGCCTTTCAATTAATCTAGATTCTGTTTTTCCTAACTCGTGGTTGCACTCCTGTGTGCTTTTAAGGCTATGTTTGCAGTCTTCGATTATGTCTTTGATTACTTTCGGGACTTCCAATAATTTTTCCAGCAGTGGTCCACAGGCTTGTCCGTCCAACTTGTCCATTTTGTCAGCCACTGCCTGGTGCAACAGGTTTTCCCTAATTACGCCCTCTACTAGGGCCATCCTGTAATCTATAGACTGTATTGAGGTTGTGAGTTGTTTGGTCAGCTCAAGTTGATCATCAAATTTTTGAGACTGGGCCATGATCGTTGTTGCAATTGAGCCCAGTGTTGTACATATAACTTTCATGATGCTAAGAATCGGTTGATCTAATGAGAGGTCATTTCTATTTCCACTTTGCTCGTTGGTTATCTGGCCTTCTAGGTTCTTACCTTCCTCTCCTCTATGGCCTTTTATTATGCTACCTTCCAGAAAGTTTAGATCTTCTGATGTTATGCTGTTTAATTGAGGGTCTATGTTGCCAATAACGGAGTTGTCGAGCGAGGACAGCTCCAGACTGAAGGAACTACTGTTAAGTCTGCCCAGCGTTAAATTAGTTTTAACAATTTGACTTCCGCAGTGAAGCTGTGGCGCTGAGGGTTTATGGGTCTGTTAAGATGGTAAGTGATCTGTTTCCGTACCCATTATATTTTGGGGTGCTATAAGTTCTGCTTGGGCACATCGTGGAGAGAATGTTAATGAGAAATTCCCGGAGTTTAATAGTCCCCTTTGGGGGTCAGGATAAAGTAATTTGTTGCTTTTTCTTTGCTCTCCCGAAGAGTTGCTCCACTTTGGGAAGTTATTTGACTCCACTTCACCATCCCCAAGTGGGTTACTCATTGGGCAGGATAGTTGCGATAAACCAGCCAATTGTTGCTGGAGTAGGCGAGTGTCCTGGAGCCCGGTCTCTGGTTCACCCCCCCCCCACGTTGTAGCCACCCTCTTCCCCCGATGGCTGTAATGGGAGGCCACTGGCTTTAGGACTTTGCGTTTGCGGCTGTTCGGAGTTTAAGTTCACTTGGTTATAATAGTTAGTAATGGTGTTTATTTTGAATCTAGTTTTCCTTACTCCCGTGGTTCCACCCGGGCCCGGGTGCGTCGGTGTATACTTTTGTCTCCTACACAGAGGGCTTGCAAGGCCCCCCACAGTTTCTCCTGCAGTTTCTCCTGCGTTCAGTAAAGCGCCCCCCGTGTCATCGGAGTCAGTATGGGCTGGCAAACGAGGCACTGTCACCACTTCTAGTGTCCCACCTGACACTTCTCCTGGCTCACAATCGCTTTTGTCGCCGGGAAACCCGAGTTGGACACCCTCTGCTGTGTCCTCACCTAGGTTTGTGAACCCCCCCCTGGGATAGCTGGATGGTTCTGGGGTCCTGGTCCTGGTCTAACCCCAGACCCTGTGAACTGTTGAACTCCTGCTCTGAACTTTGGAATTCCGCTAGGTGAACGAGCGCCTCATTGGCCTCCCTAGCCTTCTTTGTTTTTCCTCTTGTCCCAACCATCCTCTCCGTTCACCATTCGCTCCCCTCCCCTTGGCTCCTTGGTTCCTTACTGGCTTCCTTCCTTACTCAGTCTTAGGAGAGACCACTAACAACGACGCCAGGTCCAAGTCCAAGGCCAAAGCTAAAGCTAGCTGGGGCTAGAGCTGGGGCTGGGGGGGGCTGGGTGAGGCGACGTAACGCGATTGAGCACCAACACCGGAGCTGGAACCGGAGCCGGAGCCGAGCCGAGGGTAAAGCAGGAGAGGGGTTCAATGGCCAAGAAGGGTCCCGTATAACAGAGTCTGAACAGGGACCCCCCCCCCAGGAAAGCTGCTTACCCGGTCTCTCCCGATTACTCCCGGTCTCTCCCGGTCTGCTCACCTACTCCGCGTCTTCAGGGGGAGCCACAGGGGATCCACAGGGGGGGTGGCAAGACTCCTTCTGGCTCCTTCCGGCTTTCTGGCTTCTGCCTCCTAGCGTCTCCAATCCGCGCCGTGCCGCGCCGAAACAACAACAACACAACACAGCGGTGGAAAGGAGCAGGGGGGTCGCCCACACCCCCTGACGGAATGCGGCCAAGATACGGCCGGGGTACACACCGGCGAGAGTCCTCCTCCGGCCCCCATGGCCGCCGCCGCAGCAGCAGTAGCAGCAGCGTTGCACTCCGCGGTGAACTCCGGACGTGAGCCACCCGGCGCCTGCGTCCACGTCCACGTCGTTCCACACAGCCCGTCCTCCTTCCGCACAGCCTGTCTCCGTTCTCCCTCTCCAGATCAGTATTACCCTAACTGTTAAGAACAGGTGGCTTTCAAAAGATGGATCATCTCTTCGTTACATTTGGAACGTCAGCTCGGGGTGGAACCCATCTACTGCACTTAGTTCTAGATAGAAAGGTATAGAATCTGCTTGGTGACTCCATAATTAATATCCTTTTCTGAAAACGAGAGTAAGGCAATCAACTAGGGAGAATACAGTGTATTGTGCAGAGCAGCAAAGAAGCACCCTGTTAGAGATGTGCAACACAGCAACTTGGACAGAGCGCGATACCTTTCTTCAACAATACAATGTGATGGTGCAAAATATTGCTGCATCTCCTCTTTGGTGTTAGTGTGTCAGTTACAGCCACTAAATAAAGCTTTACATTTCCATATAAATATTATGGACCAGCACAATTGAGTTGACATAATTATTTTTAGGTCGGTCTGAAGCTGGATGCTTAATGTGCTCAATTTATTAAGGCTTGGGATGAGGAACAGGGACACTCTACCACTCTAAGTCCTACTCTTCCACAGTACACTCCTTACAAGACTCCTTCTCTCCTCGAGGAAAGATTGATTCACCCCCTTGGAGCTTGAATAACGAAGCAATTCACAAACCCTGATTGCATTCATTATTTGTGCACTCATCACTGACAATTTGATCTAAATTAGGGTAAGAGGAGGATATGTTTTAGTTGAATCCATCGATCGCATATAACTTAAACGGGAGCCACCACTGATGCACCTACTTAAGGTTGCCTAGAGCATTCCAACACCTTTTGCACTTAAAGATTGATCCTCATAAATGAGGGCAGTGTTAAGGATGTTGAGATAAAGAATCTATTGAGTTTTGCAGCAACCAAATAAAGTGCATATTAACTAATCCCAGTAGCAAAGTTATAACACATCAAGGAAGTGAATACTTGAGACTTAAGAGATTTAGGGCCTCATTACAACCCTGGTGGTCACCGACCGCCAGGGTTAATGTGGCGTTCGTACCGCCAACAGGCTGGCGGTACGAATCGCCATATTATGACTGCGGCGGTAGCGCCGCGGTCACACCGCCGGGATTGGCGGTTTACTGCCATGGATGTCCCGGCGGTCAGAATCCGGGCTGCTCTGGGGATTTTGACTCCCCTTACCGCCAGGCTGTCTACTGCAATGGAAAGGCTGGCGGTAAGGGGAGTCTGGGGGCCCCTGGGGGCCCCTGCACTGTCCATGCACTTGGCATGGGCAGTGCAGAGGCCCCAAGACACAGCCCATCGCGATTTTCACTGTCTGCCTGGCAGACAGTGAAAAGCACGACGGGTGCTGCTGCACCCGCCACATTGGCGCCGGCTCCATTAGGAGCTGGCGGCAATGTTAAGGCCGACATCCCCGCTGGGCCGGCGGGGAGGTCCAAATGCGGCCACCGGGTATCCGGCCGCAAGGGCGGCCGACTGGCGGTTCAGCCTTGGCGGTCAGCCTCGTCCGACCGCCAAGGCTGAAATGAGGGCAAAATTTTGCAAACACAAAGCATTCTGTAAGAAACTTCTATAATGGAAGGAGAGTTTTGATTGTGCAGAATGGGTTTGGACACATTTTCTATGTAGCCCCATTGCGTGTGTGACACCCTTCAACAGCCTTAGGATTTTTAACCAACTTCTCTTTCCATTCTGAAGCTTGTTGTTTTTATGTTGATACTTCATTAAAGTTCCATCAATGAAAGTGATATCAGCTAAAAGCCGGACATGCTGCAAATGTCACACTTAACATAGAGTGACGAGGTAGCCATACATAGGTGAAAATAAAAGTATTTTGTAAATCTTTCCAATTCGTAAAAGATGATTTGAAACTACATCCAAATTGCAACTAGAAGGGCTTGAAAGGGGCATCCCGCAACTAGATGTTATTCAGAAAGGTGCGTATCAATGGTTTATGACCACAAATGCGAGAGGGAGTGTACATGTGTGCCCATGTGAGGGTGGGTGCTTCTGCTCAACTCCTGGAAGGCCTCATTTAGTGTTCTTGTTTCAAATTTTGTCAAGCGAGAATGTGTGCATGATCAAAAATATTTTATTAGTGCAACTGTAGTTCAGAATGTTTACCATCCCCAAAACCACATTGAAAAGTCAGTTTAAAAAGGAAGTGGTCTCTCTGACACGTGTATCTCATTTTCCTTGATTTAATGATGTTGCATAATCCAAGGCAGCATTTAACACTGAAATAATGCCCTCTAGGCCTGATTTATGAAGGTGTGGTAAATTAAGAACTGCATTGAAGAAGAGATGTAGTTTGCACTGACAGGAAACAGACACAAACGGATTCGAAGCAAAGAAAGGCATCTGGTAGTGGGTTAAACGGATGCCATAGGTGTTTCGGAGACAGTAGAACTGGTACAAAAATAACTTTTTGCTGAAATTGAAATATTTCGCAACCTGCTTCCTTAATATGTGGGCAACTTGAGACAGAATATAAGTTAAATAAGTATTTTTTTAATCATCAGAACAAGTATGAAATATGAGAATTTTCAAATCAAAATAACGTTATTTTTAAATAATAATAACATTACAGACTCTATGGGTAAACCCAAATCTGCAAAGATACTTACATTGTTCGACTGTTTTTAGCAAAATAACATGCTGTTGTGCTTGCCTTAATAGGCAACTTCTTCCACAATCCTATATGTTTCTGTTCCTGGCTCCTTATAAATCAAAACCTCCACCATTCCCAATTACTTTGGACAGTTTGGAGTGTAAAAGCCAGGTGATTTGCTATTCCAAAAGTAGATGCTAGTATGAGAGATTCGGTCAGCATCAATCTGTTGGAAAAACTGATCGTGCAAACTATCAATAAGTAGCGAGAATGTGTGGAGAGGATGTGCCATGGGCTGTCATTGGACTGTGGTGTGTAGCATCAGTGGCTTTACTTTTTTTTTTAAGTACTCTGACTGATGTTGTGTGGTGTTGAGGTTGTGTGCAAATGTCTTCCCTCATGGTCTATTATTGGGAGATCCCACTGGGATCACAAAAGGCAGGCATTGGTGTTTCTTTCCCATGCACCAAGTTAAGTGGAGGCATGCATTGTGAGTTTCTTCCCAACATGCTCCAACACTTAGGGCCCGATTCTGAACTTGGCGGGCACCTTTCTTCTGTCAAGTTTTCGACCACCTCCTCGGCTGTCCACCTGACCGATCATGATTTGGGAGGTGGCACTGCCTCAGGACTCTCCTCCACTGCTGACATCACTGCTCCTGCGGTAGTGGCAGAGGGTGCAGTCAATGAAGGAGGGCCCGCAACATCAGCCGGCGGGCTGATCAAGACCTGCTGGTCTCTGCCAGGAGAAGGTTGGCGGAAAGGCAGGGAAAGGGCCACAGCAATGGGCTTAGGGCTATTATGCCCTTCTGTAATGTGAGCTATCGCTCACTTCCAGCCCCCCAATGCCAAACGGTCAGGTTTGCGCACTGTGTCACTTGCTAGAGACACTGCAAGGACACAGTGCACCCAACTGGTTGGTGGCCCTGCAGCATAGCCAGCATTGGCTTCAGGCTCTTACTAGAGCCAAAGGACGCCGCCGCCGTGGCTGCCGCACCAACACACCACCAGCTCCGCGGGCAACTCAGAATTCGGTGGTTGGGAAGCCGTCGACTTGGCAGGCTTGTTCTAGACCGCCGCGGGCTGACCGCCATACTTGCAATTGGGCTCTTAGGCCCGTATTTATACTCCGTTTGCGCCGAATTAGCGTCGTTTTTTTCGACGCAAATTCGGCGCAAAACTAACGCCATATTTATACTTTGGCGTTAGACGCGTCTAGCGCCAAAGTATGAAGAAAGAGCGTCATTTTTTAGCGTGAACGCCTTCCTTGCGTTAATGAGATGCAAGGAAGGCGTTCCCGTCTAAAAAAATGACGGCGACGCAAATGCGTCGTATTTATACTCCCGGGCAAAAATCACGCCCGGGAGGTGGCGGGTCAAAAAAACCCGCATTTGCGCCTGAATTTAACGCCTGGGTCAGGGTAGGCGTTAAGGGACCTGTGGGCTCAGAATGAGCCCACAGGTGCCCTCCCCTGCCCCCAGGGACCCCCCCTGCCACCCCTGCCCACCCCAGGAGGACACCCAAGGATGGAGGGACCCATCCCAGTGAAGTACAGGTAAGTTCAGGTAAGTATAATTTTTTTTATATTTTTATTTTTTTTGTGGCATAGGGGGGCCTTATTTGTGCCCCCCTACATGCCACTATGCCCAATGACCATGCCCAGGGGACACAAGTCCCCTGGGCATGGCCATTGGGCAAGGGGGCATGACTCCTGTCTTTACTAAGACAGGAGTCATGAAATGGCGTCTGGGCGTCGAAAAAATGGCGCAAATCGGGTTAAGACGATTTTTTAGCGTCAACCTGACTTGCGCCATTTTAAGACGCCCTAACGTCATTTTTTCCCAACGCCGGCGCTGCCTGGTCTACGTGTTTTTTTTCCACGCACACCAGGCAGCGCCGGTCTGATTGCGCCGTCTAACGCCATTCCATAAATACGGCGCCCGCATGGCGCTTCAGAATGGCGTTAGACGGCGCAAAATTTTTTGACGCTAAACTGCGTTAGCGCAGTTTAACGTCAAAAAGTATAAATATGGGCCTTAGTCTCTCATCCTCATCCCCCAGATGGAATTTGCTATATATGTTATGCTACTTTGAATTTTCTGTAGCATAGCAAGTGCATTAACCCAATTCTTTCTTCAGTTTCATTCAAGGTTTGTCTTACCACTTGTGTCATTACTGGCAATGTGGGAATGTGTTGCGTGTTTCACTTGTTGCCACTTCCACTGCCCCTGTGTTACTCTGCAACCTGGCACAGAAACTGTGATTTCCCAAAACTCTAGACAAAAAGCTATAAGTACAATTTCCAATTCAAAATGTATTGTGAAAATAGATTATCCCAGAATTACTTTAATCGTTTTGGTAAAGAAATCTATAAAGGCCCAGATACAAAAATGTGGATGGTCATTAGATCAACTTTGGTGACAAAGCAAAATTTAGATGAGCTGTCCTGTTAGATGAATCTCAGGTGAAATCACTGGCCTTTCATTTGCGTTTGAGAAGACAACCAGAAATACAGCAACTGATCAAGTTTGTAAGAGTCCCAGTCTCGACATGAAGAATGGAGGAGGGGGCTGAGAGAACTTAAGAAGACATCTGAGACTTCACAGCAGGGGCATATATGGCTTACTTTAAGCAAATGAAAATAATCTCACAAAGTATTATCTTGTTGCAGAGGGATAATAATAGGCATGCTGGGTTAACCCACATAATTAAGATTCACGTTTTTCCGTTGATATTTGTTTTAGAATAAAACATTATTGCCTCAATTATGAGTGTTCAAGAATTACTGTTACCCGGGAACAGAAAATCAGAGGATGGTGAAGCAATGCGGAGTTCAAGGGGAACCCCAGTTAAAGGACTCATTGGTATTTACAGACCCCTGGAAATGAGGGCCTATATAATTTAAGCAGTAAATGTAATTGAAAGGAGGAGCACGGATTCCAAAAATGATTCAGTGGGGGTCCCTGGGTTCCAGGGCTGATGAAGTGGGGGTCCACAGAAGTCAAAATGTTGGGAACCACTGTGCTAGTGCATTGAACTACACAAAGAGGCTAGATGGAAACAGCCCACAGGTTGCTTTGTGTGATATTTCTCTTACTCGAGGAATTGAGTTAAAATGTCAGTCCTGGGGGAATAAGAGGAAAGAATTGCCCTATGGGTGCAATAAACTTCTCAACTTCCACCTCTCATACGTTTGGTAGATCAAAAAAGGGTAAGTGGTATAAAAGTGTTCAATTAGTTGAATAATGGTTCCAAAATGGTGATCCTATGTGTTTTAGGAGATAGTGATGACAGTGTGCAGTGTACTGCTGGGTCACTCATTGCAAATAGAAACTCATTTTGATGTTCTTAGGCGATCTATTTAGCATATTTAATTAAAGTGAGAAACTGCATAATCATGATGCAACCCTTTACAGAATATTTATATTTACTTTTGAATTTGATCATTATAATCCTACAATCAAAATAGCCCCTTCACCATCCTAATGTTAACCACCCACAGACCTTTTGCAGAAGGCTGCTCAAAGTTAAGACATTGAGCCAGACTTGGAGAAAAGCCCTTTCTTTGAAGCTGAGCCATGACACTTGCACCAGGGCTGTAATGTGAATTTTGCATGTTGAATTCACTGACAATGAATTTAAGTCAAGCAACTCACCACATACGGTGTCATAAAATTTGTTGTGGGAGTCTAGTTTCCCTTGATGCGAGGAACCGGACGGTGGGAGCTAGAAATTAGTGTAGCTAAAATGTCAGGAAGTTGTGCGAAAATAGAGAACATGGAGCAGAAAGAGACTAGACAAATGAGCTATTTCTAAGAAGTACTAGGCTGGAGTGATGATTAACCGCGAATTAGAGAGGAAGTGGTACAAGTGGGTGGGTGATAAGATTGATAGGCAAAGCTATTCTTGAAGGAAGACAGATTTATGAAACTTGCACATCCACTGAGAAAACAGGTAATTGCCTTTGAAAATACAGAAAGTGAAAAGAAATTATTGAGCAGTGGTTAAATTTACAGAGGTCTTAAAGAGAAGATGTGTTTGGGAGAGCAGTTATCTTAACATGAACACATTGGTCAGTTGTACCAATACTTGAAGAAATAATACCCTTTTACACAGTTACATATTGTTGAAAACATGGCTGCACAGCTAAATACAGATGCACAAAATAAAATACAATTAACAATCCTGATTCATCAGGTTCAATGGTAACTCTTAATGCATGAATTAATGTAAATAAGTTTATAATTGTGAATTTCCCACTTGCTTGTTTTCCATTGGAATAAATCCAATATATTTCTTCATGTAGTTACATACCCTGTTTCTTTAGTCACAACAAAGAATTGCTGTAGAACTTCACACTATAAACGCTTGAGAAGTAGTAAAGCAGATCTTCTGCAGCAAATATTGTAACCCATTCCTCGACTTATCCCAATACACTGATGTCAGAGATGTCAGATGTCAGAGCACCAATGCCTGAAACGTTGAGCTGTAGTTCAGCCTTCTCTCTCATCTACTCATATTTTATCTTTAGCATAGAGGATGGAGAAGAAAAAGGCTGTAGAAAAACTCACAATAAGTATCTCACATACCTTTTTGAACTACAATAGCCATTACATTAGAGAGGAACACAGGCTTCCATGTTTAAAACATTAAGTTTTCATAAAGATTGTAGTATTGTTCAGATTATCCGAAGCTCTTCAGCTCTCAACTGATTGTATAGATAAAAACAATGTCATGAGGCAGATACAATTGTAATGGAGCGAGGCCATCCTCAGACGCCACATTATAGCAATTTCAGACAACATCCAACATAAGATCAATGGCATGGCATGTTGGACCTCTCTTTCAAACTAACCATGCACAGAATCATCTAATGTTCATGCTATTATCAACATACAACATATTTGATGCCAAGTGAACATTTGACCAGAAATTATCAGGTTAGAGAAAGCTCATCATCTCGTGAGCCATTCTAGAGTCTCCAAGTCATTCACGGGATGTGGATTTCAAAATGGATTAAAATGTTGAGCACTGTTTGAGCACTAAAAGATAGAACATACTCTACAAAATACTGACTCCATAGTCCAGGAAGGGCCATTTTGTTCTAATTGTGAATGGGGTTGACTGAGATGGGCTTCCTCAGCCCTCAACATCTCTTTAGTTGGGGAGAAGAAGAGGCACCTTGCTAAGCATGCTGGGCTTTTCCAGACAAACAATAAGTTGCATCTACGAATGGACTTTATTTGTTACCTTTGTGGAACTCAATCTCCTACTCTCTATTGTAACATATTCTGACCTTAAAAAGTGGTTCCCCGCAAAATTGTAAATGGTCATAGAATACTCTGTTAATTAATTTTGAGCTAGGCAATGGGCAAGCTTGACTTGGACTAAGTGACGATGTAACTTGGAAGGGAATTACATTTTTCCATAAGTTGTAAGAGAACTGGTATAGATGTTTCCAGTTTAGAAATTGATTGCAGTCTGGCTTCAGTGAAAAGTAATGTTTTATATTCAAATGGACCTACAACAACTCCTATTATTATTATTTTGTTGAGGGGCAATTGCTAAGGGTTCTAAGGCAACGTTAAACACTAGAGCATGTAAAAGACAGGCGTGTTTGTACTTAAAACTATCACAGTTTAGGGTGTCTTTTTTTGTAAGTAGGATTATTTGTGATTCCATCATTGTCCTCAGAAGATATTATTTGTAATTATATTCTTTAAATGTTGTAGTTATTGTGGATTTGATTTCCCCCACAAGTTTTGTTTTATAAAATTGGTTTGATAGAACATCTAGCACAGGGGATTTGCCAATCTTCCAGTCTGAAATGACTTGTGTTACCACTGTTTCAGATGGGTTGAGTAAGCAGTTCATGACAGCAAACTATCAAACAAATGTTAAAAGTTATGCCTGATTTTTTTTTTATAGATCTCTAAAGTTATCATATGTTTCAGGGATCATACTGTCAACTGGGCACATGACCCTGTTGAGGACATATTTACATTTGATCTCTAAACCCCACTCTTAGATAGGGGTCATATGCCCTGTTAACAAAATAAAGCTGCATTCCCCTGCACGCCCTGTCACAGGCAGTGAGTACCTACTACTCCGTAAATGTGCATTTGGGGCATTTATTATTCTGTAGTCTGCCCTTAGGTATAGTGTGGATAATGCCCAAAGCAACATTCACTCTCCTGTGCCCTACATGACTGCCCAAGGGCCAAGGTTCCTTGTGTTCAGGTTCAGGTTCAGGAAGGACCTGGTCTAACAGTTTGGGCTAGACTGTTCTTATTGGAGTGGGGTCTAGCCTAATTTGTATATGGCTGGGTCCAAACTGAAGTTGCATGGTGCGCAGAATAATGATAGACTGGGATGCGGCACAAGTAATTACCAGTGGCTTAGATTAATTCAAGCATTCCACCCATCTGTTTTTTTGTATAGTTCTGAGATACATCGGAAACAGGTGTGAGTGTCCACAACACAGGAAAACATTAAAGCAGCATTTGTTCTCCCTCTGCAATCAAGGGGAGACTTTGCTTGAGATATTGTGATCTACAAGTCACAGGAAGCCACTCATCAATCAGGAGAGAGAGAAGGAGGCAAGCTCCTCTGTTCTGCAGCATGCTATAAGGCACTTTGTCAATTCCTGCTGCACCAGCCGCCAGGGGCAGCTGGCTTATGTTTATGACAGAGGGATAGGGAGGGGGCACAATAGTAATAATAAAAAATGTATTTAAAAAAAGGCACCTAAATTCAGACGTGATCCTTGCGGCGTCCACCTGATCCTGGAAGCTCCAACCCACGGGACCAGGAAACACCACTAACCAATCCTGAAGCTGCTTTAATGCTGGTAACCAACATAAAAGCAGCATCAGGGTTGGTGGGAGTGGGCTCCCTCAGCACTCACAAGAGAGCTGGAGGTCTGTGCTTTCTCAAACCCAGCTGTCTCAAGACAGCTGTATTAGAGATGTTTAAAGTTAGCATGTCTGGCTGGCCATCCCAAGACAGCCGGCCAAAGGGACATGCGCACTTTAAACACCCACCCACCCTGAGAGTTCAGTACAGGGTGCTGAAAAACAAAATGGTAATACACAAAGTTTATTATCATTTTATTTTTCCGTTATGGGGGCATTTGTTTTACATTTGACAGGTCGACTCTGCTCCTCTCACATGGAGAGGCAACCCCTGTCAGCTGCTTTGTTCTAGGTGTTGAGGACTATGATTCAATCCTTTTCACTTCGTATATGATTTGGCACTGTGTCAGCAGTTTTCATCGGTGTGGTTTGATCACTATGCAGGAGGTGAAGTGCATTAAAACTTGGTGATCAATGTGCTATAGTGTTCATTGTTCAGGAGCTCTTGTCAGAGGTCAAGTAAATTGGTTATCCTTGATAATAGGTGACGTGCTGTAGCTGAGTTTTCTGTAAGACATCTTGTCAGCTGCTCTTCATCACCTCAAAGGATTTTTGGTGAATATTTTCTGTCATTCTCTCAATGTCATGATTTTTTGGTATTCATGCGTTCTTCTTGCAGCTCAAGTTCTGGCTGCTTTTTGATTCAGTGCTAGATCTGTGGAGGAGGGGTAATAGGTGTTCAAGGTTTCACCCCCCTTAGAGCATTAATAGATTGTGCATAATTAGCAACCTGTTGGCTTTCACCAACAGAAGGAGACTTCATGTAATTTCCTTATTGTTCTTCTGAAATCTTTGGAGATATCACATATTTAGCCACATTTGCAAGAGGACGAATTTGCAAAACAATAGGCACGGTTATTATTTTCATAGTCCGATTTATTTATGTAAGGAAGCCAGGCATGGAAATAAACTACTTTAAATACAGCACTCTATTACATTCGGTGTGACTATTTTTTTTTACAAATAAAATGAAGACTCACCAATTAATTTCCATTCGAAAATTCCCCTATATTTGGATGCCATGGCCTTTCAGGATTGCCCATGTTTCATTTATTTATGTTTTTTCCAATTTTATATATTACAAACTCAACCCGGAGGTATTGGAGTGCTTTACATGACCAGCAGTTACATGATACAAGGACCTATTGATTTTAGTTTTTTAGGTAAGGTGATATTAAGTGGTTTGGTTAGAGTCACAGGATGTTGAACCGATGCTGGGACTCAAACTTGTTTCCCGGTTCTAGGTCGCCAGCTCTGGCCATTATACCACATCCTCTCTTTATTGTGGGAAGGATAAGTATCTTGCCACCCGGGGCAAGGATGGTCTACCCATGCCTGCCCTCCATATTTTATCAAGCAGTTTCCAGCTTTAGCTGTAATCATGTACTGTAGACCTTTCTCCTTACTGGCTCTGCGTACAAAATGTAATGGTGTACTTCTAGTTTCTTTGATAGGTCATGAGGGGTAAAGACACATCTTCTAAATTCATGTCCATGTGGTGAGATGCAATCAACACCATGGACATTTCCAAAGGAATTAAGACATTCTCCAGTTTTCTAAGAAAAAAATCATATGCCTGCCTCTGCTCCTGTGGGCCTTCTGCGATGCGGGGGGTCCCCTGTGGCTCCGCCTCCTGGGTGAAGTCCTCCTGGGCCATGCTTGTCTCCGGCAGCACCTCTTTTCCTCCAGCTGGGAGTTTGCCTTTGCCGGGGCTTGTTGGTGGGGGTCCTTCGCTGACACCCATCTGCAGTCCAGCTTCTAGTGTGGGACTTCTGCGTGCCTTGTGAGCTCTTCTACAGCTTCAGTGCTGCAGTGTTGTCCTTCTTTGTTGACCAGCTCCAAAAGGTGCCTCTGAGTGGGTGGTGTCTCCTGCTTCCCCTGGACTCCGCTGACACTTCTGGACTTGGTCCCCTCTCTCCACGGGTCTCCGTCTTCGGTAATCCACCACTGGTTTCTTGGGGGCTGCTCTGGGTGTCTTCTTTTTCTTCTTTTCATCCTTTGGGGTGGTTTTGGGGAGGTCCAGTGTTTTGCTCCTGCGTTCCTGGTCACTAGCGAGTGCTGTGTTGCTAACCTGTGTGGTTTCTTGGTGCTCCCAGCTCCCCTTTGCACTATGCCCTCACATTGAACCTACATCAGATTGTACACAATCCCACACACATCGCTGGACACATCCTAGATGTCATTTTTGCTAATCATTAACTAGTTACTGGTCATAGCAACACACCAATCACATGGTCAGACCACCATTTGATAACTTTCCAACATAAAATGCCACAAATCAACACACTCCACAACTACTTACATACATACTTACATTCTGGTTGCCCTTCTGACCCTTGCCCACCACACATCTTCAAGAACATTCTTTTATCTACTTCTGCTGCCACACCTGTAAGAAGAACCATCAACAACTCTTTAACTACAGGAACTTTTCCTGTAGACCTGAAAAAAGCATACATACAATCCTTATTAAAGAAAACAAACCTAGCGCCGCAGGACCCCAACAACTACAGACCAATCACAAATAGACCTTTCCTGGGCAAACTGATAGAAAGAGCAGCATTCACCCAGATGTCACAATTCATTGAAGACAATTCCATACTTTCAGACTACCAAACTGGATTCCACCCAGTGAGAGGCACTGAATCGGCACTCATAGCAATCTGGGATGATCTTAAAAACACAGTCGACCACAATAGAGTTGCTTCACTACTTCTCTTGGACCTCTCAGCGGCCTTTGATACGGTTGACCATGGCACCCTAATTCAAAGACTCCACGAAGCCAGCATAGAAGGGACTGCTTTCGACTGGATTACATCCTACCTTCAAAAAAGAACTAATATCGTCTGTTCTCCTCCCTTCTCGTCCAATCCCTACCTCACAAAAGCAGGGGTCCCTCAAGGATCAATCATCTCACCTTTGCTTTTCAACATCTACATGATATCATTCCCAGAACTGATCAATGATGTTCAACTCACATGCTACAACTATGTAGATGACACACAAATACTACTTAAATTAGAATGCCCCAAAAACAGTGAAAACTCACAAATCTTCAGTTGCCTCAGAGCGGTTGATCAGTGGATGACTTGGAGCCATCTCAAACTAAATGCCTCCAAAACAGATATACTCATACGTGGCGTCTGGAAAAATGATGACCCACTGTGCTTCTGGCCTGACGATCTCGGACCACCTCCTATATTATCCGAGGAAGTTAAAAATCTTGGAATTACCACAGACTCCAAGTTAACAATAAGTCCCCAAGTGGACAAATTAGCACGAACAAGCTTCGTCACCTTGAAGACTCTACAACACATCTTCCCCCATCTCGGATTTCCACACAAGGTCCAGACTATTATCTCGCTTGTACTATCCAAACTGGATTATGCCAATGGCCTCTACCATGGATCATCTCTATCTAATATGAAAAAACTACAAAGCATTCAGAACTCTGCTGCCAGGCTACTATTACATGTAAAGCTACAAACCCACATCTCACCTGCCTTGAGAGCACTTCACTGGTTACCCGTTGCCAGAAGATGCACCTTCAAGCTGCTTTGTATCACCCACAAAGCTATACATGGAACAGAACCACTCTTCATCAGAAACAAAATAACCAAATACATCCAACAAAGAAACCTCAGCTCAAGTTTGCCCCCCGCATTAGAACACCGCCATGCAAGTAAAAGACTATAGGTGGTGCATCCTTCTCCGTTCAAGCGGCCAAACTATGGAATTCATTACCCCCAAATATAAGATCCACAGATAAACATCTTGTCTTCAGAAGACTACTCAAGAGTTGGCTCTTTCCTTCATAACCACCATATTCAAACAGCTATGGACTCCATATGCTTGTGTTGATAAATATTTTTAATCTAATTATGTGTATAGATCTTTAGGATATATGTATCACTACTATGTCATAATAAAAAATCAGACACATACTCTTTAAACCTGTTTAATTAATGTATATTTACTCATGGTTTAAATATGAGTATATATATATATATATTTATATATATATATATATATATATATATATATATATATATATATATATATATATAAATATGGATAGATAGCTATAGATTTGTATGTATATATGCATGTTTATATGTGTGTGTATTCATGTGTGTATGTTTGTGTGTTTATATATATATATATATGTGTATGTGTGTGTGTGTATGTTATTCTATGCTTAACATGTTGATAGGTCATTGCATAGTTCCTAGATCAGTTGTTATATTAGATACTTATGCATCCCTGCTCTCCTTTTATATCACACTAATCAAATGTTTTATTATCAGAAGCATTTGGCTATTCAAAAATTGAGTAAAGCTAAATAAATGTTAGAAAAGTACACTTATTAATTAACTTCAAATAATACAAATCATGAAAGACTGTGTTTATACAATACTACTTTTCTTCTCATATTATACTCATTATTATATTCCTTGAACATATATTCCCTTACTATGTATTTACATACCTATTTATTTATTACTCTAGTCCTACTGTACTAGAGAAAAATTAAATAAAAATAAAATAAAATCTATAAATAAAACGAAATTCTAAAAAAAAATCATAATAATAATAATGAATAAATAAATTAAAAAGAATGCAAAAAATGTGTGTATATATATATATATATATATATATAAAATTATAAATAAAAAATATTATATTTTTACTCTCTTGTACGCTTTACTTTGTCTACCCATCACCATATGTCATGTCTCTATCAATCTATCCCCCATCCCAACTCTGACTCATCCCAATCCCATTCTATTACTTTCATCTCCTAAATAACACTGCCTAAGCTTTTCCCTCCTCTTCCACATGTAACTCACCCAAACTTCAGTTTACTACCATGATCTCCCAAACGACCCTACTAAAATCTCCCTCAATTATCTCACCTTTGACTCATCCAAAACCCCTCCTGCTACAATGATCTCCCTAACCCTTTCCACAGACTCTTCCGTCCTACATCCCCCCTTTACTCATCCCAAGCCTTATCCTATTACTATAAACTCACAATTAACACTTCTGGATTCTTCCCTCCTCTACCCCTCCATTACTCCAGTCAATCCAACTAACAAACTCACATATCCGCAGCTCAAATTAACTCATAATAGTACTAAAACTGTACTCATATTTCCCTATACTAATCCACCACTAATTCCTTTTGGGTTCCGTAGTAGCGTGCTACTCGCCGAAAAGCGCTTTGACGCCTCATATGGGGTAGTAAGCACTAGATGAATACTATTACAAGACAATACAATATATAGCTGAATTTCCAGTATTTATACTGTACAGAGAAGGACCTGTTTATTTATTGAAATGCATTAAACAATGACATAAGGGGATGTACATTTAAGAACTCCAGTAAAGTGTGATCTCCCTCAAGTGCTAAGCCAACAAATATAAAACGCTTTTTATCGCTTTACTGAATGAGATAAGAACATTTTGAATCTTTACCAATACAAGCCACCTAGCAGACCTTTGTTTGGAAGGTATCCTTCCTTCAGCAGTGTATTTCAAACTTCAAACTTTATACTTGATAACATTTAGGGCCTCATCAAGTGACCTCCAGACTCACCGATGGCTTTGCAGACAGTGAACATTGCGAGGGTGCTGGTGCACCCTGCATCCCACAGCATTGCCGCTGGTTCAATTACGAGCAGGAGACAATGCTGTAGGCTGTTTCCTGCAAGACCAGCTGGGGGAAAACCAAGGATTCCGCCCGCTGACCTAGCAGGAAACTCATAATGTGCCCGACGACGATATAACCACTATGGCGGCAACCTCCCCGTCATAAGTTCGGCAGACGGCCGTTTTTTTTTTTTTATGATGCCAGAGAATGAATTGAGTCCTACTTAGTCCCATCCTCCCTCATAGTTCATTACATTAAGAACGCTGGATGACCCAGAAATAAAAGAATGGCAAGTTCTACAGACTGAAAAGTACGTGCTTAAAAAAAGCCTGTGGATAATAAAAAATATACTAAACAGTACTCTTTAAAACTCCAGGAAACATAATAGCAGCTTGCACACAATGTCGGAAAATAGTACTTGTTTCTGACAATTATAGTTTCTAAATTAATTATAAGGTTTCAATGACGTGTGTCTACTCTTCACGAAACAGTCTTTCAGCTATAGGTGAACACATAGATGGACCTTTGTTGAACAGATTTGGTAGTTCTGACTTGAAAGAGCAGCTCTTTGGTAGACCTATTGTCTTTGTACATAGAGTGGGGTCGGCACCTTCAGTTATTGGTTTGTTTGGGTCTGTCCCCTTCAAGTCATTGCTTTGAGACTTTGTCACTCACTTCTTGGATCAGCTTAGAGGAGCATACACATCTTACCTCAAGTCATTGGCTGTTGTGCTTCCTAGGAAGTGAATTGCAATACAGGAAAGACGATTTTACAACTGAAACATGCACTCACTCATTACATATTCAATTATGTCTCTTGTATGTGCTTTTAATCAAGAAACCAATCCGTTATGGTTCCTTTTCACTTCAGCATGCTTTGTTTAATGTTTTGTTTTAGTCAGGAGTCAAGTATGTGTCTGGCCTAAAGATGGTCACTTAATTGCTTTAGTGTTTTCAAATATTGGGGTGGCATGACCCTATAATAGTCTTCCCGGCAGTCTATCTTTTGCTCTACCATGCCTCCATTAACACTGCTTCTCTGTGGCTCAGCAGTCCTGGCTCCTACTCCATTTTACACATAGTACTCCTGCATTCTGCTCTGTCATGCCCCTTTGTGGGAACTGTACAGCAGCATACAGCAGTCCTGTCTTCTGTTCTGCCAATACCGCATCTGGAAGCTCATTCAAAAGACTTGCATGCCACTCAATTCATTTCCAAGCTTTGAATCTGGCACCCCCAATAATGCACCAACGGGGCTCTTCATTTAATATGCAGAGCACACAACAGCCACCTTGCATGGTAAACCATTTTAAGATCTTGTCAACATACTGCTTCATATCTACCATCACCTCCTTTACCTTTACCATTATCTTTACCACCACCACCATTACCTCCACCAGCAGCATAAAACCCTTTATTCCTACGATTACCTCCGCTACAACTTCAGCACATTACCATTACCACCACCATTATTAATACATCACCACCATTACCACTTTTATCACGATGAGCACCACCATTACCACCATGACTGTTACCACCACCACTAACCACTATCGACACCAATATCATCACTACTGCTACCACCCCTGTTATCCACACCATTTCCACCACCATTACAATCACCACATTAAACTTACCAACACCACCCCATCTGCATCAATACCTCCTTTGCCACTGCCACCACCAACACGCTCTTCTGTGTTTGTCTCAGACACTGTATGTGTGCTATCAGTAATAAATAAGCAATGGCAAAGCCAATAGGTATAGCTTTAATGAAGTGAACTCTTGCAAAAAGACTTTCCACATTTCTGTGTTCATATAAATAGCCAAATTAAAAACAGACACATTGTGTTTTTCAAAGGTTGTTTTATCATACTACCAGGATACATTTTGCCATGTAAATACTAAAGGTTCAAAGGTAGTTATAACAGATTAAACAGTCCTGAAAATTCATCTATGTGACCTTTCAGCCTATATAGGCTAGGTGTTCGGATCAAATGAAGAATAATACAGATATGGGCATCACTTTGCACATACATATAACATTATTAGCCATTCAGAAAAGCTCATAGCCTTCACAATAATTGCATCAGGTGTTTAGCTAAGCATGGAACAGCAGACTTCATGATTGCCATGTAAATAAGATTGCTTGAAAAATGCTGAACAAATAGCACTTATGTTAAATAAAAATATGAGCGAAGATATCAAAATTTACGAAAATGAAGTTGGGTAATAGTCAATAACTACTGTGATTTGCACTAATTCAATCAAAGGCGATAGAGGAGGGAATCAAACATCTAACGGGCATTATCATTTACAAAACAATATAATTTGGCTATTCTGTTCTTTGCTGATGAGTAAGGGATCTGTAAGAGATCAGGAAGTATGCTAACTCAACAAGTAAGACAGTGTAGAGTGCTGACTGGTAGAGAATCCCCACTGATAAAGCACTATTTTGCCAGCAGTTGGGATACCTGATGTTGATAACAACTACCTTAGGACAGACAGACACACAGAATTAACCTGGAAATTCATATCACACAGGGCTAACAAATCCACTGGTGCTTAATTTGAGCTGGTAGTTGCCGGTAGGGGGCACCAGCACTTATTTTTGGGGGCCGGCAACTTATTTTTCTGCATCAGGCAATTACTGCAAGCAAAGGACGCATATGGGAAAGGCGAAGGAAGAGAAAGCTCACAAAGGGAGAAAGCTGCAAGAGTGAGCTAAAGGGTCAGGGAGTGTCTGAAAATAGATTAAAGAGGCCCGAGATGTCTTTAGGGTTACGCTGCCTCAGTATCCTGTGCTTGCACACTTAAATGCAGTTTCCTTGTGTTTCAGAGGAGAGCTTAGGGCACCAACACATTTGTATGTACCAATTATGCACTACCAAACAATGGCGGAGAGAGGGTTCTTAATCCCCAGGGCAGCGCTACCTTGGCGTTTGGGGCTCTGGCACCGCAAGCCCATCAGGCAGTCAAATAGTGACGTTCTGGCGGTCCGACCGTGGTGGTAATGCCACAATCATAATGTTGTGGTTGGACCGCCGCTTTGGCAGCAGTCCGACCGCCACTGAGAGGCTGGCGGTCTGACGGCCTTAGTGTGTGGAATTCCAACTAACCAGCGTACACACATCCAAACCTAAACCTCAACCACAGCTTCCCTTCTCTTTGATGTTCATACTTTACGGAGGCAGTAGCTTCAATGTCCCATTGCATTTCAACATCTCATGAGTCATTGTTTTTTCCTAAGCCCCTGGGGCCCTAACAAAACTTACATTAACTAATCACACAAGAAGGAACCTCTTGTCTTTAGAGAATTTCTAACCTCCTTCTAGGCTTTTCAACATTAATTACATGTCTTCTCTATGTTAATGTGTTTCTTACATCAGTTAAGGGCCTCTGAGTCATTTCTTCCCATCAACTTTTCTGGTTCATGATTCACAACTCCTTTTTCATTGTCATTTTCTTAGTCATATCCCCTCGCCTTATTCAAGCAATGTCCTGTCAACTTCAGACTCTCAGCCAAGGAAGGAAGAACATCCTTGTGCCTGCCACATGTTCTTGAAATGCTATCTCACTGACTCCAACACATTTTTCCTGCAAGCCGTTGCTGGGCTAATGCTAGAAAAGGTAGAGCCTGTGAAGTATTAAAGCATGTGTTTACATTTTTCTTATCTTAATTGAAGACTGATGTTCCTTTTGGGATCTAGAGCTGTTGCATGATGATAGTCACTTTTCCCTTCCAATTTTAAAATATGTTGCTTTTGGACTTAACTAAATAGCGGTTTCTCTGGTAGGTCCGCTTGAGCAAAGATGGTCTGGAAGCTAAGAATTTATGAATTCCTCAAAGGTAGTTACTCCACATCTCTTAGGAAGGTATTATACCACAATATTGCAACTTTAATATTCATATATGAGGACATCTCATCCTAAGGCAGGGGTCTTCAAACTGGGGGGTGAGCCCCCCTAGGGGGGCCTCAAGTGATCCCAGGGGGGGGGGGTGCCAGGCTCTGGCCAAAAGAAGCATTATGCAGATAAATGTGCTTTGTTTTAAGCAGAAAACAAGTTATTGCATTTTTTTTAAAAGGTAATATAACTTGACTGCAATGTTTAAATAAGTCTAGACATGTTTACACATTGCATTGCCATCTTCATAAAATAATTCTGAACATTTTTGAGGGGGGGTCCGGCATTAAAAAAAATTGAAAAACACTGATGTAAATCTTTATTGTAAGATTACTTAAAATCTTTTGCTGATTTGCAAATAAGCAAAATAATTTTTGAGAAATAAAATACATTAAAACAAGTCATTATTTGAAATGCCATGTAGAAGCCTAAAATTAGCATCCGATGTATATATCATTCAATAATAGCTCAAGTAATCATGGAGTGCAGATGTCCCAGAAAGGATTGCAGTCATAGCTGTGAGCATGTGCTCACACACGAAAATTTCAAGTGATGGGTAAACACTTATAAAATATGGCAGTCCTGTTGTGTACTAAAATTTGATCAGCATAAAAGAAGGCAATAAAAGGCCATGAGTAAAAAGCAGTGTTATCGGACAACATATGAAGTACACAGTCTCAAGCCATAAGCTGGGCTTGCCATCAGAGGCATGCTAAGGAAGGAAAATCTAGCCGGTCCTGTTACATTCTTTGAGCAGTTCCTGTAATAGGCTGATATATTTGCCAAATTTGACCAAGTCCATTGGCTCGGTCATAGAAAAGACAGGGTTCCAAGCCTTGTTGCAAGTTCTTGTTCTGTGGGTTAAAAAGAGTGGTTTCAGCAGGATATAATGGGCATTCAGCAGCACCAGAAGCATAGTTGGTGGCTGAACCACTCAATTTTGTATCCACAAAGCCTGCAGTTGACATTCGTGGAAAGAGAGGGCCATTTTGGGTTCATTTCTTCAATATGAAGGACCATCAACCATGCAGTAATGATTTGTTTAAGGCAGACTTTCCCAATCGAGCACTTTAGGAGTCAAAAAGTGTGGATGGTTATTGGCATAAGATTGTGTCACTGCTTCTAGCACCGGTGTGCTCTTTAGTTTTGCATGATCGCTTAACATTGACAATCATTGTGTCTGTTTTTTCAAGATGTTTGTGAATGCAGTGTGTGAGAGCAGACGTTTGTTCAGTTCTTGCTGTTTTAATTGGAGGATTTCAAATGATTAATTTAAGTACTTGGTCCAGGGGCTCGTCTTTGATAAAAAAAAAGCCGATTTCAGAGTGTTGCGTTAATGATTCTATTGTAATATTTTAGGAAAGCGGCCATATTAGCCCACCTTTGACCCTCCAGACCAAGTTCTAGTCTAACCAAACAGCCTCTTATGTTTTGTGGTAACCTAAGAACCCTCTTATAAGCTTTAACTTGAAACTTGTCCACTGTTTTGGTAAGTTGCCTGGGAAAGATCCATGGCTGTAGTTGAACACCAGTAACTAGATTCCTGCCTTCGTGTCAGCAAGCCCAAACTTATATATTTTTTCAAAGATAATTTTTCAAACCTCTTCAAAGAACCAATATTGCTACTGGGGGCAGGTGAATCTTGCAGAATTTAAATATTTAAAATTTAAATATTTACTATCTAGGCCTCCTGGCAGAAACAAACCAACTTTAGAAACTCATCCTTGCAGTGTAGTTAACAAGTATGTATGTTCCGCACATAATTAGATGTTTTACATGTAAAAAACTGTTCACCAATATCTCTGTAGCCATTCCCTATCCTGACATGTGAAAAATCAAAAGTTTCATTCAAAGGTCATATTTTTTCACAGCAAAACAGTTCACCAATATCTCTGTAGCCATTTCCTGTCTGACGTGAAAAAACAAAAGTTTCATTCAAAAGTCCTTTTTTCCACAGGAAAAGGCTGCATCATCCTACGCTGAGAAAAAAAGAACATATTTAACCTATCTTTGCAGGAACATACCAACCTTAAGATCAGACATGTCATACTATTATATTATGCACCCAGTCATTGCAAGTTTCAAGAGCTACTTATCGGTGACTTAGATAATGTCAAAGTAGGCTTTTATGCATGTCAAAACCATTCTCTTTGACATGCATCTGCTGAACCTTTGCTCATTTCAGAGCTGCTATAGTGGGTCTGAATTCATGTGTTTGAAGACACACCTGTTGGTGTGTGAATCTACACTAAAGCCCACATATGACATTTAACGTTTATGCTGCTGACAAACTTTGTGTGCCATTTTAATGTGTTCTAACTTAAAAATTAGAGTTAGCCACATGGACTGGGGACTTGTTACCTATTTTCTAGTACTAGGAGTGGACGTAACTTGCATTTTTTCTGTAGCATAGTTAGGCACATGTACAGCAAAGCTACACAACATTACATGGTATTACGTGTGGATTGTAACCCAGCATTCAGTGATATTTTCTTTGAAACGGACTCAAGGATGCACTTTCCACAAAGCAAACAATTCTAAAAGCAACAGAACATGAAAAGCAGCATCTAGCAGCCACCTGCGCTTGGTAAGAACTAGTTCCTGTCTTGATATATTAGGATTTTTGTGACAAATTTCTCATAAGTACACAAACGGCAATAATCGCATAATTTTCTGTCATTTTGAATCAAAAGAGTAATGCAAAATTACCAGAATTGTTTAGATTACTCCAGCATAATTAATGATTATATGATTGACGAGATCTTGTATCGCATCTTTGATATTATCACTGCAACGTTTTCAATAAAAGTATTGATAAGAAAACTATGCAGGCAAGGGCACGAGTTATAGTAACCTTAGGGAGCGAGTTATAGTTACATGAAAGAGCTGTAACTTTAACTGCTGAATTTCTATAGTTTTGTACAAGTATATTCAGAACCTAACTATAACCTTTCTGTACCCTTTGTTTTTTCAGTAAATTTCTATGGTTTTTTAACGTAATGTTAATTACAATACGTTACTCTTGCCGCCAAGCTCTTATAACCATCCAACCCTGTGCCAAGAAAGGGTCTTTGGCTTGTGCATGCAGTTTTCTTTCAAAAAATGTTTTCCTATTAGTGAATGTTTGCAATTTTTCACAAATACCGTGAATGGCGACAAACAATTATTCCAAACCCATAATTTACCCCTAAAACAAACCTATATGACATCTCTGGGGACAGGGTACCTGGGGACAGGGTACCTTCGCCATGACCCCTTATGCCACTTTCAATCTGGAATTTCACATCCAGGTACCGTGTTCCATGAAATAAAATGGTGGACACAACTTTCTAGTCAGGTTGCAATCAGCCAATTACAGCGCTTCTTTTTGCACGCATACTCAGGAATGTTCGAAAAGTATTCACAAAATAATTGCGACCAGAGATATACAAATGTATTTACCCTTTAATATCTCAAAAACTGCTGAATGGATTTACTCCAAATATGCACAAGATCAATCTGTGTACCGAAAGCTAAAGGGCCTCTAGGAATTAACATGGGAAACACAACTTTTTTCACTCCACCCCTTTTTCTCAGCTCCCAATTGACAGATCACCTCGAAACTTTGTGGGCCTAACAAGAATCACCGCAACACATTTTAGAGAAGGTTTTGTGAAGATTCGCCAAATGGCGCCAAAGATAGAGGCAAGTCAAAAAATACTTTTTCTATGGAAAAATGGTCGTAACTATAACTATCTACTGGTGACTGCCAGTAGGAAATATATATATATACATTTAAATATAATTTAGAAACAAATATGATTTTTTTTATAGCATATTTTAACAACCTTCTTTATTTTAAAAACAGACATAAATGTAATTTGAGAAATATTAAATTAATTTAAATTAATTCTATACCTAATTGTTTGTATTTTGTAATACATATTATGTAAATATAAACATATCAAGATTTGATACAACATGGGATTTTTTAAATAAATCTTTAAAAAATAATGGTGATTTAATTTAATATATGAATAATAACATTTTAAATGTAAGTTGTTATTAATGCTGTAACTTCATTTTATGTTGTTCTACACTAAAAATAAATATAGATTTTTTATGTATATTAATATTTAACATAAATATATTTTCATTTTTTTTCAAGTTTAATAAACCTTTATTTTACTTTTCCATATACATTACTGTATTACTTTAGTACTACCTAAAGTTTGGTATCCACTTACCAATGACAAAAAATGTAAATTATCCACCCCTAGCCATTAAGATTAGCCTACAAAAATAATAAATCCACTAAACAGACTCATACCATGCTGTCAAGATAAATATATAAAGGGAAGTACATATTGATTATGCCTTACTCCAAGCTTACGTATCTTAACTACATAGTGGCAGTCAATATTGGCCATGATATTACATCCCCACCACCACTTTCTAAAGGCAACAAGGGCACATTCCATCTGTGAGAAAACAGGGCTGATTGCAGAGGCCCCATAACTTTTTGCCCCCATTTTCCTCTTTTTGCTGGTGTTTTCCTGACTTTGATGGTGCCCTGGGTACTGCTAACCAGTCCCAGGGCCTGTGCTCTGTGTAAAATGGATATGCAAATTAGGCTAATTATAATTGGCTAAGTTAACCTACCTATAAGTCCCTAGTATATGGTAGGGAATGTAGGTTTAGGGACCACAGCATAGGTGGTGCACACCTAGGTGCATTGCTGAGGTGCCCAGTGTCATTTTAAAAGCAAGCCTGCCTTGCTGGCTGCTTTTAAATTAAAGTTGTATGCAAATTCGACTTTGGAATTAAAGGTACTTCCAAAGTCTTAAACTACCTTATTTTTACATATAAGTCACCCCTAAGGTGTGCCCTATGTGCCCCTAGGGCTGGGTGCCATGTAACTATAAGCAGGGACTTTATAAAAATAGATTTATAAGCCCTGGTGAGGTAAAAACAGCCAAATTCGTTTTTCCCTCATTGAAGTAAATGGCCTTCATAGGCTAGAATGGGCAGACTTTATTTTAAATTTTAAAGTCTCCTTAAATGTTACATACCAAGAATTTGGTATCACATTGATTGTTATAATAAATCCCACAACTTCCAGTTGTTGGATTTAATATAACTTGTCCAGGTAAAAAGTTTAGACTTTACCTAAAAAGTTGCCAATTTCAGCTCTGCATTGTTTTTGCTGCTGTGCTCTGATTGGCCAGCCTGCAGCAGCTTCTGCCAGGCTGCCTTGATGAGGTGTGAAGTGGCCTAGCTTCACACAAAGGAATGTGCTTGGGGGAGAGAATCTCCCCTCAGCAGATGGTGAGGCAGGAAGGGGGAGGGCTGCCAAACTGGTCTTCAAAGGCAGAGAAGGACATTTGCAGCACCCAGCAACACCCCCACATCCTGCAACCCCAGACAATTAGGTGCCCCCTTGATTAGATTAGGAGAGGGCAGGAGAGGGGTGTGTTTATGATTTTTAGCCACACCAGTGGGTGGGCTCAGCCAGATGTAACCTCCAAAAATCAGATTCATCCATGTTGGATTTTTAGAGACTGTTGCCTTCTGGGATGGATTTTTGCCACACTTCCCAGGAAGTGGTCATCACAGGGGGACGACCCTGTCCCTGATTGGAGAACCAGGGCCACCCTGCTTTTCACCCAGGAGCAAGGATAAAACTGGCAGACCTGCACCCACACCTCAGATCCCTACCAGATTTCAACAAGAAAGGAACTTAAGGAGAAGAAGGACTGCCCTGCTGGACCCCTGGCCTGCACCTGGAACCTGCACTCAGAAGGACTGCACCTGCTGCACACTTGGGCTTCACCACAAGAAGGACTTTGCCTGGCTTCAACTGGTTCAAGGAGGGACTCCCTGTTTGCTACAGGTGAAAAATTGCTAAACCAGAGTCCCCTGCACCAACTCCTGAAGAGAGCGACCAGCTGACCACTGCCTAGTGGCCAAAAAGGAGTTTGCGCCAGGTGCATTCTGGGAGTTGAAGTACGCACCCCCCAAGGACCATCACAGAACTTCTGGACCCTTGGGGTGAGCTGTGGACCCCAAAAGAACCTTAAAAGAACATCTGGGTGAATCCCCAGAAGTTTGGAAAAGATTGGAGAATTTTTTTAAAAAAGCTCCATAAAGTGACCGACCCGACGCGGAAATTCTAGCCGGCTTGCCTCAACCGCGACCCGGCCTGACTTCGTGGTTCGTCCCGGTAAAGAAAAACATCCAAAAAAGAGACTAAGTCCGAACGTAAAAAGTTGACCGGGACCTTCCAGCCATCGTATCCGAGAAGGGCTCCACGGACGTCGGATCAAGATCCAGGTTTACCCCGGTCGAAGGATTTTCATCTCGAAAAAACGACTAAGTCCGAAGGTAAAAATCACCACCGAGGAAACCGACTTCGCGTATCCGGACAAGGGCTCCAGGAGGTCGGATCCAACTGGCAGGTTCGTCCCAGGGAAGAAAAACAACAAAAAAAGAGACTAAGTCAGAAGGTAACTTTTTAACCGAGGCCTCCCGCGACTTGTAGCCGAGCAGGGCTCCATCGCAGTCGGCCTGAAAGTTTGACTTTGCCCCGGTCCTGGTGCAACCAGATGACCCGATTGGCGCTTTTTGTTTCTAAGCGCTAGAAAATAATAATACTTTAAAAATTCATATCTCCGGTTCCCCTGAACCGATTTTAATCGTTTCTGTGTCATTTTAAAGATAAAAATATAAGCTATTTTTATAAATTGGTTTTGGATTTTTAAACTGTTTCCTGTGTTTTATTTAATTACTGTTTTGTGATATTTGAATGCTTTACACTTTGTCTCCTAAGTTAAGCCTTGACGCTCGATGCCAAGCTACCAAGGGTAGAGCTGGGATTAATTTACTGAGACCTAACTGTACTTATGTGGAGGTTTGTGGCTTGTTGCTAGGTGTAGGTACCTACCTGCCCTACCAATAACCCATTTTCCAACACCATCCATAATAATGCACAAGTTAACATTATCAGTAATTTTTGCAAAAATAGCACAATGAGCACACAAACCGTAATGCACTGTGCTGATGTTACCAGGTTATTTAAACTAATACACAACATCTGTGGAATGGACACACCCTAAATATAATGTCATACCACTTCAGAAATATATTTGATTCCTGGTAGTTTGGTGAGTTTGTGAACACAGTGAAAAGACAACTGTAACAGACATATGGTGATTCCATGTTGAAACTTTGCACAGGTTATTTTGTGTTGTCACAATTAACTCACTTTCAAAGAATTTCATTTCAGGACGCTGACATTTTGCTCTTTCCAGGTGTGAAGGTACAACTGCTGGTCTTTGTCAAACTACCTATCTGTTTGGCATTTTAGGCCAATGCATATTCTTTATTTGTTTTTACTTTTAATTGTGCTGATCCACTAGCTTGACTATGTTTGCTTTTTTGTACAAATGAGTCAGTTTGTGTCACTTAGATTGTAGGTACATGTGCTAGTTTCAGACCTGCAAGTCCACATGATAATTCGTAGACAATCTTGACCAGCATATGTAACCCTTTAAGCAGTATTTAATACATACATGTTCAAAAAACATTTTGATTTAGCCCTTATATTGTGATTTATATAAACATGCAATAAGGTGCTGCTCCTTAACCCAACATACGTGTGAGTGGGTCATTCATTATTAAACAGCATGATGTCCTTTTAAGGTGTACGCATCTAGGTCATCCTATACAACAGAGCAGGGGACATTCACTGGTGACTGTTTTAAGACACTGAATTGTCAGACAACTTAATTATCCATTTCTGAAATACTTCATGATGGTTAAGATTACATGTTGTCAAACTATTGGAAGATTTGTTACTGCTTTTGGGTACATTTCTTGGTTCTACTGTGGAAAATGTAATGCTGTTTGGTGGTGTTTTCTAAATTCACAACTCAGGTTGTAGGAATGGAGAGCTAACTCACCATGAACAACAATAAACTGAATTCTATATAGAAATTTTTACCATGTCTATAACATGAATGTTTTCCATTCATTCTCTTCCGAAAGAAAAATGTGAGCTGTCAAGATAAAAGGTTTTGATTATCCCATTGGCAGGATTTTCCAAACTAAAATGCCAATCAAAGGTCACTCCTAAAATGTTGTTGTTAAATTGTGTGTGGATGAACAATCCTGCAAATGTGGCTACTGAATGAAGAGGATGGATCCTAAAATGCATGGCTAGAAAACCGAATAAAAACTTCCTTTTGGAGCCATTGAAGTTGACTAACTTATTTCACCTAATGTTCCACAATACTGATTTGAGTTAATAAAGTCACATATTAGGCTTGCAGAGTATTTGTAGTTTAAGTAAGCACCTGGTGCATATGAATTTATTTAGAACTCAACAAGAGTTCTGCATCTTCAGTTGTGCTGTGAACTGATTTTACTATTATACAACTCAACCAGATTCATTTAACTGCCTAAGAAATGGGGAAAAGCTGAATTGGCCCCACAATCCATTAACTGAAGGTTGCACAAAGATTTGTGCAGCAAATTCATCAACGAACAGTGCCTATGAGCCTAGCATTGGCTAAGATAACATTTTGTGTTATAACCTCTCTGTTGGAAACAGCAGCTCATTTGTAAAATATTGTTTGCTACTTTTATGAATAGTAATACATGTGATAGTGTGAGAGTAAAGCTCCATTTATGGTCAACAGTTCCCGTCAGTGAAAATACTTGGTTGAGTTAATGTATATTGTATTGAAGGTAATTCTAAGGACAAAGCCCTACACAAAAGTCACAATATTGAATAACTGTATGACATAAGATCCTTAAGAGCAGGAACTGTGCTGTAGCAAGTGTAGAAAATGTGTCATCATCAACTCTGTTTTAATTTCTGGTGAGAAGAGAATCCATGATATGATCTACAGAGGGACGTGTAGTGTGAGTCAGACAACAATAAACTGGATTCCATTAAAGGTTAAACTCTATGGTTCTGTGAGCAAATAGACCAAGCAATGAGGTGGCACTGATAAGTAAGATGTGATGAATTTTGGTAGTTCACCAAAGATTAAGGCCCTCATTACGAGTTTGGCAATCTTAAGACGGCCAAACCTGAGGTGATGGTTGAACCGCCGCACTCCTGGCGGTCTCACAACCATATTCCGACCCTGGCAGTCAGACTGACAGACTGACAGGGGACCGCCGCCACCTTCAGGATGATGGATCCTGACGTGTTGGCAGCGGTTGAAATCGTGGTCAGCCACGGCAACGCTAAGTTTGTGCTGATCACAACTCCACTTTCCACCAGCCTGGTGGAAAGGCAGTGCTGGAGGCCACAGGTGATCCCCTGCACTGCCCATGACAATGTCATGGGCAGTGTAGGGGCCCCCCTTTCCAGTACCCTTGGAATGTGCACTGTCTGCTATGCACCCTCTGTGCGTCAGCATTAGCCTCGGGTCCCTGGGGAGCCGAAGCAAATGCCGCTGCATGGTTTCCACCGGTCAGCCCAATGGAAGCTTTGTAATAGGGCTGAAGGGGGAGACCTCCAGCTCCACGGCGGTCTCCCCCCCACGGGTCTGTCGGTCTGATGGTTGGACCGCCAAACTCACAATAGGCCCTAAATCTAATATGGTTGCTCTTAACTGAGGTTGGAGGGATTGAGTGAGTGGAGGAATGTGTGACAAAGGCAGAGCACATCTTGGTAGTTCATGACAGAAAGCTCAGAATCTAAATTCTAAAACCCAAGACCCAGTAATGCAATTGCACATCCTGAATACTGTTGAAATGAAATATATGTAGAAAGTTGGTCTGTGAAAGAGCAGGACGTGATCTATATTCCAACAAGAAATCTAAAAATGTCTACTATTGTTTGGAAGACATGTACGTATTTATGATTCCAAGCAAGTTGTCAAGTAATCCATTTTAATTAGATTCAATCATGATTCCAACTACAATTGCCTTGGTTCTAACAATGGAAGATGAAACTTTTGAAGATTGTCTATCTTGTTAAGATTGACCAATTGAAGAAAGGAAAGTGTTGTTCAGCTTTTAAATGTCAAAATATTTCTTTCATAGAAGTTCATGGTTGGTTTGCAAAAGCGAGTGCGGCTCTGAAGTAATCATAACCCACAGATATCAAATTCTATTCTTCTGAAAAGGTGAGTCATACTAACCCATTTACTTAGAAATCATGACATCCATGTAATAATTCTGGAAGCTCAACAGAGTCCTGTAATTTCCGCGGGTTTGTCCATAAAATGTAAACATGTATCAGTAGCCTTGATTTGGTGTTAATGTCCCTTTTCTGGATGTAAAATTAATATTATATATATATTGTTATTTTAGTTTTAATTTGTTTGTATAGTTCACGGCATAAATCACTCTGCCTGTGGACTGGGTCATGGTTTTGAGACAGTAGAAAGCATTCAGGAAACAGAACAAGCCAGCTATATGTATGTATAGGCTGAACCTGGATCTTTTGTGTTCTGGTTTTTATTTATAACCAAGGATGATTTGTGATCTGGTGTAATATTTTAATAGATTGTTTGAAAAGATGGTTCTGTACAACTTGAGTAACTATGACAAATAATTCAAGGGTGCATGTCCAAACGCTTGTTCTTCATCTATGGCAAGATTTCTATACAAATCTGAGATGCTGAGAAAATTCTATTTATAATCTTTATACACTTATTTCTATAGTTTAAAGAATGATTGAAACCCACTATTGTTGTTTAGCCTCTACATAAGGAGGTGGTACAACTGAAATAGCTGTTCTGTTAGCCCTACACTATTGGTCCTCATGATCTAAACCAGAAGGCAGAGCTGACTGGTTGTGTTTTTTATTTCCTTTTCATGCAGCATGGTCTGGATTGCCTAAAAAGTCCTATGTATGCAATCTTATGTTTTTTTAAAGGATTTTCAGTTTTATCAAGATTTTATGTACTTGCTGTTTGCTTCTACAGTCAAAGGTTTTCTCAAATTGTTCGCAATTATATTTTTCACATCCCTTAACGACACAATATTTATTTAAAATTAGTTATATCCTGTGCTTTTAGATACAGGTACACGGGTTTGGACGAGGAAGTCACATACTCATATGGCAACATATCTAATTAGTTGAATTCATGGGGAATGAGAGGGATGTATCCTTGTTCCACTGTTTTCAATGTATAAATGAGTTATTTAGTATTCGCTGAATACTACTATGGAAAGTTATCTTTCACCATGGATAAATCTCAAGCTTTACCATTTGGAAAGAATTTAGGTAAGAGAGCATGACGGTTGGGCCAAATAGATTATGGGAAGTGAAAGTGAAGGAATATGTGACCTGGGTCTTTAATTTATTTTTGTCTTAGGCAAGGGACCTTGGTTTCAAAGAAAAAAATCTGTGCTAAGTTAGACAAGCAACAATGCCTTTTGCCAAATGGATGACACTGAATAATGCTATGCTCAAAGACTTTGCTGTAAAAATGGCAACAGGCTTCATAATGTTTCTAGCTTGCTGTGAATGGCACAGTGCTAATCCTATGCCACTATAACACTCTGAAACTGATCACCTCAAATGTCTGTTTTTCTAACAGTTTTTGAGAAAAAGATTAACACAGTGCTATCCACGCTGAGCTAGAAAAGTTACAAAGCATTTGTGGGTTGCACTGTGCTAATCCTATGCTTAAAAACTGTTCTGGAAAAACAGACATTTGAAGTAAACAGTTTCAGACTGTCAGAGATGTCATAGAGTGCTTTGTATGAAGGAGCTGCTCTCCCCTAAAACTTGGGGACCCAGGGTTCCCTGCTTCCTTTTTTGCATAATTTATGCAGCACTCTAAGCTGGAAAAAGCATTGCTTTACTTTCTACCAGGTGCTCTCTTATGTCCGGACAAACTATGCCACTCTGATGAGCTCTAATAATAGGGAAACTCGTGTAAGCGGCTGCTTATATTCATTCCAAGGTGGCATGGATAGAATTTTACCACTCCAAAGCTAGAATACTGTGACTGGAATTGTAAAAGGCTTTTGTCAGTTTTTTGGCTAGGTGTGGATGGCACTAGTTAATCATATGCTTAAACATCTTGCTGTAAAAATGACGAATGCCTTTGTCACTTTTCTAGCTCGGCGTGGATTGCACTTTGTTAATCCTTTGCTTAAAAAATCTTCTACAAAAAAACACGTGTGTGTGTAATCTTTTGAGACCCATAGCTTTTTCTGCATTGACAGAGGATGGAAAGTTTTGCGGTGATTGGTCAGGGGAAGGCAGAGATAAAAGGTGAGTCCTAAAATAGGTTTTTCTGCAAAGGAATTTTCAATAGACTTTTATATCTCATATAACGAAAAAACAGCTTAATGGATGTCCATCATAGTTTGCAGGATTACACATTATGGTGTGCAGATTATCCTTGTAGGTGCAACAGGTAACTAGAGGAAGTATTTTTGAGTTATAAGGGATTTTAACTTAGTGATATCTGTTGTGGCTGTACTTTCACAAAACTTCATGGTATTTTGAAGAAGTTCCACAGTACATAATGATGACAAGTTAATATGTGATTGGCTAATGGCTACCTTTAACAAAAGTTAAAGGCAGCCATTTTATTGTTAGGTACATTTTGGCTGAGTTCTGCATTACACCGTTAGATGTAGGTAAATATTAAGTTTGATATTTTTCCCCAAACACAATACCACTTTATTGAAATTATTATAGGTAGGGAAAATTATTTATATGTTTATATATATTTGCTTTTAAATGCACAGCTCTCCCTAAAGTGCTGCAAACATATATAGAACATGTCTCTACCTATTACCAATTTAATGAAGTGGAAATAGGTAGGGAACGACAATAACACTTACTATATACCTATATCTAAACCCCTAACAAAGAACGCAGCCAAACAGTGCAGTAAACTACATGGTTGCCTTTTATGTTTGGTGAGGAAAGCCATTAACCTATCACCTACTGCCTTCTCATCCACATATATTGCAATATACCGCAAACTTACCACAGCACAATATCTAAGTATTTTGAAACGTATAACTTTCACACTACTTACACTTTTCACACATGCTGCCAAAAATTACCTTTTACACCTCATGTATATTCTTCTCACATTACATTTACATCCGTTCACACACTTTCACGCTACATCTGTTTTAATTGCCAAACTCCACTCTACGCTAATTCACTCAATGCCACTCTACTCTATGCTGTTACACTCTACAACATTACTCCACTATGCACCACCACACTCTATGCTAATCCATTGTATGCCACTCCACTCTACGCCACTTTACTCTACACCACTTCATTGTATGTTACTAAACTCTATGCCACTCCAGTCTATGCCACTCCACTGCATGCCCCGCCACTCAATGCTACTCCTCTGAACGCTATTCCACTGTATGCATCATCGCTCTACGGCACTACACTCTATCCTATTCTACATGCCACTTCACTGTACTCCACTTCAGTGTACGCCACTCAAGTATACACCACTCCACTCAACGGCACTATACAACACTGTAATCCACTCTATGCCCCTACACTGCAATGTTGAATCCTCTACTATGCTCTATCCCCCATACCCCAGAGTAGAACACTCTACTCCACCCTTCGACACTTATCGGCACTCTATGAACCACCACTCCGCTATACTGTACAAGATGCCACACCAGTTTATAACACTTTACTCAACTCTACACTCTGCCTATCCACTCTAGTACACCCCATGCCACTGAACTATACAACCTGGCACGGCACTATGTAACAATTTACTCCACTGTACGCTACACCACTCCACTCCACTCTACTCCACTCCTCTCAGCTCTGCTCTACTGTACGACTCTTCACTCTACTCAACTTGACTCTGCGCTGCTTCACTCTAACTCATTCCCCTCTACAGCACTCCACTCTATGACACTCCACTATACACCACTCCACTGTACACTATTCCAATGTACTCCACTGCACTACACTCCTCTACTCCACTCTACAACACCACACAACACTACACTTTAATATGGTACACTGTACTACACTCTCCTCCACGCTACTGTACCACTCTCCACTTAACGGCACTCCACTCAATGACAGTGAACTCTACGATTTGAAACACATTTTTAATTTTAAAAAATCAATAAAGAACAAGGTTAAACCTTTGTTATAGTTAGGTAAACGTTACTTATTCTTTTCATACAAACCAAATTTTAAATACACAAACATTACAAATTCTAAAGTTATAGTTATACCTTAATTTAAATATGATGCAGCACCTTTAAGTTAATATAACTTTTTTTATTCTTTAAATACAAACCAAACTTAAACTACAGAAAAATGTAATTTTATAAACGTATACCTTTAATTTATGATGTACGCAACACCTTCAAATTATTATAATTCACGCACCTTCATACTCAGTATATTCAACATGATAGCCACACATTGGGGGTCATCACCGACCGCCAGGGCCAACGACCGCGGAAGCACCGCCAACAGGCTGGCGGTGCTTCCTGGGCCATTCTGACCGCGGCAGTAAAGCCGCGGTCAGAAAAGGGGAACCAGCGGTTTCCCGCCGGTTTTCCCCTGGCCCAGGGAATCCTCCGGATTCCGACCCCCTTCCGCCAGGAACAGGATGGCGGGAACGGGTGTCGTGGGGCCCACTGGCATGGGCAGTGCAGGGGCCCCCTAACAGGGCCCCATAATGATTTTCAGTGTCTGCTTTGCAGACACTGAAAATCGCGACGGGTGCCACTGCACCCGTCGCACCCCAGCAACTCCGCCGGCTCCATTCGGAGCCGGCTTCATCGTTGCTGGGTCTTTCCCGCTGGGTCGCCCGCCGGCCCAGCGGGAAAGTCAGAATGACCGCCGCGGTCATTTGACCGCGGTGCGGTCTTCTGGCGGTCTCCGCCGCCCGCCGGGGTCGGAATGACCCCCATTATCTATAACTTGCGCCTTCTCCATGCACTGCTTATACCCTTTTACATGATATCACTTATATCATTTAAAATAATAGTATGTACAAGTTATGACATGATAAATTACATCTTTTGTGAGTACACAGTGCATGGTAGAGTGGCGAGTTATACTGCCAGTGTTGATGTCAGCTCTCTTTACTGCAGCTGATTACACAGACACAATCCATATTACGTATACAACATATTGCACATGATGCAGACACTACAGTATATCTGCTAAAATGGGTCTTCAGGGCACTAATCAATGCATCAACTTGTCCAATAAGAATCTAAATGGAGACGCAGGGTAGGGATCCCATCCCCTACCAAAACTTCTGATATGGCTCAGGCTTCCATCCTTCTCAAAAGCTGTAAGAGAGTTTGAGGAACGTCTTCCTTTAAAAACCTCGCCCTGTTGCCCTGCAGAGGTCGTTGTTTGTAGCTCCTAAATCCTGGCCTGCCGGTTCCTATTTCCAGCACCAGATTCCTGCTCAGCAGCTGCCAGGGAGCAGTGGAGACACCCATGATCAGATGCAGCAGCTAGCAAAGGGATAAACGTAAATGGAAAAAATGTGGAAAAAATAATCAGAACCTGTAAAAAACGTATATTAATAAAATAGAAACACAGGTTCCGTAAAACATTTACTAAACACAACAAATAGTATTTTGGAATAGTCTTAATAAAAATAAAAAAAATAGATGAAAATGGTAGTGTAAACCCCACCCCCCACGCCCCATGGCCAAATTATATTTGCCATTTGAAATGCAGTGGGAGAATTGGCCCTATCTGTGAGGTTTGACTACACATTAGAAAAAGACATTAGTGTTTTTTCATGATTCAATAATTATGCATTTGTTATGTTAAGTAACTGCCTATAGGTCCATTATATATGTTTATTACAATTTTGTTCCTTTGGATTCAACATTTTAAGAAAAAAAGTTATTCAAGTATCCTTAATGTCCATATACAAAACCTATATTCTGGAAATCACTTGACCTCCTGAAAGGCCAGCCCCCACTCAACATGGACGCATTTAAGTTGACCTTTGAAAGTCGTCACCTAGAGGTCTGTATAATTTTATTTATTATATTAGGTCTTTGATACCAACTGACTAATCAAATGGCTATTGAGCTAACTTCAGCTCGCTAGTGGTCTAATCATACGTTCTGCCATTGCAAGAATGTTTGGAATGGAAAAATGAAAAATGCTATGGGGGTCATTATGTCCCCGGCAGTCAGCGGTAATATAGAGGAAAGTACTGCCAACAGGCTGGCGGTACTTTCCCAATGTACCACACCAACTGCTACAGCAGTAACGGCCGCCAGGCTGGAGACTTCAATCTCCAGCCCGGCGGCCGTCACTTGCCCGCCTGCGGGATTATGACCCCACCTGCTGCCATGGTTCTTCTGCATCCTTACCGCCATGAAAACCATGGCACTAGGCATTATCAGTGACAGGGAATCCCTTCCCTGTCACTGATAGGGGTCTTCCCCGCCCCCTCCACTGAATTCTCCCACCCCCGTTCCTCTCCAGACCCCCGTTTATACACACCCCTCCCTTCACACATGCATACACACACCCATTCTCAAATTCATCCACGCATGCATACATCCATTCACACATACTTCCACACACACTAACATACATACATGCAGACATGCATTCACACAGCTCATCATACACGCACTCACACCCCCAAACATGCACACACATACAACACGCAACACACACCCGCATGCACAGTCATACACCCCCCCCATGCACATACACACCCCTCACCCTCCTCCCCTGTAGGAGCACCCACTTACCTGGACACAGGGGGTCCTCTGGCAGGAGATGGGACGAGGCGCTGCTGCCAGCTGCAGTGTCTGCCAGCAGAACACCGCCAGGCCGTATTAATTCTCATAATACGGCTGGCGGCAGTCTACCTTACCGCCATCCGCCGGCATTGTCACTGCCGGATTTCCGCCATCCTTCTGGCGGAAATCCGGCTGTGGTCATGATACGCCAGATGGCTGGTAGCCGCGGCAACGGTCTTTTTTGTTGGTTGTCATCACGGCGGTAGGCGGTATATACCGCCAAGGTCCAAATGAGGGCCTATATTTTTAAAGAGGGCTGAAAGTGAAAAAAATCACATCTAATTTCCAGTTCTGTCCTTTTATGAGGTGATGCTGTTATCTTGGAAAGCTTTTAAACATCACGAATATTCATGAGCCTTTTAATACAGTATTAGACACAGAAAGAGATGCATAGCTTTAAGTGAAATTGAAAAACGATGATTAGAACCGCTTTGAAAGTGCCAAATCAGTTGGTGCTTTGCCTTTGATAAGGGTATTTGTCTGCCTCAAATATAGCATTTTAAATTTTGATAGAGTGTGGTAGATAAGAATTACCCATCGAGTAGTTAGTCCCATTGCTCCCAGTATTGGAATTACATATCTTACAACTGACCTCAGTAGTAGTGCTCTGTGTCTCCAATTTCACACATCAGTGTCACCTTAAAATGGAATTGCCAGCCAACTAGTTATTAGGAACAACAATTATTATTGTAATTCTGTGCAGTATATTTTAATACAGTATGTAGAATATGACAAAGTGTGCTTCTTCCTGATTACTTCCTACTGTATGCATTTTACCTCAGTCCCTAACATAAAGCAGATTCGTACAACTGCAGCAGTAATAATAATAATAATAATAATAATAATAATAATAATAATAATAATAAGAGGAAAAAGAAGAAGACTCTATTTGAAATAAAAAATGATAATTTGAATTCCATTGAATTTGGCACGATTGGTTTATATGAAAGATTAACATTTGCAACACAAACTAGTGTTATTTTAAAAGACTAATAATAATTATCATAATATACTTGGACTCAACACAAAATTAAAATAATAATAATTTGGATTGCTATGGTTGATTTGTCATTTTTTAAACTCTTCATCTATCATGGGTTATTGGAACCTAACTCGTTTGAAAAATGTCAGCGTTGACTGATTATGCTTACCAATATGAATAATGTCAATGTATACACCTCGTCAGAGAGAAATGCCGCAGACTGCTAACAACTTTCACCCCCACATTTTCATGGAGAGTGATATATCACATTATGCTAATGCCACGTCCCAGGAGATGAAACAATTTGGCGCAATCATATTGGGCATAGGGACCACATTAATTGGGTGTCATCCTCAAGAACTGCGGTGCTGTCCCATGGACAATCTACTGTCAGTACCGGTACTGAATTTTTTACTGGCAACTGTTCAGTTACGGAAGAAATTCATGTTTCCGCACAGATTCCTATTCATTTGTTACCCCTTCTAGCCCATTCCCTCGCCGGCATTTTCACCAGGTTTTATTTCCTGATAAATTCTGCATGGAAAAAGCAACTTTAAAGTATGATATTCCTTCTCAGTTCGGACTCCCAATTCGGCTACAAAACCATCTTTGCAGTCTAATCAGAATTAGTTTTAACCATGATGATTCCCTGAGTGTAGAAAAGCCACAGATAGTTGTCAGCGGTGCCATTCCAGCAAGGCAATCTTTCTTAATTCCTGTTTTCCACGAAGGTGGAGAAGACATAACCTTGATGATGAAAATATTGGAAATTTGAAGAGGAAGAGCACTAGGGGTAATTCAATAAGCCATGGTGCACACAACTACATCCCCAACATGGTCATTCTGTCATATGCAAGCACATGACTGCAGCTGCAGCTGAACAAGAATACATCTCTAAGGCCACAGAGCATTAGGTAGAGGCTCAGGACAGGAGGCTTGGCCCATTATGCAGTTGCATGATTGGCATCAAGATTCCATGTAAGAAAAGGTCAATTTATACCATGACACTTTGCATGTCTGCTGTGACAAAATCTGTAAGTAAACTTGGGTTAACGCAGTTTAGCACCTATCACAAGCTTGCCCACAAGTTAGATAACTAGATGTTGGAGTGTTTGTATAACATCACTTATTTCTAGTAGCAATGCGTCGATGTATCCTGCACAGTGGTTTGCATCTAAAGCAGGATAAACACATTCACATCGCTCAAGGCAGTCTCCTGTGATCTACATCCATTTTGACTGACGTAGTGTAATCTTATGAGTGTCTCAATTGATGGCATGTAGGTCACAAGCATGTATATATAATTAAGGATGCCCCCTGATCATGGTCAAACAGCATCACCCTCTCTTTTTGCCCTGAGTAGATTGAAATTTGATTTGAAATTACATGACAGAAAAAGAGTTGAGTTGTTGATTCCATGACGGACCAAGATACCTCCCCCACTTCGATCGCATTTCTCATTTTGTCTACCTGATAGCACAACTGACTGTGAAGCGGACCTGACCTAAGTTTGAATTGAATGATGTGAAGTTCCTTTCTCCGTTGTTTTCAAGCTGTTTCTGTGATGCAGACATCTCTTTTACTCTCTCTGGTCCTTTCTCACCGCTAACTAGAAGAAGCAGGTTTTCCACACCATTCTAGATGGTTTCCTTGACCAATGCCTGAACACTGCAGGATTATTTTCATAGGTATTTTCGCAATCTTGTCTTGACGTAATTGTAAAGACTAGCGTTCATCTGGTGTATGGGGTGAGGCAATAGAAGATCACAGCATGTTAACCACTTGGGTCCCACTAACTGAGTATGATGCCAAAGCTGTAAGGACAGAACCCAGTGCCTAAAATATAGAGGACCATCAAAAAGCATAAATGATGCAACTTTGCACAGATGGCAGATGTAATTGTATGTTTACCACTTTAATAAGTTCATCAGGATGGCAAGCATGGCAAGTTCCTGTCTTCTGTTAGGGCAAGAATATGAGCCTCTTTCATTACTCAGTTCAAGCATAAACAACGTTTAGATGTTTAAAATAATTTTACAATCCTGCTTGAGAAAACCAGCCAGTTATTTTAGGATATCACTGATTATGACATTCAACCTTGAACATCATTCCATGAAATGCACCAAATGAATCACCAGAAACGATTATCAAACATAAAAACAAATTATGGAGATGATGCTGAGCATGTCATATTCATTACTCACTACATCTACACCTGCCATGATCTTTAAAATCAACAATGTGACTCTCTGTCACAGGAGTTTTGTATCAGTGGAAAAAGTCATAGTTCCTTACTAAATTTCTACTTTGGGATTCTATTGACTCCTCCAATCTCAGACACATTACCAAACGCCTCTCCTCAGAGAAACTACTTGAAAAGACTGCCATACAAATCAATACTTCTTTCTTATGCTCAGAGTGTCAGGACCCTGCATCCATTGACACAGTAGTAGTTTTTGTACAAGGTCCTGGCTTCGGACAGAACTTATGAGACTGATGGTCGTGGTGTTCATTTGCAGACAGCTTGCAACTTGGTTGTTGAGCCTTAGACCAATGAAACACGTTAATTCCAAGTCACCCTTTGCAGCAAAGTCCTTTCCAGGTTAAGGGCAACTGGGACGATTAAAGATACACAGCTCTTTTACGAGCATGCTTGGCAGCATTTCAGTGTTCCATTGGCTTCTGCTTCACTCACCCCATTCCCTTCCTTTCCTTTATTGTTTCTGCCTGCTACTTGTTGAAACCTACTCTTCCTCTACAGCCCTACTTGTAAGAAGAACTCCTGCTGTCTTAGTCACCCTCTTATGAATACTACCTGCTCTGTGGCTATCCTCTCATGAACATCATCTGCTTTCCAGGTCGGAATTCTGTTCAGTGCCTTCCTGTATAGGTTCCCCACACCTCATTCCTACAATAAGGGTAAGCTCTAGTGCATATGTAAATAAAAGGGCAATATGCTTAAGAAGGACTTGATACTGGAATATAGTTTTACTACAGATATTCTGCTGTTTGTTCAGAAATTATCTGCACTCTATGGAAACTCAGTCCGTGATGTAACTCATTGTCTTAGACACCTTCAGAGGTGTCCGGGCGGATTAGTGTTCTTACTCTTCTCCCTTCCACCTTTTCTGCAGCATTTTTTTATTACCTAGTTCTTTCTTGTATACCCACTGGGCAGGAATAAAGGCAGGCTAGCACCTGGTATTCCTGACAGTTACTTGGCAATGGACACAGATTCTCAGCTCTAGAACTTGCAGTGGCACACTGGTAGCAACCCATCAGAAGTTGTGCATTGTACTATTCACACTTGTTCACAATGATTCCTACTAATTGGTAATAACTGATATATCAATGTTGTTTAAGGCAATCAACTGATTCACACTATTTTATTTCATGCATGACACCCAGTGGGGCTGTCCAGTATTGAGTGTTTTCTGTTCTTATGGGAAAATCCATATTTGTACAGAGAAAGTACAGCTAGTGCATTCATGGGAAATTCAACGTGCACACCAATCCTAGTTTATGCAAATACGCCCCATGCATAGTCTCTGAGCTAAAGTCTTATATTTTATAATAAATTCCCAACTTAACTTTTTTCTTCCACCTTTCCAATAAGAAATAAACTATATCTGCTCCGAAGACATCACCCATTAAATTCAGATAAGCAGTATAATTGCTTGTAATCTCCCATATTATTGATTCAATGCCCTAAATTAGGCAGGTCTTCCCAAAACATAAATGCAACTGCCTGTTCCATGATACTGCTGGGGTTTGGTAGATTATAGACTGATCAATAGATTGCTAGGATTTTCATTTCTGCTGCTGCTGCTTTATTCAAAAGTGGGATGCTGATGGCTTTTTGATCGGGCACAGAACAACTCCCTTGGAAAGGGACTTGTTTACTACATTAGGGATACCTCCAATAAGCAAATGGAGGAATTGGTTGATGCATGTAGCAGGTCTTATGGCTTGATTTAGAGTTTGGCAGATTGGTTGCTCCGTCACAAATGTGACAGATATCTTGTCCATTGGATATAATGGGATCGTATACGGCGGACAGGATATCCGTCATGTTTGTGACAGCGTACCCCCTCTACCAAACTCTAAATCAGACCCTTAGTTCCTTGATTAAGTTAGGTTCTTTATTCCTTGAATGCTGTTTCCAGCAACTCTCATGTCTCCAACCAACGTATGGAGGTGTGAGGTACACATAATGAAATGGTGCAGTTTTATTAGCTATTTCATTAAGGATGTTGCTTATTTCAGACATAAATAATCTAAAGAATTGTTGCAGTGTGGTCATTATGCTGCAATGGAAGTGAATTTTTCACTGTGGAGCAAGCTGTGCGTCGAATTTTTCAGCGCACAAGGAGTCCAGTTGAAAGAAAGAAGTCTTTTTGGTCCTGAGACTTCAGGGAATAGGAGGCAAGCTCTATCCAAGCCCTCGGAGAGAACTTCTGCAGCAAGGCAAGAGTTCAGCAAGGCAGAAGGCAAACAGCAAGGCAGCAGTCCTCTGTAGAAAGCAGTCAGGTGAGTCCTTTGAGCAGCCAGGCAGTTCTTCCAGGCAGGATGCAGGTTCTGGCTCAGCTTTCTTCTCCAGCAAGTGTCTGAGGTGGTAGGGCAGAGGCCCTGTTTTATACCCAAATATGCCTTTGAAGTGGGGAGACTTCAAAGAGTGGCTTAGAAGTGCACCAGGTCCCCTTTCAGTTCAATCCTGTCTGCCAGGGTCCCAGTAGGGGGTGTGGCAGTCCTTTGTGTGAGAGCAGGCTCTCCACTCTCCCAGCCCAGGAAGACCCATTCAAAATTCAGATGTATGCAAGTGGGGCTGAGTACCCTGTGTTTGGGGTGTGTCTGAGTGAATGCACAAGGAGCTGTCAACTAAACCCAGCCAGACGTGGATTGTAAGGCACAGAAAGATTAAGGTGCAAAGAAATGCTCACTTTCTAAAAGTGGCATTTCTAGAATAGTAATATTAAATCCTAACTTCACCAGTCAGCAGGATTTTGTATTACCATTCTGGCCATACTAAATATGACCTTCCTACTCCTTTCAGATCAGCAGCTACCACTTCAATAATGTATGAGGGCAGCCCCAATGTTAGCCTATGAAGGGAGCAGGCCTCACAGTAGTGTAAAAACGAATTTAGGAGTTTTACACTACCAGGACATGTAAACTAGATAGGTACATGTCCTGCCTTTCACCCACACAGCACTCTGCCCTAGGGGTTACCTAGGGCACCCATTAGAGGTGACTTATATGTAGAGAAAGGGGAGGTTTAGGCTTGGCAAGTACTTTTAAATGCCAAGTCGAGGTGACAGTGAAACTGCACACACAGGCCTTGCAATGGCAGGCCTGAGACAAGGCAAAGGGGCTACTTAAGTGGGTGGCACAACCAGTGCTGCAGGCCCACTAGTAGCTTTTAATCTATAGGCCCTATGCACATATAGTGCACATCACTAGGGACTTATAAGTAGATTAAATAGTCCAATTGGGTATGATCCAAGGTTACCATGTTTAAAGGGAGAGAACATATGCACTTTAGCACTGGTTAGCAGTGGTAAAGTGTGCAGAGTCTAAAAGCCAGCAAAAACAGCGTCCAAAAAGTGGAGGGAGGCAGGCAAAAAGTTAGGGGTGACCACCCTAAAGCTGTCAGGTCTAACATGTGTCCCCCCAGCTGAAAGTGGGGAGAGCTACCCGACCTCCTGGGATCTCTCATTGCTAAGGTGGAAGTATCTGGAGAGACCATCAGCGTTGGTGTGGTCAACCCCCGGGCGATGCTCTACCGTAAAGTACATCCTCTGTAGGGAAATGGACCACCTTAAGAGTTTTGGATTTTCACCCCTAATCTGCATGAGCCATCTGAGGGGCCTGTGGTCTGTCTGAACCCAGAAGTGAGTCCCAAACAGGTAGGGTCTTAGCTTCTTCAGTGCCCAGACCACAGCAAATGCTTCTCTCTCAATAGCACTCCATCTCTGTTCCCGTGGTAATAGCCTTCTGCTAATAAAGACTACTGGTTGGTCAGAGCCCTCCTCATTTAGCTGTGCTAGAACAGCCCCTATGCCATGCTCTGAAGCGTCCGTCTGCACAATAAATTCCTGGGAGTAGTCAGGGGCCTTGAGCACGGGGGCCATGCACATGGCTTCCTTCAGGGAGTCAAAGGCTTTCTGACAAGCCTCTGTCCAATTCACCATTCTAGGTTGTTTCTTGGAAGTGAGTTCTGTCAAGGGTGACACAGTGGTACCATAGCCCTTGACGAATCTGCGGTAGTACCCAGTGAGGCCTAAAAAGGCTTTCACCTCAGTCTGTGTTCTAGGTGGTTGCCAGGCCTTGATAGTTTCAATCTTGGCATGGGGTGGCTGCACCTTGCCACCACCTACTAGGTGTCCCAAGTACACCAGGGAACCCTGCCCAATCTGGCACTTGCCTTGATGATCAGGCATGCCTGTCGCAGAGCCTGAAGCACCTCCTTGAGGTGGAGCAGGTGTTCCTCCCAGCTTGAACTGTAGACAGCTATGTTGTCCAGGTAGGCTGCACAGTAGGCATCCTTACCAGCTAGGACCCCATTAACCAACCGTTGGAAGGTAGCGGGCATTTATCAACCCAAATGGCATCACCCGGAATTGGTAATGGCCGTCAGGTGTGGAAAATGCTGATCTCTCTTTAGCCCCCTCAGTCAGGGCAACCTGCCAGTATCCTGAAGTAAGATCAACGTACTCAGGAACTTGGCAGCCCCTAGTCTGTCAACGAGCTCATCAGCTCGGGGGATGGGGTGAGCATCAGTCCGTGTGACTGAGTTGAGACCCCGGTAGTCCACACAGAACCTGATTTCTGGCTTGGCACCTGGGGCAGTAGCCTTAGGAACCAACACCACTGGGCTGGCCTAGGGACTACTGGATTTCTCAATAACCCCTAAAGTCAACATCTTGGAGACTGGCCTTCACCTTATCCGATACCCTGTAAATTTTGTTCTTCACAGGGGGACTGCCACCTGTGTCAATGTCATGAACACAGAGGGGGGTCAGTCCAGGAGTAAGGGAGAACAGGGAGGAGAACTGCTCTAACATCTCATAGCAGTCTTCTCTCTGGTTTAGAGTCAGGGAGTCAGAGAGAATGACACCTTCCACTGACCCATCACCTTCTTTGGCAGAAAGGAGCTCGGGGAGAGGTTCACTCTCCTCCTCCATGCCCTCATCTGTGACCAGGAGCATACTGACCTCAGACCTCTCAAAGTGAGGTTTGAGCCAGTTGTGATGGAGGACCCTTAGGGGGTGTCTAGGGGTCTTGAGGTCCACTAGGTAAGTGGCCTCCCCTTTACGCTCCTTGATCTCAAAGGGGCCAGTCCAGCGGTCCTGGAGAGCCCTGGGCTCTACTGGCTCCATCACCCAAACTTTGTCTCCAGGTGAGAACTCAAACAGAGTGGTCTTCCGGTCGTACCACTCCTTCATCAGCTCTTGACTGGCCTCGAGGTTACTCTTGGCCTGCTTCCAGAAGTGTTGGGTTTGGTTGCGGAGGACCAGCATGTAGATGACCACATCCTGGGGAGGTGTCTTGGGAGCTTTCTCCCAGCCCTCTTTAACAATGCTCAGGGGTCCCCTGACAGGGTGACCATAGAGAAGCTCAAAGGGGCTGAACCCCACCCCTTTCTGGGGCACCTCTCTGTAAGCAAACAACAGGCATGGTAAGAGGACGTCCCACTTACGCCTCATTGCATCAGTCAGGCCACTAATCATGCCTTTCAGGTTCTTTTTGAATCTCTCAACAAGCCCATTGGATTGAGGATGATAAGGGGTGGTAAACCGGTAGGTCACCCCACACTCATCCCATATGGACTTCATGTATGCAGACATGAAGTTTGTGCCCCTGTCAGACACAACCTCCTTAGGAAATCCCACACGGGTAAATATTCCCAACAGGGCTCTGGTCACCACCGGTGCAGTCACTGTTCTCAGAGTGATTGCCTCTGGATAGTGGGTGGCATGGTCCACCAAAACCAGGATAAACCTGTTGCCCAAGGCAGTTTTGGGGTCCAATGGACCAACAATGTCGATGCCCACCCTTTCAAAGGGGGTGCCAACGACCGGGAGTGGGAGCAGGGGAGCCTTAAGCTGTTTCCCTGTCTTCCCACTAGCCTGGCAGGTGGGGCAAGCTCTGCAGAAGTTATCTGAGGCTATCCTCATTCTGGGCCAATGGAAGTAGGTGATAAGCCTGTTAAAGGTCTTGTCTTGGCCGAGGTGTCCTGCCAGGGAGATGTCGTGAGCCAGACCCAGTAGGAAGTCCGGTAACACTGGGGGACCACCAGCACACAGGCTGCCCCAGGACCTGGAACCTTAGGCTCACTGTAAAGGAGATCATTCTCCCAGTAAATATGGTGAGTGCCAGAGGCGTCACCTGCTGCTTGGGCTGTGGCCTGTTGCCTCAGACCCTCAAGGGTAGGGCATTCCTTCTGCGCCTTGCATAATTCTGCTCTGGTTGGCCCACCCTCTACTTGCCAGCCAGCAAGTTCAGGTAGGTTACCCAGGTCAGCTATGTCCTCCCCAGTTGGCTCAGGGGCCTCCTCTTCCTCAGGGGCCCCGCCCACCAACGTGGGAACATTTGAGGCGGGTTTCCTGCGCCTCTTGCCCTTCCTCTTTGCAGCTGTCTGGGCCATTGTTCCAGGCTCCAGATGCCCTTGACTCCCTTCCCGGGAAGCCATGGACCGTGTGGTCATGCAGACCCACTCAGGCAATCCTAACATCTCCTTGTGGGATCTGAGCTCTACCTCTTTCCAAGCAGTATGCTCAAGATCATTGCCTAACAGACAATATACAGGCATGGAAGGACTCACAGCTACTTTCAGAGTACCAGAGACCCCCCCCAACTCAAAGGGAACCAGAGCCACCAGTAGGTGACTCTCACAATTGTCAGCGACTACGACCTGATGGAATGTATTAGGAACTATCTGCTCTGTTGGCACCAGCTGACTCTTGACAGTAGTCATACTGGCTCCTGTGTCACGCAGCGCCTCCATCTTTTGCCCATCAATGGTGACCCACTGCCTATACTTTGAAGTATTTTGGGGCATGTGGGCTTTGGGCACCATTTCTCTTTCCCCCAGGGATACTAGGGAATCCTCTGCCTGCTCCCGAAAGCTATCTGGGTCTGTCTCCCCCCGAGCGCTACACTAGTCAACCCAGATGTCTGTCCGGTAGTGGACGGTGCTCTCTTGGAACACTGGGAGTCGCCCTTATAGTGACCATACTGGTAGCATTCTAAGCATTTGGGGATGAATTTCCCTGATTTATCATAAGTCCCTGGCTTTTTCCCAAATCTGGAAGAGGAATGGTTGCCACCCCCTCCCTGGGAATTCTTTTGGGGGCCTTTTGAGAGTTCCTTATCTGTAAGTTTATCTCCCCCCTCTTTCTTCTGTTGGGAACCCTGACCACCTTTGTGGGTCTCCCCCCCAGATACCTTTCGGGACACTCTGGTGCTAACCCAGAGGTCCGCCTCCTCAGCAAGCTTCCTGGGATCAGTCAGCTTACTATCTACCAAGTGCTGGCGCAACTCTGTAAAAGTAGTACTGAGCATATGCTCTCTCAGAATCAAGTCATATAACCCTTTGTAATCATCTACTTTGTTGCCCCGCACCCATCCATTCAGTGCCTTTCTGGAAAAGTCAAAGAAATCTACCCGTGTTTATGTGGATTGTTTGTTGCTGTCCCTGAACCTCTGACGGTATCCCTCAAGGGTCAGCCCAAACTTGGCAAGTAAAATGGCTTTCTGAAGTGGGTATGTGTTTTGATCTGGTTTATCCAATGTGAGAAGTGTGTCCCTCCCCAATGGTGGCACATAACTCCACATAGCTGTACCCATTGCCCTTCAGGAACCTCATGAGCCCTTAGTGCAACTTCATAAGCAGCTAACCATTTATTTATGTCATCTCCCACCACAAAAGTGGGCACCACATTTTGGGGTATACAAACCTTCTTTTCTCCAGCAGGTCCTGTCTGTATGCTGCCACCATTACTGCTGGATTCAGACTGTCTTGCCTTAAGATCCAGCTCCTTGAGACTCAGTTCATGAGCCAACAAAAATTTCTTTTCAGCCAAGGCTCTCTCAGCTGCAGCTTCAGCTCTTTCAGCTTGCTTGGCTTCTCTCTCTGCCCTTCTTTCCTCCTGTTGAGCCTCAATTTTCAGTCTTGCCATTTGCAATTGGAACTCCCTCTCTTCTCTCCTTTCCTCTGCAGTCAGGCCTTGCTCAGAGACACTGCTCCCTTTTCTGGAAGGGGGCACAATTGCAGTGGTAACCTCACCCACAGGTGGCAAGAAATCCTCTGAGGGGCCATTTTCTGGCTCCTCTTCCTCATCATCCTCCTCTAAATGGGCTTCTGCCCAGGCCCTTAGTGCCACTTGAAAGTCCTCCTTTCTGGAGGCCCCTTGGGTGGGTACACTCATCTCCCTGCAGAACCTTTTTAGTTGTTTGACAGTATATGTCTCCACCAGGGCTAGGTCAAAATCTCCTGCTTGAGACCCAGCCAAAGACATGTTGAGTGAGGATTTAGGTTTAGAAAATTGTCAGGAAAAACAAATTTTGCAAAAAGAGATCAAAATCAAGTTGACCTTCAACTGTGGGTAGGTAGTGAAATACTTAGCTACTGGATGTCACTGCACAAGGTTGTGGCCGCCCTTGCGACAAGCCTCTGCATGTTTCACAGTGCAGGGAAAGAAGGGACAGAGATCAGCCGGAAGGAGGGTGCAGTGAGTGCCTGCATTCGCCTACAGGACGATGTCTCGGAGGTACATGAAACCAGTACTGCCCCCTGCAGAGGGCTGCCCTCAGGGGGCGCAATAACAATGTGCCTCCATTATGTTGGGCATCTCCTCAGGACCTGTTTTCCTCTGCAGCTGTATCCATAATAGGGTGCAGGCACAGAGGTAAAGGGTTTTCCTCATGTGCATGGGGACAGAGTCCCATGCAAATGAGAGAAGGCCATCTCAAGATAACGTTGGTGTTACATGTGCACCAGTGTTATCGTTATTACAGAAAGGGCCCTACACGCCTCTGCAGCCCCTTCTGTAATACCTCAGTGGGGCGCCCAAAGCGGGCAGGTACTGCCATTGCACCTCCAAGACACTATGCATAACACAGCCCCTAGCCCACACAAAGTGCCCTGCCTGCACACACTCTGGATCTACTCCTCTAAGCCAGCTCCATTGCCCTGTTGCTACCACACAGATACTTTATTCACTCACTGCGGCATGCATCTGGCTGGTGATTGGCCCCTCCTGCGTGCCATTCTCTCCTCGGAGAAGGCTTCATGAGCGCTCTCCCACTACGACTTTCTCATTTTCCTCCTCTTCCTCTAAGATTTTGTAGAGACTTCCCCTGAACTCCAATTGCCAGATGCGAGGCTGTCGCACATGCCTCACTCTGGATCTTAAGACTTAGACAAGTGCACTCGACAGACTCAGTGGAGGCTGATCGTAATCCCACGTTTTGCAAAATGCTAGATCCGAATTTGGGTTCGAACTGTTTCTTTATTCTCTTATCACCTGAAAGTTATCTGTTATGCATCTGTATTGTAGTTGATAACTCTGCTGCCTGATTTTATTGCCTGTACCTCCAGTTCCTCGTTTTGATGCCCGCACAGGGTTGGTACATGCTAAACAAATTATAAGAATACAATTAAAAAACATACATGGTTTAATATCTATTCATGACAAGCTTAGCCTCAAGTCTTCACAGTTATATAATAAAAATAAATAGCAACACCATCACAGTGTAAACACTTCATCACCAGACATCAATCCCAATAAGCAAATGTCTTCCACATGTTTTTGGGAACAAGTAAACCGTCTGCCAGTTTCTGATAAACATCGTCTCAAGAAACAGATATCTTCCATATGTAATGAGCACATGTGTAACAGCCAGAGAGTTTCTAAAAAGCATTATTAAATCATGTTTCCTCCTCTAATCGTTTCCTCACGTTCCCAAATACTTTATTTACAGTTTCTACTCTTTTGTTTTCATTTGAAGGCAGTCATAACAACGTTGAACGTTTTCATTTGATGAATTTCCCACCACTGGACTAATTTTGTTAATGTGGCCTTTGCCATACATCTTTTATTTATGTAAACACAGAAGAGACTTTGTTGATGTAAGGCTGTGGTATCCATCTCTTGAGACACTGTGATGGCTGAGAGATTAGGTATTGCCCTGTTACCATATTCAGTCTGCTCACTGCATTGGTTGCTAAGTTCATATTCATTTGGATTCCTCCTTCTCCTGCTGCATGTAGACCCTCACTGTCACACACACATACAGTTTCAGAGTTTTCCAGTGGCAGAGTATCATACGATCTCATACAGTCCTTCAAAGGCTGTGTGTTCTACATGTGAATTAACACACATCCAGAGTCTCACACCTTCAGTCTCACAGCCCCAGACAGGGAGAGAGTGTCAAACATGCAGCGCTACATGCAAAGTCACAAATACAGAGAGCCTCGTTGTGAGAGCCCTGGACCTGCTCCGGCTAAGGCTTCACCCTCTGAATGAATGTTAATGGGAGTCCCGTAAACTCTGGGGAAGTGGAGTTAGCTAGTATTCTGACTGCAAACCTAAACTGAGGTTCCATTGAGAAACGGGGAATTAACAGGTGGCTAAGTAATCCTAGGTCCATTTCACCCACTGATTCCCCATTCCTCCCTGCAGTTTCCACATGACGTTTGCAGCTGTTATGAAGATTGGACAGCTTCGATTTAAACACTTCACGTCTACAAACACCATGGACCTCAAAATTGCTCATTAATGGCCACTCATAATGAGAGTCAGAATGTCTGATGCAAAGAGTGACACATTAGAAGAGTCATAATCCACAGTCTGAGAATCTCACTCTTCTAGGTAATCTGACATAAATCACATTGGAGACCCAGATTTATGAAACATTTTGTGATAGTTTTGTGTCACAAAAGTGACACAAACCGGCACTAGTTTTTTGGGGATTTACCTTTTAGCCCAAAGCTTTTTCCAGTTCAAAACCTATGTTAGACATGATGCAGACACCTTTGCACAATGGTGCTAAGGTGTGTGTGTGGCACTAGGCAGCTTGATTTTGCACCAGCAATAGGAAAATAGCAAGACAGTACAATAATCTTAGTAGATATGGCTCTTTCCTACTTTTTACTCTCACACAACGCAGCAGCTTTAGTCTCACATGTGTGATAAGTGGTACACAGATACACTCATATTTCCTTTCACATGTAGAAAGTCACATAAAGATTCATACTTGCTACAGGCACATACAATTTGAGGGTCTCACACATTTATTTATTTATATTTGTATTTATGAAGTGCACTTATCACCCAAAAGGTATCATCGCGCTGGTAGCCAGAAGTACTGGAGAAGATGGACTGCTGCACAGGTAGTGAGACTGATAGAAGATCACGGAGGGAACAGCTATGTTTTCCAAGTCTTTCTAAAATGAGAAAGATCCACTGAGAGTCTGAGGGAAGTGGAAAGCTGGTTCCAGAGTTGAGCTGCTCTTACTACAGGGCCCAGCCACTTTATCTCATTTTCTTAAATTAGGGATAGAGATGAGATTAGCTGATGAGGAGCGCAGGAGTCTCCCAAGAGAATATTTTCAGAAACCCATCTGTAGAGGAAGAGGTCAAGGCCTGGAAGCGCCTTAAAGACAACACAAAGCAATTTTAAGGCAAGTCTCTGTTTCATCGGGAGTCAATGCAACTGTTTAAGGGCATCAAAGACCGACGACCTTCTAGGGCGATTCAGAGCAAATTTGGCTGCTGCAGCTTGCCCTCAGTGGAGTCTGTTTATAAGGTATTCAAGGGTGCCTAACAGAAGTGAATTACAATAATTAAGCCTACTCAAGATCACATTGCACACAATTAATAGTTTAATATGAGGTGGCATCAAGGGAACTGTTTTCCACAGCCCGTGAAGAAGCACAAAGCAAGTCCCTGCTACTTTCATAAAATGTGCTTCAAAGGCCAGCTTGTTATCAAAGAAGATTCCCAAGATACAAACTGACTCTGATGGGGTGGGCGCGTTCTTTGCTGTTACCAGAAATTTGTAGGGAGATTAAGAGGGATTTTATCTGCGGAAAAGTACAGAAACTCAGTTTTATCTCCATTATTAAATTTGAGAGAACTAGAGTTCAGCCAGTTAGCAATATCCTTTACACAATCATGGAAATTATCAATTGTTTTCTGGTAATCATCCTCTAAAGACAACATCAGTTGGATATCATCTGCGTAATTCACTAATCTGATTGTGTAAGATTTAACAAGGGTCATCAGAGGCCTCATGTACCAATTAAACAAAATAGGGCTAAGATCAGACCCTTGGGGAACACCATATTTCACCACCATGAAGGCAGATCTAAAATGTGAAAAGGCAATGGCCTGACTCAGCTCTAATAAAGAAGAGTTGGTCCATTTCAAAGCTGACCCATCAATGCCAGCTGACACAAGTTTGCCAAGAAGAATAGTACGTTTGACTGTGTCAAATGCAGCAGGTAAAGCAAAAAGAATCAAAATGACAGAGTGGCTGTGATCGACTGACATCCAAAACTCATCCATGCTGATAATTAAAGCCGATTCAGTCCCCTGGCTGGGTCTGAAACCAAACTACTCTTGCTATAATAATGAGTGTGACTCCAAAAAACAAGAGAGTTTTTTGCTGATATATCGTTCCAGAAGTTTAATAGGGAAGAGCAGCAGAGAGAGTGGCTTACAGTTGCTTAGAACTAATGGATCTGGTGAGGTTTTCTTTAAGATGGGAGAAGCAATAGCTTTTCGTTCCAGGCGAGCGGGACTATACCAGAATCCAAGACACTGATGAAGCAGCGTTAGAGAATCGCCTGCTAGAGTTTTCCAGATTTTATGTGGTAAAGGATCAAGGGGAGATTCCTCCTTTATTGGCAGTTCCAGCTCATATATCAGAGGGATGCAGGAGGGCGCCTCTCGGGGGAATATTAACAATTAAGCTGGGAACTACAGAGGAACAGCCGGATGGACAGGTATCTCTAATGTCCTTCAGAATCAGATCAATCCTTTCCTCCAAAATCAAGGCAAGATTGTCACACAGTTCTTGGGAGGGTGTAAACTTCCTTTTCACACAGTCAAGGTTAAACACGGTCAGGGTTAGCGATCCGCTTCAGAATTTCGAAAACCTTTTTAATATTGCCATTAAAACAGAGGTGGCATAGAAGTCTGTCTTTGCTTTGTTTATTTCCTTTTTATAATCGACTAAGGAGAGCTTTAACTATTGTTTGTCCTCCTCCTTGTGAGACTTATTTCATTTCCTCTCATTTTGTCTGCAACTTAGTTTCAACTTTTTAAATCAGTATTATACCATGGGGCAGAGAGGCGACCACGTTTTTTCCTCGTTTGGACAGGAATTTCTTAATCCAACAATTCAATAATTCTGTCTTCCAAAGAATTATAGTTCTCGTCTACTAATTTATCATGGTCAAACACATTTTTATTTGTTGACATCCCTTCACAAAAGGATGCTCCCAATTTGTGCCAGGCCCTACCCGTATGCAAGATAGTAACACCCTTTTTTGCCAGGTTAGTATCATTAGCAAAATGATGGAAGAATATACATGCATGATCTGTCAAGCAGAGAGGAAGCCAATCCTCCATGGAGATAAAGCCACGTGGAGCCAAAACTAGATCTGATGTATGACCACTAAGGTGCATAGGGCCAGAGGCAGGATTTTTCAAATTCCCTTTAGGAGGAAGACACAGGTGATTCCGCAGCCCTCATATTAAAGTCTCAAAGAATGTAGAAATTAGCGTGGGTCAATGCCATGTTTCATATAAACTCTAACAAGGATTGAGAAAGTGCCACTGAGAGGCCAGGGTGCGGTAGCAGACATTAGGGATCCTTCTTGCGATTTCAGGGAAAACCCAACATATCAATGTCAGACGGTTAGCCCATTGAAAGAGATATCAGATTCCAACACTCTTTAAATATAATTCCAACCCCACCACCTCTCTTAGCAAGACAAGGTTTATGCAGGATATTATAACCTGGAGGGCAAGCTAGTCCAAGATTGATAGTTGAATCAGAAGAGGTCCAGGTTTCAGTGATGAAGAGAATGTCTAATGAGGGACCTTACATTAACCAATCCACATTTCAGCAAACCAGGTAAGGCAGCCTTTCAAAGTGAGGAATAGGCCTCCTTTATGCTTTCCTGTACAGGGATAAGACTGTGATTTGGCTTACCCAACTGTAAGAGTTCATCTCTGGTATAGCTCAGTTTATTATTTAGATGTTTGTTGGAAAAACTGGCAGCATGGTTTGCACTGTGCGTGGACGGACGCATACGGGCATGCCTTTTGCACATGTACATCCGGTTCAAATAGCCTCCTCTCCAAACGAGGAAAGAAGACTAGAGCAGTAACCAAGATGGCCACCACTGCAAATAGCGCGCCCTTACAGATGGGAATTAAAGTACAAAACAGTTTTAAATTGTACAAGCCTCTAACAAATAAAAAAGCATCACACAGTCACAAAAAACAAATAGGCTCCTCTCCAAACGAGGAGAGAAGCCTAGAGCGGGAACCAAGATGGCTGCCACTACAAATGGCCCGCCCTTACAGCCGGGGAACATGCAGAGTCTGACACATAGACAGTTTCCCATAAGCAGAGGTCTCACAGAGGCTGGGAGTTTCAGAATGTCAGGGAGTCTCAGGACACATAGACATTCTTCCATAGGCAAAAATCTAATATGTAATTATTGAAGGCCCTGCCTTTCTTTTTTTAAATACATTTTTTTTGGCAGGGACTAAAATACATTAGAATAGATTGCTGATGGGAAGAGTTGAAATTGCGACATCAAAACATGCTAGGTAATATAGTAGTTACATTTACAATAGAAAAATACTTAAATTAAAGAAAGATGGCAATGTGAGTTCAATCCATCAATTTTGAATAGGGAAAAAGAAATAGAAGAGAGAGGAAAAGAAAGGAGACTAGAAAGACAGACAGGGAGAAGCTACAAAGAGTAAGATCGAGTGATAGCCTTAAAATATTAAGAAAAAGAAGCAAAAGATACAGCATACATAAGATTAGAGTTAAACATATGCAAGGATAAGGTTAAGCAGATAATACAATATAGTACAATATATATTTAGGAGGGACGGGAGAAATCAATTTCCTTTGCAGAACATGACAGATAATTACTGAGTGGCATCCACAGTTGATGACGCTTGATGAAAAGTTGCATTGAGTCAAGTTTAAAACTGTCTAGTCTATGATGGTAACAGACTAAATTCCACCTCTTTAGAAGATTGATATTTTCTGTATTTCCAATTAGAAGTAATAACATAAATCGCTATAGAGAGCAAGAGGTCTACCAGTTCCCCAAGTAACCTGTGTGGACTGCAGATGTCGTGCAGGCTACCCAGAAAAGGTACAGTATATGAAAGAGGTACCAAAATCTGGGAAATAGGTCCAATGCAAGCCCATATCGAAGTCCAGTAGGAGAACAGAGCTGGGCTGAAGAACATGTGCGCATCGGTGCCCTATTGTGTATGGCAGCGCTAGCAAATGTCGTGATGTACAAGTTTCAGTTTAAAATGGCAAATGGAGGTGTAAAACAGTGTGTTGTAAAAAAAATATAAGGTTTGAGTGAGACTGGCTGTGTGGGCTGTGGAATGTATTTTACTCCAAAGTCCATCCGTTAAAAAGGTTGGCCATGCAACACCAATATCTGATTCCCACAATGTCTCGATATGTGTTTGACCCTAGTTGAACCAGACGGTCTTAAAAGTTTGTATATACATACTGCTTTGGGAGTATTGAAGTTGCATTTGGGTGAGGAGAGGAACTGGAATGTGAGATATCATGAGAAAAATGCTGCTTAAGAGTGTCTTGTACCATAGTGCAAAGTTTGTGATACTGGGGTAGCATGTGAGGTCGGAGATTGTATGTTGACGCAACATCAGATAAAGGAATCTGGTAGTCTGAATGGTATAATTGAGAAATAAAAAGGATACCTTTGCTCACCCGGGCCTTCCAACACAAAGGGGGTCATTATGATCCCCAGCGGTTCAGACCGCCATGCCGGCGGTGGGTGAAAAGACCGCCACAGGCATGGCGGTCTGAACCGCCATATAAAGAACACAGTGAGGGCCGCCACAGGCGGCCCTCCTCCAGAGCCAGGCTGCCTCCGACAGGCAGCTTGACGGTGGAGGGAATCATTATCCGACAGGGCAGCGCTGCTGCCCCTCGGATAATGATCCCTTCTGCCACCAGCCTTTCCCTGGTGGGTTCCCCTGCTGGGAAAAGGCTGCCAAAGGGGTTCTCTGGGGCCCCCCTGTGGTCCCCTGCACTGCCCATGCACTTGGCATGCATGGGCAGTGCAGGGGCCTCTGTGCAGGGCCCCATCGCGCATCTGCGCAACGGGTGCAGCTGCACCCACCACACAGAGGCATTGACGGCGGCTCCATGTGGAGCAGCAGGCAATGTTCCGGCCATGCATTCTGCTGGGCCGGAGGGCGGAAACAATGTTTCCGCCTGCCGGCCCAGCAGAATGTTCTTTATGCGGCCGGCAGGGTCCCAGGGGGGGCTGGCGCTCAGTTAAATGACCGCCAGCATGAACACGGCGGTTAACACCGCTGTGTTCATAATGAGGGCCAAAGTCCACGTTTCGTAAGTAGATTATTATGCCAAATAGAACTGTTAAGGAATTGGTTAGTAAGGGTGAGGCCCAAGGTAAAATATGCTTTCAGTATAGTACAGGCATGAGAGACAGCGCTAGGTAACCAACATTTTGGGGTACTGGACATAAAAAGATTAGTGTTATGAGAAAAGGATGAAATTAGAGCATGTTCCAGAGAAAACGACAACTTCTGATGAGCAATAGTTGGTGCAGACATGTAGGGTTATTTCTCCTGTTTTCTAAATTTTTAGCAAGTTTTTAAAGTTGAGCTATATCTGTGGAAATTTTAGAGTTGTCGGGAGTGGACTGTTTAAGGTTGCTGACTGATATGTTGTTCATGCACGGACCATTTCTCCTCAATAAATTCTAATGAAGCATTGGTATCCATCATAAAAGGTTTTAAGGCTCGCAATTCCTTCATGATGTGTCCAGAGTTAGATGTGTAGGTGATTTCAAGGGAATGTCAAGGTCTATTGTTGCCCATTTTTTGCCCGTTTAACTGAAGTGATGTAGGACGATTTTTTCGCCAATAGCTCCTGCAGCATGGGAGTAAGAGGAACTGTCTCTTAAGAATTCTAAGGCCTTTTCCATTGTGATAATCTGTGGCAGAACGGATTTTGTCAGATGAGTGCGCAAAACATGATTGGAAAGGCACATAAATGAGAGAAAACAACACTGCTAAGACTGTAAAATGTATATTGAAAAAGGAGGAAGAAAACTAGTGTTGATATAAATGTCAGAAAAACAGTTGCCGTCTCATTTTAAAAAGTACATTTCCAGTCGAAAACTTAAAGCCAGATCTGCCAGTTAGCGAAAGAATAGACAAAATGCTCACAGTAGTATTTTGATTCTAAAATTGCCCTTTATACGCAGAGATGAAGCTCATGCCATCTGGAGTTAACTGCTGACGCCTGAGGGTATTGGAACGTGCAGTAGGCTTGACACGCTGTAAAAACAGTTTACCTCAGGCGCGTTGCTCAGCAGTAAGTAAAATGGCGTCAGCATAACACGGAGATATTCTTTATGGGATAGCAAAGTCACTGCAGCCTCTAGCAACAGACTGTGGGCATATTCTGTGATTCACCATGTTCCGACATGCGGAACCATAAATGAAGTCGGGGGAATCAAGCCCAAGTCACACGTCTCCTTCATGAAGCGCAAAAGCCGCATGGCAGCTTTACGGAACTGTAGTCATCATCTTGCGTGGCATCCAGCCACGCCTCCAAGGTCCCTGCCTTTCTGCCACTCCAATCGAAAGGTATGGCATAGACTAACTGTCCCATATAAAGAGAATGTGCTACTCCCCTTTGAAGAATTCCACACAGATTTTGGTCTCCTGCAAGGGCACTACTTGCTCCTGGGGGGGGTCACAACCGCACTTCAGAAGCACTGGCAGTCTGGTAATACCGAACCCTCGGCACATAGGAGTTGTCAATACATATCCCTCTCGTCCGGTGCCTTCAAAACAATTACATGCCTATGTAAGGCCAAGGGGTAGGATATACACCAGCCATTGGAACGTCTGAGTGTCAAGTGGGAGGAAGACCTTGGGATTAGCGAAAAGACTGGGATATAATAATGAGCTGAATTCCCAAGGTGTCCAAAAGTGCTCACTTTAAACTCATAAATTTCTATGTCCTCCATTGCGCATATCTCACACAAGCACATATTACCAAACACTTCCAGGTGATCGAAGCGGCCTGCCCAAGATGCGGAGAGGTTAGAGCGGATCTACTCCACATCCTCTGGTCATGTTTGTGGCTACGAGGGTATTGGGAAGAGATCACTGAGATGCTGTCAACAGTGCTAGAAAAGGAGATACCTCGTACACCGGGTCACTGCCTTCTGAGTTGGTTCCCCGACACCCACCCAGAGCTGGAACAGTGGGAGGGATGTGAGGGACAGTTATTGCTAAGAGAAGCTGGCAGAGGGATTGCAACCATGGACATGGTTCGCACCTGGGAGGCCTTGGTGGATTGGCTTAGTGATCCGGACAACCTCCCAACGGCAGCATTTAGGTGTCCCCCCTCCTTAAGCCCCTGATTCCCCCTCTTCCTCACGTACAGAACACTCACACGAGGAATCACATTCCTACTTTAGAGGCTCCAGAGTGTAAGCAGGTTGGTGCTTCTCATCATTTACTGGCCTTCCTAATTCACAAGCATCCCTGACCTTTCAGAGACAAATGTAACAGACTCCCTTAGACCTACCACCTTTTAAGCATAGGCGCTGGACGTAATGGTGCTGGGGATAATGCAACACCCCTACAAATAACCATGCTGGAGTTTAGAAGGTAAATGAGCAATAAAGATACCTTTTCATGTTGTCTTTATCTTGTCACCTCTCACATGTCAAGCTGCTGCTGATCCATTTAACAATGAGATTGGTGTTTACTTTTCATTCTCTAATTACAAAGTGAGAGGATTTTGTAAAGTGAACTATGGGACAATCTTGCTGCAGTAACGGGAATGTGAAGGGAAAGACTGTAGGACATGTCCAAATGATATTCACTGAATCCCGATTTACACACATTGTCGTTTTATCCAGAAAACTGAATGTCTGCATAAATTAGCAATTTCAATGGGAAATGTGCTATCTACAATGGCAGTGCACTACCACAGCATGCTTTGATAATATTTTTGTAACAATGTGCTTGAAAATGTACCACTGGCTACATACCACACACTAACAACTCTCCTGCAGAATGGGCATGACTCATTTGCTACACTTGTTTTTTGTGTGATGCTTGGATTTTACACAACCACTATGATTTAGGTGCTTTAACATTGATGGCAGCACCCGCACTCTGAAAATTGCTTGAGCACCACTGCTTCTAAGAGGCTCACATCAATTCTGATATTGAAATTGGACTAGCAGTATCAGTCTTTCGAAAGCACAAGCCTCTATGGGCATTTTCCTTTTCTCTACACGTCATTCTACCTCTCCATTACATTGATGGAAGATGCTAATGCATCACACCATTGCATAAGCACCCCATCTTTAGTGTAAGTTCCTAAAGATTTAAAGAAATACAATCTACACCCTGATTTGGAAACACATTTCTGAGTAGAATGGAACTCAAAAGGGCAGAAGGACTTTAATAACCTTATACATTTTTTTAGTTATACTCTCTATTCACATTAATTAGACTACTTGCTACAAATTATAAGATTATAAAGGATTGTAAAATAAAAGCTAAGGATTGTAACACTTTGTCCCAGGTTCACATGGAGTATTTTAGTCAACAAATAAGTATGCTTTCTGCTATCTGTGAAATTCACACACATCAAATAACAAGAACCATTTATAAATTCTGCATTTCATTTGTAGTCTTTGCTATGGGTTTAAGACATTTCCACTGAGTTACACAATGGTTCTTGCAGCTGCTACTTGTCGTACTATCCATGGTATTTACATATAAGTACATCTATTATCAATGTCAACAACAGTGAACACTCCAGTCAAACATACCTACAAAAAGAAGTGTGCCACTTATGAGTGGACACACACGAACAGGTGATCCAGTGAAGCCTCCCCTTTCTCTGGGTTTGTCTCCAATCTCTCCAGGGAAACAAAGGGCCAAAGGAGCCAGGTGTGGGCTGCCTTTTCCAGGGACAGGCCAGGCATATTCTGAAGTCATGAAGGGGCTAGGTACAGCCATCAGACTACCCTTTGAAGCATAGGAAGGACCAGGAACAACCCCCCGGCCACCTGGCTCAGAAGGGCAACACCATAGGCAATTTTGTCTCCTGTCTGGAAGGAATCCATATCACACTACAGAATAACCATTAAAAGTAATATGGTCCTGGACACTTGCAGAAAGGCACATTTCGTTGGCACAGAAAAATGTGCCATTCTCCGAAAAGAAATGTAAAATCTGATTTTACCTTTAAAGAGGATTTTAAATTGCAATTCAAATGAGTGGAAGAGGTATCTCTTCAACTGTTCCTGAACTGAAGTTATCACTTATCAAATGCAATAAGGTATTAGTCCATGGAGGTGGCTAGCCTTGCTACAGTGAAAAACGACTTTAGGGGTAAAATGTAAATATACATGTCCTACTTTTAAAAAACCATGCACCATACCCTATGCGATTTTTTTAGTACTCACCTTAGGGGTGACATATAATATTAAAAAGAAATGTTTATGCCTGGCAAAAGGTTTATTTTGGCAGGTTGAAAGGGCAGTTTAAAACTGCACTACAGGGTGCAGTGGCACACCTGAGACAGATTTTACGGTGCTACTTCAATGTGTAGCACAAGGAAAATTTTACTACTTGCATTTGATTTACTGCCCATGGATACATGTAGTACCATTTACGAGAGACTCATTAGTGAATTAAATATGGCAATTAGGTGTATACCATTTTTTTGCCATAATTGGAAGGGAGAGCACAATTATTCTGCCACTGATTAGCAGAAGTAAAGTGTGCAGACTCCTGAAGGCAACAATGTTGCTTTTTTGAAGTGATTGATATAACAATCATATTCCATTTAAAGGTAAAGTAATGCAGAATATGTAGTGTTTTCTCAGTTACGCTATATCAAATGAACATATGGTAGACTATGCTAAACATGAAAGTCTGTGTATACAATCACAAGCTCTATTACATGTGCTTTGTCACAACTCATTACCTCTCATGCTAATTTTTCATGACTTTACCTGGTGCCCAGGAGTATAAATGAATTTAAAACGTAAGAAAGGTTAGATTTAATTATGATAATTCCTGGTTCCAGTTGGGGTGTCATTCGCCTACTTATTAAATATGATACCACTGTAAAGGTGGTAATCCTGCTAGCAACATCATACTTTAAGACAGTCCTGATGTTTTAATCAACCTCACATTGCATTGTGACTTGATATTTAATTGCTAGAATTTTAAGTACGAGTCAAAAATCCCCAACAGTAATATGCTGTTGGCTAAAAAGTCAGGTTTAACTGAACGCATCACACGTGCCAATGGGACACCCTGCAGCTATAAATGTTTGTTGTTAGGTGGCTTTCGTATGTAGAAGATCTTGTGTCATGGTTTCACTACTGTCTCATGCACATGGTGACAATATACTTACCACAGGTACCAGTTACCACAGTTTACATTTTTTTTAAATTTAAAGCCTGGGGTGTTGGCTTGCCATCAGTACTCACTTGTGAGCAAGAGGACATGATGTATCAAAGGGCTTTACCCATCCGGCCCAATATTCCTATGAATCAGCAATTTCACTAATCAGTGACAGAATTAAACACTGGAAAAGATCAAATATAAATGTGTATGCCAGACTCTCTGCAGTGTATAAAATAATTAGATTAGGCCTGAAAACATGCTCCTAAACCCATACCTTTAACTCAAGCACTAAAAAATGAAAAGGAAAACGAAGCAACAATTTAACAGTATTCCTAACCAACGAAATGCAAGCAGACTAGTCCCAGACCAGTATTTCATGTTGCAGCATTGTATAACAAAGTCACACTATATTGGCCCTGTCATGAAGAAACAAAAATTATACCTTCTCTTTGTTTATTTTTCTTGAATGACATTTTAGATTGTGGTTAAGCAGATATTTATTAGTCTTTATATGTTTCCATAGATAAGGACGATTTCCCTCTTAGTGAGATTTTATTGGTTTGTAGGTTTAGACCTATAACAGGAAAGCATAGCTATGGCCTTTGTGGTAGACAGCATCCCATAATGGAGATCGGAATTCCAGAGTCACATCAGAAAAAGGGGGAATCACAGAAAGTAAATACATTCCATCACACCTGCACGTGGAGTCAATAGCAAGGTGGTCTTTTACTCCATGTGGGAATCTAGAAAACCAAATTGGGCCTTGTGGGTGGACCGCCTGGCCTATATAGACCTACACGAGTTGTGAAAAGACAGATAACAGATTTACCATGATAAGGTCGACAGCACACAGTGATTCAAATATCCCATGCTTGATATACAGTATTTGTCCCTTTGTTTTATTTAGTATGTTACCTCTACATACAAGACTTTCACAGATACAATGAGATAATTCCTCCAAAACTGGTTGGTCTTGCCCAACGTTTTCCTACACGGGTGTCATGACACATGGAGACAGCACCTCCAGAGTCATGTAGCCATACCCCTGTTTGTATTTTGCAGTGTCACGGGGTAAATTGTAAAATGATTAGTAAGGGGAACTTACATGAATGGAGCAGTGATAAATGAGGTAGAAAGGACTCCAAGGTTGGCTTCCAATTGAATGTACTGGTTTTCTTACAACATAATAGCCTGTGCTGGATGGAAGGTCATCGGTAAAGTACATTTTATGACCAGTGGGAGCTGATTGGCTAGGGCCAGCTTTTGCCTAAGAACTTCATTTATTTGGATGGCATGGCCCACTTATGCCCTCCGATACTATGTCTCAGGCAGTGCCTGGAAAGAGTCATTCTGTCTTCGTATAAGACTGAAGTTAATAAAAGGCCAAATTTCCAAACCTTTAGTGTCCTGTCATTACACCTGATAGAGCATCCCTGAATGTAACATGAGAACAGCAGCCTGAAAGAAAAAATCTCATCATTGTATTGTCTTCTAACATTTTTCAAGCATAGGAAGGACCAGGAACAACCCCCCGGCCACCTTGCTCAGAAGGGCAACACCATAGGCAATTTTGTCTCCTGTCTGGAAGGAATCCATATCATACCACAGAAGAACCATTAACAGTAATATGGTCCTGGACACTTGCAGAAAGTCACATTTCGTTGGCACAGAAAAATGTGCCATTCTCCGAAAAGAAATGTAAAATCTGATTTTACCTTTAAAGAGGATTTTAAATTGCAATTCAAATGAGTGGAAGAGGTATCTCTTCAACTGTTCCTGAACTGAAGTTATCACTTATCAAATGCAATAAGGTAATCCAGTATTAGTCCATGGAGGTGGCTAGCCTTGCTACAGTGAAAAACGACTTTAGGGGTAAAATGTAAATATACATGTCCTACTTTAAAAAAAACATGCACCATACCCTACGTGATTTTTTTAGTACTCACCTTAGGGGTGACATATATAATTAAAAAGAAATGTTTATGCCTGGCAAAAGGTTTATTTTGCCAGGTTGAAAGGGCAGTTTAAAACTGCACTATAGGGTGCAGTGGCACACCTGAGACAGATTTTACGGTGCTACTTCAATGTGTAGCACAAGGAAAATTTTACTACTTGCATTTGATTTACTGCCCATGGATACATGTAGTACCATTTACGAGAGACTCATTAGTGAATTAAATATGGCAATTAGGTGTATACCATTTTTACCATAATTGGAAGGGAGAGCACAATTATTCTGCCACTGATTAGCAGAAGTAAAGTGTGCAGAGTCCTGAAGCCAACAATGTTGCTTTTTTGAAGTGATTGATATAACAATCATATTCCATTTAAAGATGAAGTAATGCAGAATATGTAGTGTTTTCTCAGTTACACTATATCAAATGAACATATGGTAGACTATGCTAAACATGAAAGTCTGTGTATACAATCACAAGCTCTATTACATGTGCTTTGTCACAACTCATTACCTCTCATGCTCATTTTTCATGACTTTACCTGGTGCCCAGGAGTATAAATGAATTTAAAACGTAAGAAAGGTTAGATTTAATTATGATAATTCCTGGTTCCAGTTGGGGTGTCATTCGCCTACTTATTAAATATGATACCACTGTAACATCATACTTTAAGACAGTCCTGATGTTTTAATCAACCTCACATTGCATTGTGACTTGATATTTAATTGCTAGAATTTTAAGTACGAGTCAAAAATCCCCAACAGTAATATGCTGTTGGCTAAAAAGTCAGGTTTAACTGAATGCATCACACGTGCCAATGGGACACCCTGCAGCTATAAATGTTTGTTGTTAGGTGGCTTTCGTATGTAGAAGATCTTGTGTCATGGTTTCACTACTGTCTCATGCACATGGTGACAATATACTTACCACAGGTACCAGTTACCACAGTTTACATTTTTTTTTTTTAATTTAAAGCCTGGGGTGTTGGCTTGCAATCAGTACTCACTTGTGAGCAAGAGGACATGATGTATCAAAGGGCTTTACCCATCCGGCCCAATATTCCTATGAATCAGCAATTTCACTAATCAGTGACAGAATTAAACACTGTAAAAGATCAAATATAAATGTGTATGCCAGACTCTCTGCAGTGTATAAAATAATTAGATTAGACCTGAAAACATGCTCCTAAACCCATACCTTTAACTCAAGCACTAAAAAATGAAAAGGAAAACGAAGCAACAATTTAACAGTATTCCTAACCAACGAAATGCAAGCAGACTAGTCCCAGACCAGTATTTCATGTTGCAGCATTGTATAACAAAGTCACACTATATTGGCCCTGTCATGAAGAAACAAAAATTATACCTTCTCTTTGTTTATTTTTCTTGAATGACATTTTAGATTGTGGTTAAGCAGATATTTATTAGTCTTTATATGTTTACATAGATAAGGACGATTTCCCTCTTAGTGAGATTTTATTGGTTTGTAGGTTTAGACCTATAACAGGAAAGCATAGCTATGGCCTTTGTGGTAGACCTCATCCCATAATGGAGATCGGAATTCCAGAGTCACATCAGAAAAAGGGGGAATCACAGAAAGTAAATACATTCCATCACACCTGCACGTGGAGTCAATAGCAAGGTGGTCTTTTACTCCATGTGGGAATCTAGAAAACCAAATTGGGCCTTGTGGGTGGACCTCCTGGCCTATATAGACCTACACGAGTTGTGAAAAGACAGATAACAGATTTACCATAATAAGGTCGAAAGCACACAGTGATTCAAATATCCCATGCTTGATATATGGTATTTGTCCCTTTGTCTTATTTAGTATGTTACCTCTACATACAAGACTTTCACAGATACAATGAGATAATTCCTCCAAAACTGGTTGGTCTTGCCCAACGTTTTCCTACACGGGTGTCATGACACATGGAGACAGCACCTCCAGAGTCATGTAGCCATACCCCTGTTTGTATTTTGCAGTGTCACGGGGTAAATTGTAAAATGATTAGTAAGGGGAACTTACATGAATGGAGCAGTGATAAATGAGGTAGAAAGGACTCTAAGGTTGGCTTCCAATTGAATGTACTGGTTTTCTTACAACATAATAGCCTGTGCTGGACGGAAGGTCATCTGTAAAGTACATTTTACGACCAGTGGGAGCTGATTGGCTAGGGCCAGCTTTTGCCTAAGAACTTCATTTATTTGGATGGCATGGCCCACTTATGCCCTCCGATACTATGTCTCAGGCAGTGCCTGGAAAGAGTCATTCTGTCTTCGTATAAGACTGAAGTTAATAAAAGGCCAAATTTCCAAACCTTTAGTGTCCTGTCATTACACCGGATAGTGCATCCCTGAATGTAACATGAGAACAGCAGCCTGAAAGAAAAAATCTCATCATTGTATTGTCTTCTAACATTTTTCAAGTTACTTAATTGAAGAACATTGGCGCCCCTTCTCCAAAATAATTCAGTCATTTTATCCAAAATAGGCAGCGTCATTGTACACTTCAAAATGAAATTCAATTGGATTGAATGTTAGGTTTGTGAAACTTGTGCATCGACCATCCACTACCTATTATGAGGGAACAAAGGTGGAGGTGCTGGCAATAATCATAATGGCAGTGACTACTGCTTGATGTTGGGAGGTGCCCTCTCTGTAAGAAATTTTACTTCTGGTAACATCCACCAGCCATCTCATTTAGTAACTCTGGCAAAGTATTTCTATTTTATTTTCAACTATTGGCATCAGAGTACAAAAGAAGGTCCAAGAGGTAAGCTACTGCTGCTGACACTATGGAAAGAGAAGCACTTTAATTCATCCTTCCTTCACTAACGTAGGATATTCAGAGACATTTTAAGGTATGAGCAAAGTGGGCAAATGCCCAAGGCCTCCACCTTCAGAGGGGCCCATTGGAATGTGAATTTATTTTCGCTCTCTCTATCTCACCTCTGTGTGTTTCTCTATCTCAACCAAATATAGATATTTTTTATATTGGTTGCCATCATGAGACTTGATATAGCAGGAAATGGATGATAAAATACAAAGGTGGCTGAAACAGGGGCCTCTAAAATATTTCCTGCCCGGGTCCCCAAAATCTTTAAAATGACACTAAGGATATTGAATGATTAAATATGCACATGCATTGAAGTCTTCGTCAATGCTGTTAGCACAAGTTTTTAATGTCCTTATACAATATTAGTTGAGGGAAGTAAGTATTTCCATCATGTATGCCATGTAATTCCACAGTGACATTGGATCCTCCTTTATAAAAAAAATAAGGTTCTTATTAGTGCTGCTGTCCAGTGCATCATGATAAACGTGAAAGAAAGCATAGTATAACAAAGCTGTAGTTGGCCCTTTAATAACGTAGCACACTAAGACATTCTCCAGTGGGGGTAGGAACTAAGACAGTGGTAAAGCCCCTTCTCTCTGAAAACCTTTTTATTACATCCTGGGTACCCGAATGTCAGTGTGTCTGCTATAGCATGGGGTACTTGACATGCACATGTGACTGTTATTGAAAAGCTCCTCCCCCCCTTACTAGAACATTAACATCTGACTGTTTACCCTAATGTGTATCAGGTACCTTACTCAAGAATTGTTTCCTTTTTTTGTGGGATCTGCTTTTCCTCAGAATTGTAATGCTTAACTTGAGAAACCGAGCGTACGCTAACTTGAGACAACTTTGTGCTTTTCTTGGATGTGACATCAAAGTGCATCAAGTGATCACTGCTGCTGTTATTTTCATTATAATAAGGAATTGTAGGCTTTGCAATAGAAGACTAAAAATGTTCCGCCCATGTTGAACGTGATGTACCTATGGATGTTAATTCATCAAAATGCTAGGGGTATCGGAAATGACATTACATGCATATTGCCTACTCAGAAGACAACACAGGAAATTATGTCCTATAACCTTTGACCCTTGTGACATCACAGGAAGTCACATCACGTGATCTTTCAACCCGTTGACATTACAAGAAGTGATAACACAGAAGTTAAAAAAAAAATCTTCAATAACAGATAATGGAAAAGTATACTAAAGTAGTTAAAAGTGCATTTTAGATCCCATCGATATAATGCATAGTCTGCTGTTGTGACATGCCAGTGAGGTACCCACAAAATGCTAGCATAGCCATCATAGACAGGGAGAATATATATTATAGGCCAGCATCAATCGTTTAACCTTAAACATAGCTTCAAATACCCAGACACAGCCTTGAGTGCTCAAGCACAGCCATCAGATTCCTAAATACACCTATAGTATTCTTAGAAAAAAGACCCAGATGCTCAACTACGTCAAAAGCCCCAGCAGAATGTCTAAATGCAAAGGCAAATCCAATATATGCTCAGGGATAACCTCATATGCAAAGTGATGTCTCATAAGAAAATAATCATTAAACAGAGGGTAGCCATGGGCAGAATACACGTACAGCCCTCACCACAAAAAGTCTATGCACAGACCACACAAACCCAGTCCCAGGCAAACATGACTCTCCTAATATGCATATACTCATATCACACACTTTTCTCAGATGTTTGTGGTTCTTCCCCCAAAACTACCTGCGTGCACTGAAAATCTAGTTGCCTGATCTGGGAGGAGAATGTTTAGTTATTAACAGATTTGTGTGGCCAACATAGGTCCAGGAGTTTTTGATCTCTGACAGATTTTCAGAATAACAATAAGGTCGCGTTTAGATTAATTTAATGCAAATATATTTTATGTCACTATAATAAAAAATCTGGTATGGAGCTTGTATGGTTCCAGCATGCCTGGTTCTTGCTTGGCCACTTCTTTCTAATTATGGTAGCCATATATGCAGTACTGAGTCATGTCTCGCGTATGTGAACCACCTGCACACCTAACACTCTCTCACTTGTGTGCACGTAGACACCCTTCCCTTGTTTGCTCATAAATTGCTGCCACCTATGTTTACTAAGCCATATCTCACTTGTGTACATGTGCTGCTGCCCTTATGTGTGTGCCGTTAGGTCATTTGTTTACCTGTGTGCACACAGTTACATCTCATCTGTTTGCACCTACCTCCCCTCACTTGTGTACATCTTGCAATTCCTCATATCCTCTACATTCATCAAACACCGCTCACCTCTATGAACATAGATATCCCTTACCTACATGCACCTTGCCCTTCCTCGTGCATAGTGCTTATTTAAAGTTTCAATAACTATGAGAAAGAATACTAAACATGACAATCCATGTTCATGTTCTTTTCTCAAATGAATTACATTACTAGGTCTAACAGATTAAGTTATTTGACTGTACATTGAAAGGGACCACTATCACTGCTGTTCATTGAGTTGTACAAAATTTAATTCGACAGCCGCTGTCAGTTTTGAGAGCCATCCATCAAACCTTTAATATTTTTTTGCTTTTCAGCAGGAGTTGATTTCTGAAAAACAAAATATAAACTGTCCTGGCAGTGACAGACAAGAAAAAAAAGAAATTACACCCTACATAGGGCAGGCAGTGTAATGCCCTTCCTCCGATGGCCCTTACTTCGTTGGCTCCATGGCCTCTAAATGAGACAGGCAGACTAGTGTTTGGGGGAGAGGGTACTCTGTCATGTTTGTGATGGAGTACCCTGTCCACCAGACTCTAAATTGGGCCCAAAATGTGGAGGACTGTGGGTGAGGGGAGGACAAGGTAATTTAAAAGAAGGACATGGGGGAGAATTGGGAGAAGTGACAGAAAAGTAGAAAGGAGAGGTGGAAGAGAGCAGTAGTAGGACAAAAGAGGTGGGGAGAAAGGCAGAGACAGTTCGAGGGAAAGAAGAGAGTGAAGCCAGAGGAGGGAGGAAAGAGAACTAGTGAAACAGGTGCTAAGAGGAAAGAAAGTGAAAAGTGATTTATTGAGGAAATACTGGAAAGAGAAGATGGTGGCAAGAGGAAAGATGGAGTGAGTGAAGAGAGAGGGAGAATGAAAGAAGGAGAGGTTGAAGTGAGAAAGGTGGGAAGTGAAATAGATACAAAGATGACAAAGGCAGCAAGTGTATGACAACATGTAGGATGTAAAGGGTGAAAGTTTAGATAATGGGTGTTAGATCCTTTTTTCTTTAACAAAAAGAGACCTATGGCTAGTGCCTCACAAGCACAATTTTGTTAGCATACTTTTACAGAGTACTATACAGTGCTGAGATCTCACCTTGGTCACTTCTGAGGACTTTCTAAGTTCTCTTGGGACCTAGCAGCCTGGATCTGGTTTGTAGTTAAGTGGAGGTGGAGAATGCTCAGGATCCTAGTGAAGGTACTTGTGTGAGGTATGAGGATCTACTGGTCAAACCTGTATTCATCTTAGGGATACTATGGTGGGCAAGGGTGTCAATGGACAGATTTGATTCTCATCTTTTTTGCCACTGCCTCCAGGTGTTATAGTTTTTCAGGGGTGGTTCAGCTCTAAACCAGGCCCTATGTCTTCCCAGTGCCAGAAGTAAAACAAGGCCTACTCATTGCCCTGGCTCGCCTTTGAAAGTGTGCGTGTTCACAACAGAAGGACACTGGGGCACTACAAGTCTATGGGGAATGTGCACATCTACATATGTCAGGGGATACGTGTGTTTATTTTGGACAGGGCATTACTCACACAGTTCTAGTGCAACATTTTCTACCAACAGAGGGCCCAGAGGTACACAGTGGGAAGAACATTGAAGTAGAAAGCTGCCAGTGTCCAATGTCATGTTTTGAAAGTGGTAGAGTTAGTAAACTTGCATAAGTAATTCAAGGGCATATCAGCTGTTATAAGCCGATTTCTAGACAATAACAGTCCATGAAAGAGGTAATTTCTGCTATTTATCTATTTACCATGTACCGTAAAGCACTGAAAGTTCGCACATAAATACAATGAAAATATGTATATGTCACATGTAAACAAACTAAAAACTTTCAGCTGAGTCATCTGATGTGCATTCTCTACATGTGTCTGTGAAGGCCTCTCTTTATTGGCAAGTGTGATAATGGACCATAGGTTTGACCTATATCCTAAATTCTAATTATCTAAAATATTTAATGTCTGGCTGGAGGGAATTTCATAATTGTGCCAGTTGTAAAGAGAATAGGGCCCTCATTATGAGTTTGGCGGTGTTCGGGCAAGACCGCCATGGAAAATCCCGCCACCATCCCGCCAGTGTTGGCGGTACAGTGTCTGCCGTGTTACGAGTCACAATCACCAAGCCGACAAAACACAGCCAGAAATCCAACACCGCCAGGGCCACTGATGGGGAAAGAGTGACTGTCCGCTCGCCGGGCCAGCCACGCCGACACCATTCCGGGCGCCATATTATGAGTTATATTTCAGCACAGCGAAACGTGCACTGCATGAAACCATTGGCGGTGCTCACCGTGGCGGGCTAGAAAATCACCGCCAATAGAAGGAAACACCAGATTGGACATTTCGACTACCCCACACCTGAAACACTTACATACACTACACACACCTGTTCACTGCACCATAATACACACACCTTCACACCACCTCAAACCCTTGTGAATACTATCACGACCCAAAGACACACAACCCACGAACCACTGCACATTGAGCATTGACTTTACACGGTGCACGCACCCCCACAACATGTCATGCCACAAGCACCCACGCTTCACCGACAATGAGTTGCGGGTCCTGGTGGACGAGATCGTCAGAGTAGAGCCACAACTGATGGGAGCAGAAGTCCAGCAAACATTTATGGCCAGGAAAACAGAGCTATGGCAGAGGATCGTCAACAAGGTAAACGCAGTCGGCAGCTACCCATGCACAAGGGAGGACATCAGAAACAGGTGGAACGACCTCAGGGGGAAGGTCCATTCCATGGCATCCAGGCACAACATCGCCCTCAACAAGACTGGCGGTGGACCCCCACCTCCTCCGCTTAACTTGACATCCTGAGAAGAGAAGGTCTTGGACATCATGCATCCTGAGGGCCTGACTGGAATCATCGGAGGGATTGACTCTAGTAAGGAAGCAACTGCCCCCTGAGCACTAACCACTCCAGTCCTGCATGTCTCCAAAGCACCCACCACTCCCAATTCTATCACAAACCACAAGAATGCACCCCCACTATCACCCCACCTTCCTGCTCTGCATGCCACACCAACCCTCTCCCACCATTGACACACCCACCCTGCACAATGCACGCTAAACCTTCACTATCTCCTCAAATACCACTCCCACAAGCCATCACTACGCACGCCGGAACCGAGTCACACTCACACCTCACAATGGAGCACCTGCATGGACAATCATCCCACAGCCCACACCGACGGCTAGCCAACAGCCCCTTGCTACCTATGGCAATTACAGCAATGTCAAACAGCAAACCCACGACTACATATGATATGACAAGAATGGCCAAAGCCCATTCACCATGCAGTGTCTGCATTGCTGCAAATGTAATTGCCATCCCTGGGTAATGAATCCACCCACTGCAAGCAGCACACCATGACACTACAATGACATATCCACGTATTAACTCTCACCCTTTCCATACACAGCTAACCCTGATACTGCCACCCAGCAGAGGATGCCAGGGTCAGACAGCCCTCCCCAGGTTTAAGGCCCCAGTGGATGTCTGAAGGATGGCGAATTGCCAGGGCCATCTGGGGCGACTAGCCAGTCCACCCCTAGCAGCTCCAACCTGGACACCCCGGACTCACCCTCCTGTGTGGCTACAACACCTCAGCAAGCCCCTCCTCCCCACACCTGTGCATTAGGGACCACTCAATTAGAGGTGTGCCCCACAGTACAGGGGCCTGAGTCAAGGGCACCCGTATTCATTGCCCGGGTGCTACTGGGATTGGGCAGACTGTGCCAGGGGCACAGGGGGCCAGGGCTAGTGGAAGGGGATCTGTGGTCCAAGGGAGGGGGCAGCAACAGCATCAGACTGGCCAGGAGGCCCTCACCCAAGTTCTGGTTGCATACCATCAAACCCAGGACACCATGGCCCAGATCCTCACTACCCTGCAGGAGACCCAGAGGCTTCAGAGGGAGAACTATCAGGAAGCCATGCAGCAGTGGCAGACCCACAAGGCCACCATGGCCTCCATAGCAGGGGTGCTGACGGAACTTACCACCATCCTGCGTCAGTCCACCTCCCACCAGCAGGGCCCTACCATTAGCCAGATCACATCTGAGCCCTCCACGTCAGCCTCAGACAGTGGAATGGAGGCCTTGCCACAGGACACGCAGGACACCAGCACCCCTTATCCTGTAGCTGAGGAGACCCCACGCAAGCGAGGACTTCCAACCAGACATCCAGCCTCCACTGATGCCAAGACCACCGCCAGGAAGTGAGCCACTTCTGGACATACCCCCTTGTGTGTCATAGTGGTACTCTGTTGACTGTCTACTGTCATAACTCCGTTTTCACATGGCCATCATACTGGACTTTGAATTCCCAAAGATGGGCTCTGATGATCCCACTCTCCATGACCCCATTCATCAGCCCTTACACTTGTATAATTAAAATATACACCTTTGAGCACAGTTTCTGCCTATGTCTTTATCTACCATGTGTACAAAATATGCAGCCATGACGTGTAACAGGCAGACCATTGTCCTACCAATGTATGTGACAGTGCCAAAAGGGGGAGCAATCATTTACAAGTTCTGTAATACAGATAACAGCACCACGTCTAAAGTAATAGGTTTACCCAATACCCACATTGAACACACAACCCTGGTAGCAACAGTGCAAACGGCAGACGTTGCTACTGGTTACGGAGCATGGCTTTTACACATACCTGTATGTCAGTGAAAGTATTGTTGTATCAGCTCTACTCTGGAATCAGATGCATCCTCATCATCCTCCTCCTCATCACTCCCCATGTCCCCTTCCTCAGCCACTGGCACAGCTGCATCCTCTTCAGCATCCAGTAATGGGATGTGACGTCTGAGAGCCAAATTGTGTGACATGCAGCATGCTACAATGATCTGCCACACTTTTGCTGGTCTGTACATTAGGGCCCCTCCAGTAAGGTGCAGGCACCGGCATCTAGCTTTTAGCACCCCAAAGGTGCGTTCGATGACCCATCAGGTCCTACCATGGGCCTTATTGAAACGGTTTTCTGCTGCTATAGTCAGATGCCTGAGAGGTGTCAGTAGCCATGGCAGGTTGGGATAACCAGAGTCACCTGTGTACACAGAGGTAATAGGCATATTGAAAACTGTAGGTAAATCTGGAAGGTGATGTACAGTGTTCAGAATACAGAGGCACACATATGACACGTTACATACTGATGAACCAGGCATGATCACTTTGCAGTGGTGCCATCAAGTGTGGGATGTTGCTGTTCCGCAGAATGTAGGCATCATGCACTGAACCTGGGAACCAGGCAGTCACTTGTGTGATGTAGAAGTCTGCAAGACATACCACCTTAACATTGGTTGAGTAGAAGTTTTTACGGTTCCTAAACACCTGTTCACTCCTCCTGGGTGCCACCAGGGCAATGTGGGTCCCATCAATAGCCCCGATCACATGTGGCACATGTGCTACAGTGTAGAAGGCTGCTTTCACAGTGGGCATATCGTCAAGTTGGAGGAACCTAATGTAGCTGCCTATATGTTTGAGTAGGGCACATAGGACGTTCTTCAAGACGTGGCTGAACATGGGCTGGGTCATTCCGGCATCCCAGCCCACTGTAATTTGGAAGGACCCTGTGGCAAGGAAGTGGAGGACTGCCAACACCTGTACTGTGGGTGTGATGGCATTGGGATGACGAATACCAAGCCGCATATCCAGCTCCAACAGCCTCACAAGCTCCATGATGGTCTAACGGTTTAGCCGATAGCACTGGATGACGTGTCGCTCTTCAAGAGTGGAAAGATCGACCAAGGGCCTGTAGACAGGAGCATTCCTCGCCATCAATCTTACACTGTACCTGGAAATGGGAGGGAGTATCAATCAATATGTGCATAAAGGACTGTGTGGACACAGGGGAGCTGTCCACAGCTCACTGTAAAACATCCATCACGCACCTCATAAACCCCCTCTATACACACAGTCTGCAGTCCTGCTACAACAGGCACACCTGCCCCTCACACCTCCAACTCTGGCAGCACTCCATGTGGGCCCCCTGCTGTCATGGCCTCCACCCCCATCCCACCAAAGAAGGCAGGGATGAGGGGCAAGGCTAATGCGCCCCCCGAAAGCAGGACAGTAAGGAGGGGAAGTCTAAAAAGAAGAGTAGGGACCCCCCATACAAACCCTAATCACACACCTCCCCCCACTCCCCCATCCCTGAGGTGCCTGCATGCCCCTGCCCTGTGGCCGTCTGCACAATGCAGTCAGGAGTCAAGTTGGGCACTCTCATATGCCCCATGTGCCTGGGACATTTGGATATTCATGCACTGACCCTTGTGGCATTTTGTAAATAGTTGTTTTATATAGGTATTTTACAATTCATATTATATTTATCTACAACGGCACTGTTGGTGTCGATGCTACATAGCTTGCCCTGGCTTTTCTTGCGCATGTATGTGTGGTGACTGTGTGTTTGTGCATGTGTGTGTGTGTACTAATGTCCTTCCCTCCAGTGTGTGCTAGGCTGGGGTACTTACGCCTGGTGTCTATGTCGGTGTTGCTGGTCCTGGATGTCAGTGGCCAGCAGGAGCATTGGAAAGACTTGCAATTCACGTGCCATGGCACCTACGGACGTGCCTGTGTTCCAGAAGGTGGGTGCTTCCTTTTTTGCTGTTCATTTCTGCCATGGGTTTTGCAGTGGTTAGACCACCCTGGAAGTCCTGGCGGTGTGCAAGCTCGTAATACGGTGGGTGGAAACTGTCTGACCGCCGGCCTGAAGAGGCCTTCCGCCGGCAACAGCGGTCCGTCTACAATAGCGATCCGGGAGGGAACTTGACTGTGTTCTGCAGGTGCCTTCCCAGTACTCGTAATATGGGGGTCTATACCGCCAGGCCCGCGGCGGTGCAACCACCATCTCCACAGTGGAGGTCCACTGACTGCCAAACTCGTAATGAGGGCCTAGGTGTCCCACCTTCAAAATTAGCTGAGGTACAGGTCTGTAATCACTCACTTGAAATCTTAGTAATGGGACAGTGGTGCCTAGTACAAGTCAAGATAGAAATGCATTGCTATAGCCCTGTGGAAGTCTTACAAGATAGAAATACAGAGCAGAAGAGAGAACTGCAAGAGCTTTGTGAAAATCTTACTGTATAGAGCAAGGACGTTACTGCACATTGTGCCTGTCAGGTGAGTGCTGCATTGCAGGAGCTCTGTGGGAGTCATACCAGTGCAGCAGCACAGGGTGCAGGTTAGAGGAGGGTAAAGCTGCACTATAAGGGTGCTTTAAAACCTTCCTGGGACAGTAACATGTAGTGCAGGTCGGGGCAGGGATGCACTGGAAGAGCGATGTGGAAATCTTACTAGGATAGCGTTGCATGGTGCAAGCAAAGGTAGCAATACTCTGTGAGAACTGTGTAGAAAACTTACTTGAATAGGTCTTGGTAGTTGAGAGCTTAGAAGAGCTGAACTGATCTGGAAATCGCATTGGTATAGAAATATAGGATACAAGTGAGGGTAAAAATGCATTGTCTGAGCTTTGTTGAAGTCTTCATGGAATAGCTCTTTGTAGTGCAGGCCAGAGTAGAGACGCATCACAAGAGCTCTGTGGAATTCTAAAAGTGATGGTGCAACTGAGGGTAAAGGTGCATTGTGAGAGCTCCAAGGAAGTCTTAGTCCTGAGACGGCACAGCATGGAACACGAGGGGACAGAAAAACATTGTAACGGCTCCATGGACATATTTGTCGTGCAAAAGCATTGTAATGTACAGCTGAGGACAGAGATGCATTGTGGGAACTTTATGGAAGTATTAATCATGGGACAGCCGTGCGTGGTTCAAGTGAGGGTAGAGATGCATTGTGAGAGCACGGTGGAGAGTTTATTCCTGTAAGTTATGTAGCACGCAGGCGAGGGTAGAGATGCATTGTTAGAGTTTAATAGCAATGCCTGAAGCACGTGAGGGTATGCTGTAAGTGAAGAGACTTGCTATGTGTCAGTGTTGTCGGAATTGAAATAGCATGAGAATCAACCAGCCATACCTTTCTAGTTTACATACTTCTATATGTTTACAAGCGAAAGTTAACAAAATGAATCCTGACTATTCCAAAGAGGAACTGGAAATGCATTTTGCAGGTGCAGTTTTAAAATTAAGAAAGAGTCTGTGTGTGTTCCCAGTGCCTGACATAGTAGGTTCTGAAGTGCAGATTTGACTGTAATATATTCTGTTATTTGTAGTTTTGTTTCCTTCATTAAACTGCTGGATTACAACTAGCAGAATACAAAATTAAACTTGGACGGAATGAGCTTCCCAAGCCTGACCTGGTATATACTTTGGAACAGAACTACAGATGAAACTTGCTTATGTTGTTTCCTTAGTTTTCACTCCCACCTGGCGCTTACTGGTGTTATGGGCTCTACAGTGCTGCATTGTTGTTGAGATGTCCTAGGATGAGGCATCTTCTGTACTGGTAGAAGTAACAGTGCTCTAGATAACGAGTGATAGTACCAAGATCAGGCATTGTGAGTGAGCTGTCGGTCTTGCAGCACCCTTATCTCGTGTGGAGTGGAGATGCCGGCTTTCATGTTCGAAGAACCACGCATAAGAAAGTGCAGGCTCTACTCATGGTGCATAACTCTTGCTGGCTCTTGAGTGAGGATTTAGGGACGCGGGAGCCCACGCTCTCAATATGAGCGCTTTATATTGATTGTAACATTCCCCCAGGAAATGGCTGTTGTTCCCCACGGATCTTCCACTTGAAGTTGCTTTCTCGTGAAATGTATCTATTTAGCCCCTTTGCAGGAGGGACACCCTCTTCCCAAAATCAATCAATTAATGTTTCAACTTTCGTTTTCAAAACACATGAGTCTCATAGCGGGCCTTCTGTAAATGTAGAAAAAGCAGCTTTCTGAAGTGTCCTTTACTGTTTGTGTTACTCTAGGCCATGGGTACTCGCAAACATTTTCCCAGGGGCCAAAAAGTTTGGTCTGTGATGTGCCTGAGGGCCACATTGATGCCAGGGCAGTGGCGGTTGGCTGGGGTGCCTGGGGGCATTGGTGGCAAGGTAGGTGTAGGAGAAACAAAAGATATCTATATATATATACATATATATATATATATATATATATATATATATATATATATATATATATATATATATATATATATATATATATATATATTTTTCTTGTGGCTGAAATGAACAGTGGGAAACCACAAAACCTGGAATTAATCCCAGCTTCCCCACTTTTCCAAATTGTGTGATTCTAGGCAATTGTTTACCTTCACTTTCCCTCCTTTTTCTGCATTATCGCATATAAGACCTCGAAATATATGATTTCATGGTGTGTGCTGCACAAAACCTGCTTCTATGTTTGATTTAATAAACTATAATGTTGTTCATGTATGATGGGAACCCAGGCCACCCATAAAGTGCACATAACAAGTGACATCCCCCTTTAAATTTACTATTAGTGGTGTTCTCAGGGTGAGGGGAAGAATCAATGTTTGAAAACTATCACTTTTACATTAATACATCTGAATGTACTGATATAACAAATTGTACTAGGGTGAAAAGGTTCTGTATGTTAACTAAATACACTTTTTTAATTTTGAAGTGACTGACATAGTTTTACACTTATGCTGCAAGATGTCTTTAAAAATGAAGGCGTTTCTAAAGTTAAGTGCAGGAGTCCCCAGTCACTTCCTTTCTTTAACACCAATTAAGTTTAAATAAAAGAGTGTGTGTTTATTTAATATTTTTATTGTAAGTGCTGAGTCGAACAAACAGCTGCCCAGTGCTCCTCTTGCCCAGTGAGCCGCATGTTAAGGTCAGAGGGGCCGCATGAGGCCCGCGGGCCGTACTTTGAGTATCCATGCCCTAGGCAAACTCAGTCTAGGGGTAGCAAGGACGGTGCCTAGGGCCGCAAGAGGCAAGCAAGGGGTTGCAACTGCGACATCTGGCAACCCCTTAATAACATCCATGGATGTACCTAATTAAGGACAAACTAACTGTCTCAGACCAAAGAAAATACTATGTAACAAGGCATGTCACACAAATAGCCTCTGGGAATGGCCGAGTCTAAGGTAGTAGAATTGTGAGAGAATCTTCAAATGTTTTCCGTAGTAACATGTTTCTTCTTGCTTGTTTCTCATTAATGCATACTGTAAGTGCCATGTATTTGTGTAGTGAATATATGGAATCCTTTGTCTAATGTCCCATAAAAGGGCTCATTTTTTCTATGTTAGAGCTCACTGTTTCCCTTTCTTAGAAGGTGAATCTATGCTGCTTTTTCAGTAGACCTTTAAGGAATTATTCTTGTATTTTCCTATTTGTATGCTTAAATACTGATTTATTAATGGTCCAGCTTATGCATTCCTGTAATTATATTGCACTAGTAAACTTTTTAACTTTAGTCCTTTTCTCTCATTCTCATTGAGAATGCGTACAACTTTACTCTAATGTATGAGATTTAATCGAGTAGAGACAGGTCGATTTGGGAGCACCTAAATCCCTTTATGGACTACGCCACTCTGGGTCCAAGCTGATGGTGCCCAGTAGGCAAGCAAATTAGACACTGGCTTGCATGCTGACATTTTCTATTCTTCCTGATCTAATGATATTCTGATAACACCTATTGCAGTGATCATAGCACTTCCAACATGTGGCTAGCTGTGTAAATAACAGGTGTTACCCATGCCAAATAGTACTTCTAACTGGATAAAAGGTGATTAGCTGATTGGCATTCACTAGCCCCAGGAAGATAGACCGGAGATAATTCCCATGTGTATAAAGGAAGCTTTTGCTGATAATCCTCCAAATATCTTTTGACACCACCTTCTATTTGAAATAAGACCCATTTGTCCTCGCATATCAACTTAATGGACACTGGAAAACATGCAGCCACCTTCCATTCATCATACTTCAAGCCACCACAACCCCTCCCCCACTCACACTGCTCGTCAAAATGACAACTTGCTTAGTGCACGTTACCAGCTAAATTGGCTGCCGTATACTTGATTGATAGGTTTTAGTACCCAACTCAATGGTACTCATTTCATCAAGCTCACAAGGATGAAAGGCAGGGCTTCTAGGGATTTCATCTTGTGATCTTCAAACTACTGGGCGCTTGGTCAGGCTACTTAACTACATCTGCTTCTTTCTTCCACCTCCAAATAATGATCCTTTAGAGCAGTGGTTCCCAACCTGTGGTCCGGGGACCCCTGGGGGTCCGCGAAGCCTTCTCAGGGGGTCCGCGAGAGCCTAGAAAATTAAAAAATATGAGCAAATATTGACAAATTAGGTCCACAGCTTCCAGTAATGACTCAGGCGGGTGTCCCCAGATTCCCATGATGATTCAGTGGGGGTCCCTGGGTTCCATTAATGTTAAAGTGGGGGTCCACAGAAAGCAAAAGGTTGGGAACCACTGCTTTAGACATACGTTCATTCTTGAATGCGTGGAAGGAATTACCTTGATGGTAAATGGAAATTACCACTGGTTAGAAATAACTCCCATTACAGAAGAAGTCACTATTGTCCGGTGCTAAAGTCGGCTCTGCCTGGTGACTGTCAGGGCTATTGCTACCACCGCGGTTAAATAAATACATTAAACTGGCAAAAATATCACCCGAGAGTGCTGTCATTTTCTCCAAAAATAAAATCATCTCTGAGGTGATTTGAAAAAAGTAATCCCCCAACCAACTTCCACAGTATGACTCCTGGGCCATGTTTTGGCACTAAACACTTTTGTAATTCCGAAGAGTGTTTGTCCTATGGATACGGCCCCGGAATTAACACATGCTTTGGCCTGCTGTTTTATTTTCTTATCGAAGGTATATGTTTAGCTGCTTAAGTGCATGAATGTATGTTTTTTGCAGGCTGTCTTTTTTGCCTTCAGCTCGTTGTTATCAGCAGCAGTGGTTTCACACTGTGGTAATTCCATACCCAGTTTATAATGCATAATTGCAACACTGCCAAGAAGGCCGCTGAAAACTGCAATTTACAATCAGCGGCAATCCTCGTTGACAAATATGTGGCACTTCCGGGAGTGAATTCATGATCCAATATTATTTAATATCCAGTTGGTAATTGTTGATACTTTTTTCTCAATTCGACGATGCATCCGCTAAGTGGCATAAAAAAACCTAACGATATTATTTCGTCGACGTTCCTCTCCCCAGTGCCTCACTGCGCTATACTGGCAAACTGGCCCCGCCCCCGGGGACTTCCCGTGGTGACTGGACTAAACGGCGACAGGAAGTTTGAGCTGTGTAAGGTCATCATTAGTTCTGCTCCATGCCCGCGGCTGACTAGAGTTTGTGCAAACATGAAGCCGTCCGGTCTGTTTACTGAAATCATCTATTTTAAATATGCTTAAAGAAAGGCAGAGGCAGTTTTCCTTTCTGTAATCACTAAAATTATTCTTCGCATACAATAACCCAAAGGACGCCTCGGCAGATTACATCATTCTCTCTGTCACTGGCTATTGATGGGGCATTTGCATAAACTGCAATGACATAAATCTGCATAAGAAAACCGCTCTGGTCGCGATGGTATGTTAACTTGATTAAACGTCAGTTTGAGGAAAACCATTCTATCTCTTGAAAAAGTCTCGCCCCAGCGTAGATTGCAGAGGATGAGTCTGAAGTCTTTGCTACGACGGTCTATATTGCAAGCGAATTCTATTCACAAACAACTGTAATAATGGAAAAATACGTCAAACCTGGCCCTCTTAAAATAAACAAGAAAGTTAATTCAGAACGAACAATAATTCTCAAAATCCAGTTATCAGACTTTCAGCTCTGTTTATTCCTTCCCCAATACTATCTGTGTCCAGGAAGCCACTTTCAGTGCTTATGGAAAATAGCCAGTAAACTTGTTGCCAAATTTCCTAACATGAGTAGGTCAGATCCCACCAATAAACCAGTTAATAGTTCCCCACTTTGGATAACAGGGGCACAGACTCCGTTGCTTTGCAATTGCTTTTTAGGTCTGACTTGATAGGACAGCTGTCTGCATGAAAGAAGCCGAGCATAAGGGTATCATGTCCTATCATCCATCTGCACAGGAAGAGAGAAAACAGCATTTGCCATCATTCATCTACACAGAAGGTGACCACTGGATTTCCCGTCAACCATCAGCTAAAGAAGTGTCATCACTTCCTGTCTCCTCCCTACTTCAGTCAGCTCTTTAGGGCATCCCATCCCACAGGTGCCCCATGCAAAGGGCATACAGATAAGAGCCATACTTGTTTGGGCATTTTAACGCAGGGCCTTGGGCCAGAACCCCTATTCTAGGAAACTTGCCAATCATCCCATACTGCCAATCCCCAGAATCACTCTGAGGAGTAGATGACCCAGACACTCATATACCATTCACAAAACATATACATAATCTCATATACATCCCACTAACTAGCACACATCCTCAAACAACAGGACACATTTCAACTCACACTCATTAATACTTGCTCTGTAGTACTCTACACACCCCACAATGCAGACCTCATCTCTATAACAAGCATGATGCCCTCTTCATCACAAAAACAAGTTTCACACCCACATCTTCACACTGCCTAGATGTCCTTCTTCCCACAACATACAGTATCCATTGTAGGGGCCATGCGTATCCTTGCTCAGAGTCTCACCAACATAGCAGAGTCAACACAAAAGAGAATACCAAACCTTCAGATTCGTTAACGACTTCTCAATAGGCAGCCTAATGCTTGAACTCATCTACCACCCAACCAATTCCATGTCCAACATCATCACCATTTCAAAAACTGTTTTTTGTAAAGCTATGTGAACATCCACACCCAAATTACAACTCGCAAGTGCAGTACACAGCCTTCTGCGCTCTTATATTTTAAAACTGCTCTAACAATAAAACGATCAATCCACCGGTAGGAAAGAAAATGCAAGAAAAGCAGAACTCCAGAGGATATTGTGACACTGATGTTTCTCCACACAATATTCTGACAGTTCATTACACCAGCTAAATAAAAGAACTATACTTACTCCTTCAATGAAGCCACCAAAAGAAGCAGAACACTGTTCAGGACAATCAAGTGCTGTGTGGATCCCTTGCAAAGCCCACCTATTCCTCAGTCCACAAAAAACGTTCAGTGCCATCATCACCTTCTTTCTTAAAAAATACAGATGTGATAACATATTGATGATTCCAAGACTGCTTTAATTCTTACAACCACACTTTCCCATAGAATTCCGCAATTATTAGCCTTCAAACCTGTGTCTCTTCCAGAGCTCGCTGACATACTCAACTTATAAAGATGATGATGGTCCTTCATCAAAACTCTCCCTGGAGATGCTCTCTTACTCACCATTGTCAATACCTCCCTCACTAAAGAAGTCTTCTCAGAAGCTCTCAAGGCAGGCCGGATCCTCCCACTCTTAAGGGAACTTACATTATACTCTGATGACCTCGCCATCTACAGCCCATCACTCACCTACATGTCATGGGAATGATTATTGAAAAAGCGGTCTATGCTGAACTCCAAGATCACATCAGTGAAACTATCTTCTGCACAACTACTATTCTGGCAGCTTTACAGATAGTACACAATGCCCTCTTGACCACAGTGAAGATGACCTCTGCCTCCTGATACTGCTGGAACTCTCAGCTGCCTCTGACACAGTCGTCCATTCCCACCTCATATGCTTCCTGGAGTCTCGATTGAGATTTACTGGCAATGCCCTTCCATGGTTCTCCTCCTACCTTTCCAACTGACACTAGTTTGTTCCCATGGGCATTTCCTGCTCACAAAAGATTCCTGTCACCTGTGGAGTTCCCCAGAACTCTACACTGCCATCTCCAATCTTTACATGGAACCACTTGATGCTGTACTTACAGATAACAGCATCAAGATTCACCAATATGCTGATGACCTACAACTCTACTTGAAAGCCTCCTCCACTTCAGACGTCTGATACCTCAAACACTACTTGCACATCATCCAGACCTGGATGTCCAGCACCTAACTGAAGCGAAACCCAAATAAGACAGACTTCCTGTTATTTGCCAAAAACAACAAACAAGATACAGAACAAACCTGGCCTCAGTTACATGAACCCTCATCATGGCTTTGAGCCCAACTTTCACAGAAAATTGTGTCACTTGAAATCACACTGGGTACCAACCTCACCTTCAAGGTAGACATTACAACAAAGAAAGCCTGGTGCCAGCTCTCTATTCTAATAAAAATCAAACAGTTTTTTCCTAAAAGCGACTTCCAAATTGCTGTTCAATTCCTCGTACTCTCAAATCTGGATGCTGGTAATGTCCTACTCCTTGGCCTTCTGCACTCCACACCATTACCCTTTAAGGGTATCCTAGTCACCACATCACATCTCATCCAGGGAGTGAAGAAATATAATCACAGTACCCCCATCTGATGGAACTCAACTGCCTCCCCTTGCCTGCCTGTAGCATCTTCAAAACCAGCTGTATCATTTACAAAGCCATCTAGATCAGAACCCTTGCCTATTTTGCAGACAAGTTCACAATCAATGGTGGTTCTCAGCACACCCACAGTTAGGACACTATCAGCCTGCAGACTAAGAAGTGTGAAAAAGAAAAAAAAACAAGACAGCAGGACTTTTCCATCCATGCACTGTGGATCCAGAACAGCATTCCACCTCCATCAGGACCACCTCAAAACTGCTCTGCTTTAGGAAAGAGTTGAAGACCTGCTTCTTTAACAAGCACTACATCACAATACATTATCTGTCCGCAACACAACTTTCTCTCCTAGTCTGCATTGATTTTATGCTTGTCTTTAACATATACATCACTTTGCTACCTTTTAGCTAGGTTCCTGTTATAAAAATATCACATACATACATACATACATACATACATTCATACATACATACATTGTTACCAGTTCTTTAACATAGAGTTGGCTTTGGCTCTACTCAATTGAGTCACTCCATGCTATTAGATTTGGTATATCATTCAGTTGTCAAGGAAGTCTTTCCGCTGGAATAAATAATGGACTAATTTACACTAGAAAAGTCCACTCAATTATCACATTGTTTGTCAAATTCAACTTCTTTCTCCTATGCATGTATTTTATGCAGACAGCAATTCATTCCTCTTCTTTTTTCCAGCACTGGCAATACCAATACAGAAGGCTGTAAGTAATAAACAGCATTTGCGCACTCAATGCATGGAAATAGCATCTGTGAATACCTGTGTTTCATACATTTGCATACAAAAGTCAGACCTATTGCTTATGCCAATGCTTGTTTGGTTTTGCCATTGTTTATGGCAAAACCCACTGTAAAATGGCCATCCATTCATGTACATGCATGGGATCCATCTTGGAACGGGTGTTAAATAATTCCAAGATGGATTAGGATGCGTTCTTGGGAGAAAATGGATTATTAAAGTAATAATGTCACTGTTCTTGTTGGGTCCAGCAAAGGTTTCATGTAAAGCATTTAGAAGTACCAAAACAGTTAAAAGTCAAAAACGCAACACAATAAAAACCTCACTCTATTGTATAATAATAGATATTAATTTCATGAACAAAATGACACCAAAATGACAAAAATCCAGTAATCAGGACCACATATTTACATTTCTAAAGTTATAAATGAAAATAGAAGAAAAAGTGTTAATTGCCAAATGCAGACCTCTGGTTGTGCTTGACTAGGAACTAGGCACAATTTAAGGCTGACCGAAATGGAGTCCAATACAGAAACTAGGTTCATTATGGTTGGAAGTTTTACCGTATACATTAGTCTCCAAAATGGAAGTTAAAAATCCTCAGTGGGCAAGGCAGCAGGCTATGGACGAGAATGCCTCCAAGAAGCTGGATTGCAGGGAAAGCTCCAAGCAGAAGAAAATTAAAATTGACTTCCAAGTAAGGTTTCTCACTGGCCATATACTTTTAGCACCTTTGCCCGATGAAGATTTCTACCTTCAGACTTAGGGCCTGATTCTAACTTTGGAGGACGGTGTTAAACCGTCCCAAAAGTGGCGGATATACCACCTACCGTATTACAAGTTCCATAGGATATAATGGACTCGTAATACGGTAGGTGGTATATCCGCCACTTTTGGGACGGTTTAACACCGTCCTCCAAAGTTAGAATCAGGCCCTTAGTCACTTTTTGGAGCTCAGATTCCGCCAGCGGGGCAAGGCTGAAAGTGATAGCCCAACAGGACTTCACGAGGCTAGACAGCTTCTCCACAATGTCCTGCTGAAATGGATCTTTGACTCAGCGTCAATGCAGCTTTGTCAGATTGACTTGGCAGGTTTGTCCCATTCACCTGGAGGTCTTTGGTGTCAAAAAGTTTCTTAGTTCCAGGTTTTTCAAGATGTTTAGGAGGAGTACACTTTAACATAACCAAGGGTCCCACAACCTCAGGAACAGCACTTGGGGTTGGCACTCACTACAGCAGAAGCCAACAGGAGGGTCCTGGGAAGGTCTAGTTGGAACTGGTCAGCTGAGCTTTTCAGGAAAAAGAGTTTCTAGCAGCTTGTTGTGTCCCTGTAGCTTAACATGAGGTCAGCCAACTGACCCTTGGAATCCACTTCTTTGACCTCGGTACAAGTGGGAGCAGGTACAGGCTTTCAGGTCTCCTCACAGTTCTCAATAGCAGATGCACTCCTTCGTCTTCGTTCCAAAGGTCCAGTAGTGTTCTGTAGAGAGTGCCCACGGGTGACACATTTATGTCTGGCAATACCCTTTGGGTGTGGGTGACATCTAGCTCCTCCACAACCAATAATGAAAAAGTGCCCATGGGTAACCCTACACACTTTTGCAGCAGTTCTTGTGTGGCTTACTGAAAACAGATCCACAGTGCCCCTCTCTACCTAAATCCCAATATAGAAGAACATTTCTTCCACTCTGCAGAGTTCCTGTGGCCAGTCTAGAATGTGCAATAAGCAACCCCTCCTGTCCAGTCACTTAAAACTGATTCTGGAAGCAGCTTCTCTCCCACTGGGATTGGTGCCTGGCTGACTACAGGGACAAAGAATAGGGCAGGTCCAAGTGTTAGCTATATCTGCCTGTGACAGGGTATGCCTCTTTCAAGTTAATTAAGTTCCTAGAAACAGCCAAGATGGGCAGCTTGTCCGAGGGACAGCACACCTCTACACTCCCAAGTCCTTTGTCTCAACTCCAGGAGCAAGCTTACTCTTCACCCAGGAGGTAATCAGCTCCTGGGTGTCAGTGGGAAGCTCATGTAAATAGGATTTTAGAGGATTTAGACACATAAAATTACCTTCTGTAAAATATTTATTGGAAGTATGACTTTACCAGTGAATTCAGCTTATAATAAATAGTTTTCAAAAATGAAAGAAGAAAATTTGTAGGTGTTTTCTAAGTGGGGATAACATTATTAATGTTAACATTGTATCCATTGTATTGCTTTCCAATGGATCAGCTAATCTTGGTAGAGTGAAAATAGCTTTTTTGGTCTTGTCACTATAAGGACAGGATTGTCATTAATCTTGTACATGTCCTACTTTTAAATACTATGCACCCGCCTTATGGGTATTTAAGTCCTTCAAATTAGTATTTAAAATGAGGATTTTCGACTGTCAAAAGGTATTATTTTGACAGGTCAAACCCACAGTTTAAAAACTGCACAGACAGGCTACTGGCTGTAGGTAGTGGTAGGCCTACCATTATGTTTTGCACCAGCATTCTAGTGATGGCACAATGTGTGCTACAGTCCACTAGTGGCATTTAACTTGCAGGCTATCAGTACACATTGTACCACATATTAGGGACATATAGATAAGTTTAATATGTAAAATCAGAGTATATACAATTTAAAAATGTTTCAAGGGTTGGGGCACATACACCGGACACTGGACAGCAGTGTCCTAGTGGGTAGAGTGCAAAAAACAGCAATAAAAGCTAGGAAAAAGTGGGGATGATCACACAAAAAAGGAGTAAAAAGGGCATTATCCTACAATCCTCATGGCTATGTATAAGCATGCGTGACAGCTATCTTGATATGCTTTTTCTTATGCTTTATACAAAGAATATTCCAAGAAAACTGCAGTGTATGCAGCACACACAGGTGGCTGTTTTTGAATAGCAGCTTTACAGATTGCTACTCCAGCTTTCTCCATTTTAATCTTGTGCCTTCCTTTGAATATTTTCTGCAGCAAAGGTGATAACACTCCATCTGCAACCAAGTTCAAGCACAGCCTCTAGAGAGTCAGTGGAACCCACCAGGTTTTTTTAGGTGGTAACACACCATGCCAGTCTCCAAAAAAAGGTACCCTTCAATTTAAAACACTTAAGTGGTCATTCTGACCTCGGCGGTCTTTTATGTAGCCGTACGGAAGACCGCCAGTGCTGGCGGTCTTCCGCACGGGCCATTACGACCGTTGGCCGCGCTCCGCCCGTTTCCGGACGAAGAGCCGCCAACAGCCATACTGGCGGCAGGCGGGGAAGTGGAGGTAGCTCCACCTCCACCGCCATGCCAACAGAACACCGCCCAGCGAATCACGACTTGTGATTCGCTGTGGCGGTGTTCTGTTGGTGTGGCGGTGTCGGCGGAGCTGCCCCCATGGGTCCCGTTCCCTCCCGGAGGATCACCGGAGCAGGTAAGGTGATCGTCCGTTAGGGAAAGGGGGTGGGGGGTGTTGTGAGATGTGTGCGTGCATGGGGGCGTGTGTGTATGTGTGTATGTTGAGAGTGCATGCATGAATGCGGGGGGGTGTGTGTGTATGTTGAGAGTGCGTGCATGAATGCGGGTGTGTGTGTGTGTATGTTGAGAGTGCGTGCATGAATGTGGGGGGGTGTGTGTGTATGTTGCGAGTGCGTGCATGAATGCGGGGGGTGTGTGTATGTGCATGAATGCGTGCATGTATGCGTGCGTGTATGTGTGTATGTCTGTGTACATGTTGGGGATCGGGGTGGGGAGGGGGGTCCTGCAACCTTTTGGGGGTGGCAGGGGTGGTGGGGGGGGGTAGGGGAGGGAGTTGGGGTGGGGGTGGGGGGTGGGGGAGACCCCTATCAGTGCCAGGGAAGGGATTCCCTGGCACTGATAGTGCTTACTGCCATGGATTTCATGGCGGTCCCAGACCGCATGAAATCCATGGCGGTAAGCCGGGGTCAGGCGGGTCGGAATACCGCCAGCGGTATGTGACGACCGCCGTGGCGGTCGGAACGGTGAAGCGGCGGCTGGCCATGCCGGTAACCGCCATGGTCAGAATGTCAGAAAAAAGACCGCCAGCCTGTTGGCGGTCTTACCGCCGCTTCATCGCCAACCGCCACGGTCGGAATGACCGCCTTAATGTCAGAATTTCATCATTTGATAGTCAGCCCTTAATTAAAGTACCAGCGATTTCAAACCTTGCCTCTCAGGCCTTATGATAGAGAACTTACCTTCTGGCCATTTCAGTCACTCAACCTCCTAGGGCATAGCGTCTCTTAGAACAGCTCTTATTAGCTGTTTCTGCAGGGGCCTTGACTGGATATTGATATCTTGGTTTACTATCACCACTTACAATCCTAACTTCTCTTATTGTCAGGTCTTCTTGATGATTTGTTCCTCTTCAATACAATTGAGGCAGGCCTCGTGGTTGAACATCACAGTACTTAAACGAGCAAACTATATAAGAAGGGTGGTATTTTTCAGTAAATGAGCAGAGGGTAAATATCAGTCTAAGTGATTTTAAAACTGACAGAAGTGGTATATGTTAGAGTGAGGCTTCAGTGCTTCTGTGATGCAGGAGGGAATGAGGAGACAATTAGCAGAAGGTAACCTTTTTTTAGCAGCATATAGCACACCCTGGTAGATGGGTTTGTTGTAAAAAGAGCCTCCCTAGTTAGTGGCCCCATGTAAATTACTGTTCCCCTTGAATATATGAAAAGATACAGAGAACATAATTCTGACGCATAATCCCAAGGGCCATCAAGGCAAAGGTATTGTAGAACTTTGAGGAGGGATGCCTGATATTGCGAGATGGCAAGAGCCATGTGGGCGTCCTTCTCTCTTCCCATCAGAGTTTCTGCCACAGAAAATATAAAAATTCCTGACAAGGCAGTCAATATTGGTAATGTTGTGTGAGTGCTCCTGCAAAGCAGCTGTCATATGTTTTTTAGTGTCAGTCGATGGTAAAGAGCAACAGAATTAGTGAGGTTACGGAGGAAGCTTGCCTGATTAGGAGCAGTGGTATTAACAACTTAAAGGTCCTTTGGTCACTGCATCATGCAATCACATATGCCTTGAGATGGAGTTGAAAAAGTTGGGCTTTGTGAGTGTCCCAAAAGACTTCCTTGTTATGATGAAAGACTGCAGAGGGGCAAGATTGTCAAACAGAGTGTCAGTTAGAAGGAGCCACCCACTGATTAAACAGAAGGGTTGCCATTACAAGATATTTCAATTGAGGAACCATAGGTCTGTCGAGCCTGTTAAAAGAGAAGTTATATTACATTGTTTTTAGTTATAAAGATCATACATTCACGTGTTACAAAGGATTTGTATTTAAGGTTGGAACAACACTCCATAGGAAAGCCATTTTTATTTGATTGATAACTGTGCCTTGATTTCAGCAATATGATGTCACGGTTTCGGGCGGGTCTGATCAGGACTTTGGTTGGGACACCCCTTGAGGTCACCAAATATCCTAAAGAGGTAGTACACTGGGGCAGAGGAGCAGCTAAAGGCATACACGGAAAGGACAGCTATGGATAGGCACAGGAAACAGGAAAGTAAAAGCAGAGCAACCCTTGTGTGAACAAACAGGAAACGGATTACCAGTGGACAAACACGCTGGGGTTGTACGCAGAGTAAGGCGCAGAACACCCCACAGTGACAGGGAATCTCAATGCCTCTGTGCAGTTTGCTCTTACAGATAGTCACCCTGCCAGCCCCATAGAAAGGAGGCAGCAGAAGTGATTCTGTCTCTGGACCCTAGAGCACAAACAAGGATAGTACTTACATACACAGGACACGCTCTTGTGGGGCCAGCTCGAAACACAGTGGCGATTCCTGAGAAAACAGCAATAGCACACTGTCACTGTTAGGCACGAAATACAACGTATAACACTGGACAAGGATGGGGGCTGGAATTGCCTCCTGGAAACCAGGAGCCAACCCCAGTACACAGGAGGACACGTATACACTGGTGAAGACTGATAGAACACTTACCAGACACAAAGAACCAAGAAGAAACAGAAACAGAAGGGAACAAACAAAGAGGCAGAGGCAAGAACTAGGAACAGGCTCAGGCTGAAGCAAAGGCGGGTCTAGGACTTGAAAACAGGGCGCAAACTTCTGGCTGGGACAGACAGAGACAGGACTGGGAAACTGAGAACAGGCTCTGGCTGGAACAGGCAAGGAAAGGACTGGAATACAGGGAGTAGGAAATGAGCAGTAAACAGGACTGGGAAACAGAGAGAAGGATCAGGCTGAAACAAGGCAGGAGCAGGGCAGAGAAACAGGGAGCAGGCTTTGGAAGAAACAAACAGGTACAAGGCTAAGAAGTAGGGAGCAGACTCTGGCTGGAACAATCAGGGGCAGGGCAGAGAAACAGGAAACAGGATCAGGCTGGAACAGAACAGGAACAAAACTGAAACAAGGGGTCTGTAACACAAAGGAATTGAAGTCCGATGCACGACGGGGAGCTTGAGGAAATGGCTGCTTATAAGCAGTTCCAAGCTGGGCTGCACAGGAGAGGTTTCAGGTGTGTGTGGTTTCAGACACTTGCAAGTCCTGGAGGAGAGGATCCAGTGAGAAGGAGCAACTGGACTTCTCCCATTGAAAACAATGGAAAACAGAATCCGGGTTTTCCTGACTACCAAGCTGTGCATTATGGGATTCGCAGTCCCAAGAAGCAAATGTAGTCCTACACAAGTGTACCATGGAGAAAAGGGAAACAAACAGGAGTCAGCAAGGGACTCTAGATAGGAGTCCAAGGTGATTCCCAGGCTTCTGACAGTCCCCTTACAGCGCCCCCTGGAAATGGGACGACCGAGTCGTAACATATGAACCCAGCATTTAGAATAATAAGGCACAACAGTATCATTTTATTATTGGCATATTTGAAGCTGATTGCTGAAAGAGGGATCCCTTACAGGTAATGTTTGAGTGCAGTGCAAAGCTTCATTTGATCCATTTCTTTTATTTAGTGCATTGTTGATCTGCAGTTTTAAAGTCAGAAGTGAAAAAGTAAATGGCCAATCATTGCATACACTTTCTCTTACTAAAGAACTGGAATGTGTTTGTGCTGTTCCGTACACCCTATTCCACTGGCCAATAAAGGACCAAGGAAAGTTACTGCTGGCCAAAGGAGGGAGGGGGTCACTTGGCAGCAGAGCCTCAACTAGGGTGGTTGTTTGCCACTCAACTATGGCTATGCAAACTGGGTCAAGTGCAGCACCTGACTCTCAGGGTAATGAGGGCAAACAGTCAATGTCTTATCATGGAGACTGTGAGGATAGGCAAGGACTCAGAACTCTACTGTCAAACTACAGACACAAAACCTAATTCTTAAGTCCAGTGCTTAACTTTAGTTAAGAGGATAGTAATGAAAACAAAGTCGATAGAAATCACCACAGAGGATGATCAGGGGTGCATTTGTGGTAAAGCCAATAGTACAATCCACCAGATAAAGGCCATTGAAACAGTATCTACCACCTCAATGCCAACGGAGTCTGAACAGGAGCGCCCACCAGAGACTGAACAACAGGTGACGCTTATTAAACGGAAGAATAAACCACGTTTGCCACAAAGAACTACCTACCACAGCGATGGTAATGGAATCAGTATAGGATTACCCATTGGCCATCGAACAGCGAGGAGCATGTACCAATTGGAAGGCGGTAAGCCACACAAGCACCAATAACGCTCACCGTGCCAAGCCCAAGGAGGAGTACACGGCCAGTGAGGCCACACATGAAGTTGGTCTTTGAGACATCGGCCCCAGTGTATTCACAGAAGAGGAATGCTCTTGTTCACTTCCCACAACAGGAACCTTACTATTTACTCCAGAATATATCACAAGACAGGACTGTGATATACTAAACTGATCAAACATTCTACTTCTACTAAAAATCATCCCGCACTTGCTTACCTTAATCAGAGCAACTGAAATCAGTGCAGTTTAAAACATGCACTTGGATTGGCCCCAAAGAATCAACAGTTATAGAATGGAGGAGTATGGGTGACGTAAAAAAAAAATTCAAGGAAATTAAGCACTTTGAAAAGTACCCTCATATGCTAACACAAACACTAAATTACATCCTGGAACCCAGCAGAGGAAGTGGCTTACTGAGAGGTACTAATCAACTATTGATCCCCCTTATGGGAAAGAAAAAAAAACAATCCAATTGACAAATAGACTCTGTGAAAACATGTCAGTTAACCGTACAAAAGAGAACTCTCCATCTGACGAGCAATTCAGTTGGGGGTGGCAGCCTTAACATTCAAGGATCAGCAGTGCCCCTAGCACCATGAAACTAAATTAAAATAGGGATTGATACAGCATTAGGGTGATTAATTGCAATGTTGCAGGACTAGCCAGCCTTCTGGAGCGGAAAGATCCCCTTAACTACCTGAGCACAGGCGATGTTCTGTGCTTACTGGAAACTTGGACTCCGTGGCGACTACAGTCCTAGGCTTTTATCATACCCACAGAACTGCCCAGAAGAAAAATCTCTTTGGAAGGCCTGCCGGTGGGTTATCTATATTTGTAAAAGTTGAACTTCAGCTTAAAGCAAAAGAGATAAAAATCCCCACTCACGACCTGCAAGCACTCATACTTCGTGGCTTAGAAATAGGAAGCCAATTAATTTGCACAATAATGTTGAACTTATATATTAGCCCACGTGAAGAGAGTAAAACGAAGGTTATTATGGTGGTTTGTGACCAAATACAGGAAATCGCTTACCTGCACCCTGACCATGAGATCATCTTTGCAGGTCATTCTATCACAAAAACTTACGACAAACAGAAGGAGACCAGAAGGAAGCAAATCGACACCTTCAAGACACCTTCTGCACATAAAGAAACATCTCAACACTGGACTACATTTTTTTGAATTGTTATCTGCAAATGAGATGTTTTGAATACAAAGGTCCCAGCAAGAATAGAAAGTGTTCACCATCCAGTTACAATTACGATCAATATGTGTGCAACACCCATTTCTTGCTATACCTGCCGGCTCCTGGCTAACATCAGAATGTAACCCCTTACAGAAAAAAGTTTACTTGGGGGCCTGAGAACAACTTCCTGTACTAGACATGGAAGGCACAACACAATCCCCCCAAACTTACTAAGAATTTGACTGAGGTGGAGAAAGCATGGGGGAACCTAATTAGAGGTCTTCATGCCGCACTAACCACCAATAGCACCAAGATCAAAATACGCCCACCAACTGAGATCCAACCTAACTCACAATACAAGGACACTGAACTCAGACATAGTAAAAGGAAATGTCAGCTTGCCGAAAAAAGTGCAAAAAGAAGAAAAAGATGTTGCAGTAAGACAACTAAAAGAGGGGAGGAGCGAACACAAAAAATAAAATGGGCCCTAAGACAAAAGCACTCGGAGGAAGAGTGGCTGTACCTATTTGACCTTCTCACACCAGGCAATCCATATCAATTCTGGAGTCACATACATTGCCTGTTAAACAAAAACATCGGAAAAGTTAACAACATTTCCACAGAGTATTGGATAGCCTAAGCACACTTTCTATATGTTGACACTAAGATACTAGCAGGCACTTTGTGTGTATTCCTCAGCCATTTGAGTGAGGCACTCATAGACCACTGAATAGAGATAACAGAGGAAGAAACTCCAAAAATCCTTAAGGCCATCAACAAAGATGGGGCTCCTGGGTCAAATGGCCTCCCTGCTAGTGTATTCAGAGAAGATGATGAATTCTGGGCACCATTAGCAACACAAAAGGATGATGGACGGAGTGCTGAAACGTTTCAACCACTCACCCCCAGTCACAGATCTGGGTTTAATCCATTGTTCTTTTGCTCACTATGCCACCCCAGTTTGGACCCATCCTTATGCAAATCAGTCTTGACCCTGTTCCACATGGGAACAGTGCAGCCCGAACTGCCAGGCCAGGTTCTCCCTGGACGGAAACAAGCATCCTGGGACCGGTTTCAGGGTATCACCCTTCATCAGGAAGGCTTACTTGAATCCAGTGGCACAGTGAGCAAGGGACCCACGTCTGGGCATACCCTTCCCAATTAGGGCAACTTTAGTAACACAAAAGGATGATAGACGGAGTGCTTAAACTTTTCAACTACTCACCCCCAGCCGCAGAATTTCTGGGCACCAAGCACTGTCTGATGGCATCGAACATTCCCGACTCATGGAGGGGTTCCATCCTTTGTCCCATCCATAAAAAAGGCAATAATACGGGTCAACTTGCCATCTTTTGTGGTTTTATCTCGAAGAAAAACATTGGCCCCAGTCAGCCTTAACCTCTCGCGTGCCTTGGTGAGGTCACCTCGTCCTACACCCGGGAACGCTCCCCCCCCTGTGCTCCCCACCCACCCCCCCAAGGCAGGGATGGAAGGGGAAGCCCTTCCCCTTCCACCCCTGACCCCCCCACACCCCCTGTGATGTCAGCGCACGAGCGCGCGCTGATTTGTCACAGGGCCTCCCCCATCCAGCGCGATCGCAAGAGAAATGCTTTGCATTTCTCTTTCGATCACGTGGGGGAGGTCCGGAGAGGCTTCAAAGGGAAGGAAATGTATTTCCTTCCCTTTGAAGTCTCTCTGAGCGTTTCAAAAGCCGGATTGCTTGGGGCAGATCGGACGATTTTTGCTACGCCAATGTGCCCCCAAGGGGGGCAGAAACCACTAGGCACCAGGGATTTGTTTTTGTGCCAATGTCACGCAGGGGGAGCGACCCCGTAGGCAAGGGTCGTTACCGGGGGGGGGGTGGGTTGGGGGGGCAGGGGAGCAAATTTATTTTAGGCCATTTCTGCCCCCCCTGGGGGCAGATCGGCCTATTGTCATTAGGCTGAAGCCTCTAGGCGCCAGGGCAAATATATATATATATTTTTTTGTGTGTTTGTTTTTTTAGAGATGGGGAGCGACCCATTAGGCAAGGGTCGCTCCCCTGGGGGGGGGGGGATTGTATTTAGACCATTTCTGCCCTCCTTGGGGGCAGATTGGCCAATTTTCGGTCAATCTGCCCCCAAGGGGGCAGCAGCCAATAGGCACCGGGGATTTTTTTTTTGCGCCAATGTCACGCAAGGGGAGCGACCCCGTAGGCAAGGATCGGTCCCGGGGAGGGGCTGGAGGGTGGGGGGACAAATTTATTTTAGGCCATTTCTGCCCCCCCTGGGGCCGGCTGAGCTAGAGGCCAAAATCCACAGGTAGGCACTTTGCAAAAAACACCTCTGTTTTCTGTGAAAAAAAATTATGTGTCCACGTTGTGTTTTGGGCCATTTTCTTTCGTGGGCGCTAGGCCTACCCACACAAGTGAGGTACCATTTTTATCGGGAGACATGGGGAAATGCTGGGTGGAAGGACATTTGTGGCTCCTCTCAGATTCCAGAACTTTCTGTCACAGAAATGAGAGGAAAAGTGTTTTTTTTGGCCAAATTTTGATGTTTGCAAAGGATTCTGGGTAACAGAACCTGGTCAGAGCCCCACAAGTCACCCCATCTTGGATTCCCCTGGGTTTCTAGTTTTCAAAAATGCACTGGTTTGCTAGGTTTCCCCAGGTGCCGGCTGAGCTAGAGGCCAAAATCCACAGGTAGGCACTGTTTTCTATGAAAAAATGTGATGTGTCCACGTTGTGTTTTGGGGCATTTCCTGTCGCGGGCGCTAGGCCTACCCACACAAGTGAGGTATAATTTATATCGGGAGACTAGGGGGAACGCTGGGTGGAATGAAATTTGTGGCTTCTCTCAGATTCCAGAACTTTCTGTCACCGAAATGTGAGGAAAACATGTTTTTTTAGCTAAATTTTGAGGTTTGCAAAGGATTCTGGGTAACAGAACCTGGTCAGAGCCCCACAAGTCACCCCCTCTTGGATTCCCTTAGGTCTCTAGTTTTCAAAAATGCACAGGTTTGGTAGGTTTCCCTAGTTGCCGGCTGAGCTAGAGGCCAAAAGCTACAGGTAGGCACTTTGCAAAAAACACCTCTGTTTTCTTTAAAAAAATGTGATGTGTCCACGTTGTGTTTTGGGGCATTTCCTGTCACGGGCGCTAGGCCTACCCACACAAGTGAGGTATCATTTGTATCGGGAGACTTGGGGGAACGCTGGGTGGAAGGAAATTAGTGGCTCCTCTCAGATTCCAGAACTTTCTGTTACCGAAATGTGAGGAAAACGTGTTTATTTAGCCAAATGTTGAGGTTTGCAAAGGATTCTGGGTAACAGAACCTGGTCAGAGCCCCACAAGTCACCCCATCTTGGATTCCCCTAGGTCTCTAATTTTCAAAACTGCACAGGTTTGGTAGGTTTCCCTAGGTGCCGGCTGAGCTAGAGGCCAAAAGCTACAGGTAGGCACTTTGCAAAAAACACCTCTGTTTTCTGTCAAAAATTGTGATGTGTCCACGTTGTGTTTAGGGGCATTTCCTGTCGCAGGCGCTAGGCCTAACCACACAAGTGAGGTATCATTTTTATCGAGAGACTTGGGGGAACGATGGGTGGAAGAAAATGTGTGGCTCCTCTCAGATTCCAGAACTTTCTGTCACCGAAATGTGAGGAAAAAGTGTTTTTTTAGCCAAATTTTGAGGTTTGCAAAGGATTCTGGGTAACAGAACCTGGTCAGAGCCCCACACGTCACCCCATCTTGGATTCCTCTAGGTCTCTAGTTTTCAGAAATGCACAGGTTTGGTAGGTTTCCCTAGGTGCCGGGTGAGCTAGAGGCCAAAAGCTACAGGTAGGCACTTTGGAAAAAACACCTCTGTTTTCTGTTAAAAATTGTGATGTGTCCACGTTGTGTTTAGGGGTCTTTCCTGTCGCGGGCGCTAGGCCTACCCACACAAGTGAGGTATCATTGTTATCGGGAGACTTGGGGGAACGCTGGGTGGAAGGAAATTTGTGGCTCCTTTCAGAATCCAGAACTTTCTGTCACCAAAATGTGAGGAAAATGTGTTTTCTTAGCCAAATTTTGAGTTTTGCAAATGGTTCTGGGTAACAGAACCTCGTCAGAGCCCCACAAGTCACCCCATCTTGGATTCCCCTAGGTCTCTAGTTTTTAAAAATGCACAGGTTTGGTAGGTTTCCCTATGTGCCGGCTGAGCTAGAGGCCAAAATCTACAGGTAGGTACTTTGCAAAAAACACCTCTGTTTTCTTTTAAAAAATGTGATGTGTCCACGTTGTGTTTTGGGGCATTTCCTGTCGCGGGCGCTAGGCCTACCCACACAAGTGAGGTATCATTTTTATCGGGAGACTTGGGGGAACGCTGGGTGGAAGGAAATTTGTGGCTCCTCTCAGATTCCAGAACTTTCTGTCACCGAAATGTGAGGAAAATGTGTTTTTTTAGCCAAATTTTGAGTTTTGCAAATGATTCTGGGTAACAGAACCTGGTCAGAGCCCCACAAGTCACCCCATCTTGGATTCCCCTAGGTCTCTAGTTTTAAAAAATGCACAGGTTTGGAGGTTTCCCTATGTGCCGGCTGAGCTAGAGGCCAAAATCTACAGGTAGGTACTTTGCAAAAAACACCTCTGTTTTCTTTTAAAAAATGTGATGTGTCCACGTTGTGTTTTGGGGCATTTCCTGTCGCGGGCGCTAGGCCTACCCACACAAGTGAGGTATCATTTTTATAGGGAGACTTTGGGGAACGCTGGGTGGAAGGAAATTTGTGGCTCTTCTCAGATTCCAGAACTTTCTGTCACCAAAATGTGAGGAAAACGTGTTTTTTTAGCCAAATTTTGAGGTTTGCAAAGGATTCTGGGTAACAGAACCTGGTCAGAGCCCCACAGGTCAGCCCCTCTTGGATTCCCTTAGGTCTCTAGTTTTAAAAAATGCACAGGTTTGGTAGGTTTCCCTAGGTGCCGGCTGAGCTAGAGGCCAAAAGCTACAGGTAGGCACTTTGCAAAAAACACCTCTGTTTTCTTTAAAAAAATGTGATGTGTCCACGTTGTGTTTTGGGGCATTTCCTGTCACGGGCGCTAGGCCTACCCACACAAGTGAGGTATCATTTGTATCGGGAGACTTGGGGGAACGCTGGGTGGAAGGAAATTAGTGGCTCCTCTCAGATTCCAGAACTTTCTGTTACCGAAATGTGAGGAAAACATGTTTTTTTAGCCAAATGTTGAGGTTTGCAAAGGATTCTGGGTAACAGAACCTGGTCAGAGCCCCACAAATCACCCCATCTTGGATTCCCCTAGGTCTCTAATTTTCAAAACTGCACAGGTTTGGTAGGTTTCCCTAGGTGCCGGCTGAGCTAGAGGCCAAAAGCTACAGGTAGGCACTTTGCAAAAAACACCTGTTTTCTGTCAAAAATTGTGATGTGTCCACGTTGTGTTTAGGGGCATTTCCTGTCGCAGGCGCTAGGCCTACCCACACAAGTGAGGTATCATTTTTATCGAGAGACTTGGGGGAACTATGGGTGGAAGGAAATTTGTGGCTCCTCTCAGATTCCAGAACTTTCTGTCACCAAAATGTGAGGAAAATGTTTTTTTAGCCAAATTTTGAGGTTTGCAAAGGATTCTGGGTAACAGAACCCGGTCAGAGCCCCACAAGTCACCCCATCTTGGATTCCCCTAGGTCCCTATTTTTCAAAAATGCACAGGTTTGGTAGGTTTCCCTAGGTGCGCGCTGAACTAGAGGCCAAAATCTACGGGTAGGCACTTTGCAAAAAACACCTCTGTTTTCTGTCAAAAATTGTGATGTGTCCACGTTGTGTTTAGGGGCATTTCCTGTTGCGCGCGCTAGGCCTACCCACACAAGTGAGGTATCATTTTTATCAAGAGACTTGGGGGAACGCTGGGTGGAAGGAAATGTGTGGCTCCTCTCAGATTCCAGAACTTTCTGTCACCAAAATGTGAGGAAAATGTGTTTTTTTAGCCAAATTTTGAGGTTTGCAAAGGATTCTGGGTAACAGAACATGGTCAGAGCCCGACAAGTCACCCCATCTTGGATTCCCCTAGGTCTCTAGGTTTCATAAATGCACAGGTTTGGTAGGTTTCCTCTCGGTGCCGGCTGAGCTAGAGGCCAAAATCTACTGGTAGGCACTTTGCAAAAAACACCTCTGTTTTCTTTAAAAAAATGTGATGTGTCCACGTTGTGTTTTGGGGCATTTCCTGTCGCGGGCGCTAGGCCTACCCACACAAGTGAGGTATAATTTTTATCGGGAGACTTGGGGGAACATAGAATAGCAAAACAAGTGTTATTGCCCCTTGTCTTTCCCTACATTTTTTCCTTCCAAATATAAGAGAGTGTGTAAAAAAGACGTCTATTTGAGAAATGCCCTGTAATTCACATGCTAGTATGGTCACTCCGGAATTCAGAGATGTGCAAATAACCACTGCTCCTCAACACCTTATCTTGTGCCCATTTTGGAAATACAAAGGTTTACTTGATAGCTATTTTTCACTCTTTATATTTCAGCAAATGAATTGCTGTATACCCGGGATAGAATGAAAACGCACTGCAGGGTGCAGCTCATTTATTGGCTCTGGGTACCTAGGGTTCTTGATGAACCTACAAGCCCTATATATCCCCGCAACCAGAGGAGTCCAGCAGACGTAACGGTATATTGCTTTTGAAAATCTGACATTGCAGGAAAAAGTTACAGAGTATAACGTAGAGAAAAATTGCTGTTTTTTTCACCTCAATTTCAATATTTTTATTTTTCAGTTGTTATTTTTTGTAGGAAACCCTTGTAGGATCTACACAAATGCTTGCTAAATTCAGAATTTTGTCTACTTTTCAGAAATGTTTAGGTTTCTGGGATCCAGCATTGGTTTCACGCCCATGTCTGTCACTGAGTGGAAGGAGTCTGAAAGCACAAACAATTGTAAAAATGGGGTATGTCCCAGTAAAATGCCAAATTTGTGTTGAAAAATTGGGTTTTCTGATTCAAGTCTGCCTGTTCATGAAAGCTGGGAAGCTGGTGATTTTAGCACCGCAAACCCTTTGTAGATGCCATTTTCAGGGGAAAAACCACAAGCCTTCTTCTGCAGCCACTTTTTCCAATTTTTTAAAAAAAAACGAAATTTTCACTGTATTTTGGCTAATTTCTTGGCCTCCTTCAGGGGAACCCACAAAGTCTGACTACCTCTAGAAACCCTAGGATGTTAGAAAAAAAGGACGCAAATTTGGCTTGGCTAGCTTATGTGGACAAACAGTTATGAGGGCCTAAGCGCGAACTGCCCCAAATAGCCAAAAAAAAGGCCTGGCACAGGAGGGGGAAAAGGCCTGGCAGCGAAGGGGTTAATAAAACTTCAGCATACTTTTTCAGTGCGCTTGGAATGTTTTTATTAACATTCCTATTATCTACAGTGCAAAAACTTTAAAATGTAACAATGCAAGTTAATAACTACCAGAGTAAAGTGGTAAAGTACTTATAACACCTAAACGCCTGCCTTGGGTCTAGGAAGGGCTGTTTGAACTAAGATCCCCTCCTCCCAGGCCTTGACTAAATGTTCCTTGCAGGCTCTTCCTTAGCATGTGCACAGATCAATAGCACTGGGAATATTCTTATATGTGGATCTTCTAGGTGTCGATATGCAGTAGCACAATCTCGCTGCCCCTTCACTGGATGCCCGGAAGCCCCTCACTGGCTGCACTCATCCACGCTGGATGCCTTAGACTCTCTCGCAAGGGCAATGGTGTCCCTGTATAAACTGAGAGAGATGTATATCACCTCTGCTCTGTTAGTGTGCAGAGCTATATAGGCACAGGCTGAAACACCATGCACATGCACAGCTTCTTGAGAAAATGCCTTCAAACCCATGTATTAAGAAAGATTAACTGTAATACAGTTAGTCAAGTCTGGAAAGTATGGTTTCCAAAGTAATTACGTAATTAATGCTGAAATATCAACCCGTTCATGTGGGATATTTCCCTAGATACACATTTAATAGCGAGCTTGATTATCATTAATCCCTGTGTTCTGACATTCATAGGAAAACAGCTAACCAACTCCTGAACAATAATGCTTGATACTGCTCTCTGGTGGCAAACTTTTTAATCAAACATTTTGCTTTAGATAAACCTTAAGATATGTTCTTGCTTCATCCTACTACATTTTCGATTTACTACAAAGCGCACCTTTCTGTGTGGGTGTTTCCACTTCTGCTATTAGCAGGAAGTGTGTGGGTGCATGGGAGCACGGTTGCAGAACGACAAATATAGGGTTTGTGAACTAAGCCACCTTTGCATGCAGTTCTCAATGTGTAATGGCAGTGGCTCTGTCTGTGCGCTATAGGGATGGTAGGCTCAGAAGCCTACTGGATGTATCAAACTTCATGCACAGATAACCTGGTGTAAAGCAATCCTGCTCTTCTGTGCGGCGAGGCTACATTTCAGACTGCACTAATTCAATTAAGATATTTTAAAGAGTAAGATGACCACGACACCAAATAAACAACTGGTATGTGGCTGTACCGACCACACTCCGGATTTTTTAACAGTATCCCTGGCCTCTCTCAACTCCCTCGCAACAATATATTGTACACTCGACATACAAACCTCTTGAGCTATGTATTTGTTTTGTCATGCATTCAGTGCTATGCATGTCCAGGGTCGGACTCGGACGGAAAAAAGGCTAGCACACCAAAATAAAAGTGGTCCCCATTAGTGAATCAGATAGCTAAAACAATGACCCACATTTTCATAACATGGCAGTTTTGCACCAGCAAAGGCACAGGGCATGATTCACAAATGTAAACCTACACTTTTATGTAAGTTTACGATTGTTTGCTGTTCACAAAGGTATTTCACGAGTAGTATCATTACGACTGCGGAGTCTCCGCACATAAAATGATGGGACAGTTTACCTTGTTTACCCTGTGAATCAGGCTCACACTGTGTAAGTATTTTGCAAGGTATGGGAAAGTCCATGTGCATTTGTGCTTGCTGTATGCAATGTTTGTAGTAGTATCATAGAAATCAATAGTAAAAAAAATGGTTCATCGGACCATAAAACTGGCCCACAGACAGTCAATAATTTTAGCCGGTGGGGGCCACCAGTACTCATTTTTGGTGACCTGCACATACCTTTATGCATCAGACACTTCTGAAGGCAAGAAAGAGAAGAATACTCACAAAACTGCAAGACGGAGGAAGGTAAAAACTATCATGCAGTGAGAAAGCAGGAACTAGCAAGAATGAGTTAAATCGACAGGAAGTGTCTGGAAGTGGATTAAAAAGGCATGAGGTGGGTTTAGGACTGAACAGCTTTGGTTTTGACATGTGGATTTTTAATTGCTGCACCACATGCTTCTAAGCAGAGCTTTGAGCACCAGCACTCATTCTTATACAAATTAAGCACTGCCCAATAGGGGGGAGAAGCCAAGATGGCAAACTTGTAAAGTGCATTGTTTGGAGCTCTGCAGCCCCCAGCACTATTGGTAATGATTCTGTTCCGCTGATGCCATCTAACAACAGCATTACTACCGGCATCGACCCCCCCATTTGCCCCTGGGGAACTCTGTGATGGGGATTGCAACCTTCCTGAGGCACTCCCCGAGGCCGCAATGCGTCGCTCACTGCTGATCAGTCCTGCCGAGCCCCGTTGGCTGAGTGAGATATTACAAGAAGCTATACTGAGTGATCACTGGAGAGTACCTGACCGCAAGGCGGACCGGTGCAACCAAAATCATAGGCACCCGTCACTGTGGATGCTGCAGAGGCTGAGGAGAGGGTGGATGGATGCGCCCTGTGATGGAGAATCTCTGCTGTGGAACCCAGGCTTGAAGACCTCTGGCTCATTGTTGAATCGCGCTCCCTGTGGCGTTCACTGACTCCTTCCAGGGAGATCCCCCAGGCTGCCTAGGACCTGCCAGGAATGACGAAGGGCTGGTGAGGCCATTGGTAGTGACCCACTCTCCCCTCCCTGCCCCTCCCCAATGGCTCTTTGGAACCCAATCTAATTGTTTCTAGGGTCCTGTATTAGCACCCTCCAGTGCGCTTCCCCGCAAGACCGGCAGACCTACATGTGGGATGTGACAGGTGATCTTCCTTCGCATTGCATCAATATCTTCGCTCCCCCCCCCAGGTAAGGCCTATCGCATGCTGGCCTAGAGGGGGGAGGTGCTGAATGCTGGAGCGCTTGTCGCTGCCCTGATAGTGGCCCTGTCGTCTCCCCCGTCTCTGGACTGACAGTTTCTGGGGCCACCCTGCACACTGCTTCATACAGTGCTAACCTCACCTTCGCTGATTGTGGACCCCTTATGTCCTGCTGGTCTCACACTATGTTCACATGGCCCCCACTCGTTGCCTGATACTAACATGGGCAGCACAGTATGTGATAGGAAGATATTATACCTATGGAGGAGCAACCATTCTGTCTGGTCCCACTGCTTACCAGTTTATGCAGTTAGAGTTTGTGAACTTTAGCTCTTCGTTGTTCCCCGCTGCATAGTGATTTTGGAGATTCGTGTGACTCTGCCCTTGTTCTGCGGCCATAACCAACGCCCTCATGGTCCTCACCAAGCAAGACAAGGCCCAATGTGCTGCACCAGGCACCACTTACAATGCTCCCAACGGAGTCTTGATGTTATGCCAGTGGGTCTCCTGAGAAAACATTAGCCACACACGCCACACACTCCAGCAGGTTTGACAAAATTATATCAGCTGTGTTAGACATCAAATCCACACTGGAGCCAAAAATGTATGCCCTTAAAATAGACATAGAACTATTACGAGAAGAAAACTAAAATCTGAAGGACCGGCTTGAAAATGCAGAATCCAGTTTGGCTTTCATTAGACCTACAGTCTCCGACACTATTGCCCGAATCAAGGCCCTGCAGGAAGAGGTGGAATATTTCTGGAAATGCGTTGACGACCAGGAAGGCAGAGCACGGTGCAATAATGTCCGAATAATGGGCCTGTCGGAGGGAAGAGAGGGCCCCAGCATGGAGCTTTACCTAGAGGAGTGGTTCACAAAAACAATTCTGCAAGGTAAACATACAACCGTCTTTTCTGTAGAGCGTGCCCACAGACTTCCGGGCAGACTGCCCCCCCAACCCCCCGGGAACCTCCCCACATCCAGTTGTCGCTTGCCTCTTTAATTACAGAGACAGAGATCATATCCTGCAGGTCAACTGGGTGAAGGGTCCATGGATGGTGGAGAATGCCCAGGTTAATATTTTGCCCAGACTTTACAATGGAAGTGCAGTGGAAGAAGTCCTCCTTCCTTGAGGTGAAGCTGTGTTTTTGCAACCATCATATCAAATATGTTCTACAATTTCCAGCCATGCTTTGGATTATGCATGGGGACAGCACTAACTTCTGCAGGACACCAGATCCAGCATGGGCTTGGCTGGAAGATAGGGGCTTTACCACCTTACATCAGAAAACATTAGTATCACCTTCTCAAAGGAAAATATCTGAAAGATGCTGCCCTCCCGGACCCCCCCCCCCCGGGTTGGTCCCTCAGAGGAACAGGCAGCCAAAGAAAGGGCACTGTTGGTTGCAGAGGTGGAGCACAGAGCGTCCACTCCTGTCTCTCCTGGATTGGAGACAGGCAGCCCTGAAGCTGATACACAGTATATCCCACAGACTCTGTTCGACTCTGTTGGGGGGGCACCGGTCATCCCGCAGACAGAGGAGGAGCTGATATGATCATAATGGTCCTCTATAATGAGTAATATATCTGTCACACAGTGGTGACCATGATTCGAGGCTGCAGTGAGACCTGTGCCTCTAATGATGTGTCCAGGGGCCATGAGAGAAACTCACTTTTCTTCGTACTACATATTCTCTGCTGTTGTTGTTCCCTTCTCCCCACTAACCTTTCATGCTACAATTTTGACTGGGGTAACGTTTCATATAATTGCATTTCCAGACACCCGTTGGTGTTCTAAGTTAGACATGCGCTCACTATTGGAGATGTTTCTTATGTTCTCTTTGTTTCTGATGATTTGCTAAACACATTGTAGCAGGGACTTGGATGAGGTCAGGAGGGCAGGATATGGGGGGGGGATGAAATCTCCTTCCGTACCTAGGTTATGACATGGCCACACATCACAGTAGCCTGGGAACACCATATATGCTTTTGACTTGAAATGTGCGGGGTTAGCCAGTTACACCAAACATTATAAGGTACACCAGTATCTGTGCAGATGCAAGATTCATATTACTCTCTTATAAGAGAATCATCTAATAGCTGCAGACTTAGAAGGCATGCGTAGATGATGACAAGGCACGCTGGAGGGTACCACTTATCTGGGCACGCTATGCGAGGGGCACACTTATCTGGGTGGCGTCAGGAACACCATTGACAGTAGAACACACTTGAGTAGACACAGCAGATCGATACACAATCCAGGAAGGAGTCCTAGATGGTCTCCCCGTATCCATTGTTTCCTTATATGCCCCCAGTGTCAATCAGGTGCATTTCCTGCATTCTCTTACCCCAGCATTGCTTCACAATGTATCAGCACGCTGTTACTTGGGGGAGAGGGGACTTTAATTGTGTCCCGGATCTTAGTTATGATTGTTTCCGCCCGCCAGTACCGGGAGCACATTCAGTGACCTTTACTCAACACCTCACGTGCTGGGCCTCTCATACTTAAGTGTAAGATGTGTCGCGTAGCCTTAACCCTCTACACTGTGAATATTCCTTTACTCTGGTTTGCATGACCTCCATACGATGATCGATCTTGTCTACTGTAGCTCAGAGGCCCTCACAAAGGTTACCCGTGCTGAATACTTAGGCCACACCAGATGAGACCACTGTCCTTTACAACTACAACTGACTTGTGGCCATGGACGTCCCCGCATCCCTACCTGGTACCTTCCCACAGATGCTCTGCATGACAAGGACTTTTGTGGGGCTTTATCGACTCTAATCACTTCATACTTTACGGATAACGAGGACATGATATCTGGACCTCGTACTGGATGTGACACATTCAAAGTGGCGATGCGTGGACTTGCAATTAAAACAATATATTGTTCCCACGTGACCCTGAGACGGGAACTACACGAACCGCAATCGAAAATCCGTACACTTGAATGCTTAGTCCCTATAGTTTCAACGGTAGAACCCCCTCTGACTCAGGCAAAGATTGCGCACATGACAGCTTTAGAGAGACTGGGTAAACTCGACTTCCAGGACTATCAGGCCAAGAAACATGCAGAGGGAGACAAGGCTAGTAGAATCTTAGCCTGGCTGTAATGCTCAGACTCCTCTAGGGTACCCATTACTTCCATCTGACTTGAGACAGACGTAATTCTTTACTACCAAGAGCCATCAGCACAGCTTTTCCCACTTATTATGCTTAGTTACACGCAGCCCCTCCTCCCCTCCGACCAATGAATCTCAGACCTCCACATTTCTGGACACATTAATTTTACCACACCTTCAAACATCACAGCGGGTGGCGCTTGAGGCCCCCTTGACTAGGAAGACATCACACAGATGGCATGGGGAAAAACTCCAGGAGCAGATGGTTGGCCAGTAGACTTTTAGGCAGCTTTCCGGCCCAAACTAGCTCCACACCTATTAAAGGTTTATGAGGACACTTTTAATACAGGTGTACCCCCACTCTCCCTTTGAGAGGCATTGCTGATAATACTGCCAAAGCCCGACAGAGACGCCTTGCTCATGGGGTCCTACTGTCCCCTCTCCCTCTTGAATACTGACTATAACATTTTAGGAAAGATAGTAGCTAACGGTTTGATCACTATAACTCAGTCTATTGTACACCCAGATCAGAATGGGTTTATACCAGGCAGAAATACATTCCTTAATTTCTGTCGCTTATTCATGTTAATGGACTCCACACGGTCAACAGGTGTTAATCATTGGGTGGCATTGCTAGATTTAGAGAAGGGGTTTGACACCCTGGGTTGGGAATACTTAAGGAGGTGCTTTGTAGATTAGGCATGGGACCCCGGTTCCTTAAATGAATAGACCTGCTTTACAATAAACCATTGGCATGTGTAAAAGCAGGGCATATTATCTCTGAACCATTCACCATAGGTTGTGGCACTCGACAGGGTTGCCATTTATCCCCGATAATATTTGCTATAGCAATGGAAACCTTTGCCTGCACACTTCTGGTACATGCTGTTGAATGGGGGATTCAAGCCGGGGGATATTGGCACATTATGTCATTGCACGCAGATGATGCCTTAATTTACTTAAGTAACAACACCATAATACTCCCTTGCCTTATGGCCCTTTTGATACAGTTCAGCTTAGCCTCAGGCCTGAAGGTGAACTGAGATAAATCGCAGTTATTTCCTCTGATGGCCCTGACAACACCCCAACAAACTGAGCTTCTGAGTACCACTCTTCCCTGGTCATTTGACTCCATTAAGTACTTAGGAATCCAAATATATCACTCTGAGAACGACCTAATAAAAAACAATGCTGGCAGGACTCTTATTGGCGCATGGTCTTCTCTGCCATTTTGGCTGTCGCTACCACTCTCGCCAGAAGGCAGGGTGGCCATTTCTAAAATGTTAATCCTTCCCAGATTGTCGTATTTCTTTTTGGCCTTTCCGTTGCCATTGCCTGCTAGGATTTTTGCGGACATGCGATCACTCTTATCAGCACTAATCTGGAATAAGGGCAGGCGTTGTGTAGCGCTTACTAAACTATATGCCCCCTTAGATCGGGGGTCTTGGTGCCCCAAATTATGAGTATTATTATGCGGCAGCCCAATTACAATGGCCTATGTGTTGGCTTGCCGCCATGAACAAGTTGGAACTTGGACAGAGGTTTGAGAATGCACCCCAGCTCTCAATCTTACGTTGGCTCGGTGGACTGGATGGTGCAGTACTAGGTGGGGAGGACAATGCTCTTATGTGCGAGGCTAGGAAGTTTTGAACCACATATTTAACAAAAAAATACTTCTATACCATACATGCCTGAACTGTCCCTTTGGGCGCTATTGGATGCCATGTGCTACAAACACGCCTGGATGCGGCATCCTGGCTTGCAGATGGCCTGTCGGATTGGGCAAATTGTTTACAGACAAGATCCTATATAAATTTGACTCTCTGACCTGTGATTATGGTATCCCACAAGGCTCATTTCTCATCTATGCCACCCTCTCAAGACACCTGTATGTAACATGGCGGAAGACACGTGCTTAACCCGAAACATCCCTTCTCCTACAAACACCACTGACACATGGTGGTGCCCGCAAAACTGTGACTCACCTCTGTAACTCTATGTAGAGGGCTAATGAGGCCCCCCATCTAGCTCTTTACGTGTACTGGGACACCGCCCTCAAAGTCACACTGGCGGATAAACAATGGGTTCAATGCCTTGGGGCCCCAAAATTGGTTTCTACGAATGCCAGACTCAAGCACATGCAGGTCAATTATTTGCACCACACATACCTCACACCATAGCGACTATCACGTATGTAACCTGGCCCCATTGTCATGCGACCCCTGTGGATTTTAGACATATGGTGTGGCACTGCCCCCAGCTTATCCCCTACTGGTGGTGGTAATCTCAGATGTTACGGGTGTCCATATGGGCAGAACAGGTACCCATTGCCTGCTGGGCGTTACCTCCCGCACGACCGAGAGCAAACCGATTGACAAAGTTATTGACCTGGCTTACGTACTGGTAAAAAGGAGACGAGCCATATGCTGAAAGTCCTCTATGCCACCCCCCCCATTTGTTTATGGCTTTCTGACTTACGCACCGCTATTCTAGCAGAACAACACACACAGATCACAGGCCGACTGGGCAGAAAGATGCCAGATACATCTCCAGACTGGCACTCATATCTGGAGAAAGTGGAAGCCAAGTCCGACACTCGACCTCCATAGATCAAGGTTGCCCTTGCCTGGCAGCTACTATTACCTCCGCACTCCTCAATACGTCTTCTTCAGGCCCAGGGACAGCAGGATGCTGCTATGTACATCTGAGGTGGCTCCTCCCCCCGACGCCCTGTACTCGCCCACCCTCAACATGATTCACGTTGCTATTTTCATCCTTTCCACCCGTTATTCACGCCCTCACCACGAAAATAATGGGTCCCCATGCCGTTAATTGCTGTTAATTGCCTTATTGCCTATAAATAGCGAATGTTACTACATTTGTTCCTTCCAGGGCCTTCCCGATGTGCACTATGTCATTATACATTACCTCATGTTGATGATGTATGCTTCTTGTTCTACATATGTTTATTCATTAATATAAGGAATAACACACTGTATTCTAGCATATTGATACAGTGCCGCGGGCGATAACTGGTCACCATGTACCCTGACTTGTTTTTGTTTGTTAAAACAATAAAAATATTCATTAAAAAAAGCACTGCCCACTAACCCCAAAAAACAACCTACACACTGACCTGTTAGACCAGCATTCCAGACATTGCCAGATTGCCTTGTACGCCAGCCCGACCCTTTCATGCCTCACACACAGATCCCAGTTCTAACTAGATTGCTCATGAAACATAGGGATATCCAGAGAATGAAATAAATTAATTCAGAAACGGCTAGTAAAAGAGCAGAGTGGCTGTGAAGAGCCACCCTCTGGTTCACAGACTCACTCCAGTATTGAAATGTGAAACACACTTGTGAGATTTGAACATTCAGGGCACAAAAACGTATTGCAAATCTAAAAGAGGGCATGGGTAGTTGTTCAATTTAAAATGGCCACATTTCGTATCTCCGCAATTGGTAGTTGTTCACCACACTCAAAGGAGAATGGGAGGAGATGTGGTCTAAGGGCTAGAAGTTCTGACCTTGGCACGGGTGCAAGATTTGAGTCTTGGCTTCAGCTCAACATCTTTTGGTTCTGGGCAAATCACTTAACCTCCTTATGCCTTACAGAATGTGTCTTGTAATTTTCTTTCATGTAAAGGGTCTAACATTCTTGAACAAAGTTTGTGCAATATAAAATTGCAAAAAAATAAAAATTGATGTATGAATGATATAGACTAACTGTGTGAATTGCTATGCCACCTTCCTTCCAAACACAGTGATGCAGTCTACACTGTTTGTCCTAAAGATTTGCAGTGGAGATTCCCGTCAACAATAGATGGCCATTCCCATTGTGGACAAGGAGTCATTTGTGGAGTATGTCTTATTTAGTTTTGCTGAAATAAGCTTTTTTGCACGTTGTCAGTGTACTGCATGACCAACTACAGCGACTTCCATTCTGCTTTATTGTTTGTGCTCATAAATGCAAAGAATAGCAGTGGAGGGATTTCCTTTGGTCTTTACTATCGCTTTGCTGTGGTTATTGATGACATATAACCTAAAAGCCACCTCATCAAAGCTGCCAAATCAATTCTACATGTAAGTAACATATTCAATGTTTGGATCTGCTTATCAGAGCACTTCAGTAAGCAAGCCAATCCTTCTGTTCACTACTACTCATTCATAAATATACTAGAATGCCACAGATTACCTTCAAAACTAGAAGAAAAACACCCAATAAAAATCACATTAACAACATTGTTTCATAGCAGAGCCCGAGTGGTAAGATCCAGTAAATGAAGGTAAGCCAAACAGACAAACAAGGAATGCTGTTTGGGTATTCAGAACAGCAAGCAGTTTATGATTGAATCTAAGCATGTATGACTAAAGACTTCTCATACAAATCTTCACACTATGAATAGAACTCTGAACACTGAAGCTTACCAGCAAAGAGATTATTTTCTACAAGTGATAACCACAGCCTTCAGTAATGTTCAGCACTGCTGAGTTCCGGTGCGGTACTAGAATATCATTACCTAAATATCATCTGACAAAGATATAGCGTCCTAAAAATCATTTACAAAAATATTGCCCCATTGGAATCAATAGTTGAAAATTTGAATTCAGTAGACCGAGATGTTTGTAAATACTATTTAGGCCACAATATTTATGTCAGACTATACTTTTGCTATCGATATTTTGACACAGATATTTTGAGAAGCATCCTTGACTTCCTTGAGCAGCATGCTTTGATCAATATCCGGTGGGAGTGGAGTGCCACTAAAACCTTCTGCCAAGATTTGTCCAACACCTTCTGTTTGATCTCAGTATGAGTGACTGTTCCTAGCTTCACAATAATAATTTTCTTGAAGCCAAGTGTTGCAAGTGAACATTAGAAATTGCCCCTACATAGTTGTCATCTAACATCAGGAATTATCACTATAGTTAGGGCATCTGGAGAGAAAGTGGCTTATTCTTCCAAAACTAACTGGTGGAAATCAGAATTTCGGGTGCTAGAACTGGAAGTAACCACACAGAACGGCCCAGTTTACATCTGCCCTCCTCCCCAGCCAAACACTTTCATCTCATCTTCACCCATGAATGTTATTCTCAAACTTTCATCCATTCATCTTCACCCACTCATTTCTCCAACCTCACACTCTCACCCACCCAAGCTCACTATTGCATGTAAAAATCCATTAATTGGTCCACATATTAAACATTCATTTATCCACCCATCCAGACTCACTTCAGTTTATCAATTTATCCGTCCACACACTCTCACTCAATCATCCATTTGTCCATCATCCTTAACTCTCACACACTCTAATTCATTCATCGATCCACTCATCCTCACATACCCATTTATTCCACATCATCCTCACACACAATGATTCAGCTATTCACCCGTCAGTGCTCTTACGGTTATACGTGCATATATTGCCCATAAATAAACAATTCAAACTAGACCTATTGGCTTCGTCGGTGCTCTTCGAAAGATAAATGATTCATTTAACCATTTGCATGTATTGTGACTCAGTCATTCACATTAAATGATGCACCAATACAGTGGCATTAAAATGTAAAGTCATTTGAAATTTAACATTAGTGTAAATGCTTCATCTTGTCCGATGCTTTGGGAATGTACTGTACTTAACTATGATGAATCATCACATTGGGAGTTTCCTCTACCTTACCACGAGTCCTCTGGTAACATTAGTTCATGAAAATCCCAAGGATTCTGAACAGTCACTCAAATGTCTGGAGACCCTGCAATGTGGCCAACTGATCCAGCCATGCAGGCCTTTCAGATGCACTGACCAATCAGGAGTTTTGACATCCTATAGCTAAGTTTCTTTCTCCTGTAACAATTTCTATTTAGCATCAGGGAGCTGGTAAGATGGTGCAATAGGTTGCAGGCACACTGTTAGCATCGGTATATGGCCTATAGCTGTCATGTTCACATCTTGGCGGGACTGACTACCACAGCCCTTCGGAGCTTGATGCATTGAGTGCCAACCTATTATGCAATAGTAAAGTTACATACAATGATACGAAACTGTGGCATCTACAAACAAGCAACACAGTTAAGCGTCCCAGATAACCTCATATTTTCTGGACTCTAACACTGAAAAATTAATAATTAAACGATCCAGCCCTGACCTTTTATTTAACAAACAGTGCACTCTGGGAACTGTAGTCCTATTTCACCTCAAATGGACTACATGTCTAGATTACAGTTGGCTGCGTAGTAAACAGGAGTGGTATCTCTTACGAAATTGCACCTGGTTAATGTGTTCGTTGCTGTGGCATTTCATTTTGTTTTCGCAATTAAAGCAGGGCGGTTCTGGTCACGTGATATTGTTTGGTAGACCACTTCCTGTCGTTGGAAACATTTAAGTGTGTGGCGGCCCGTAAGAAGTGATACTTCCTACCGTCAGCGTTCTCAAAACAGCCTGCTGCTTTGTAATAGAAAGGTAGCATAAACAAATGCGTGCTTTGTTAATTTAGAGCAGTAAAAAGAAGAAAACAAACATTTGGTATAGAGTTCTAGTCTGTAGTTAATTAAATAGTGGCCAGAAAAAGAACATTATGCATTGTTGTTTATTGTTGAGGCTACTAATTAAAACATAAAGGGCAGAGGCCAGTATTGTCTTAAATTAAAACGGTATGGATTGTGTTAGAACACGAAGAAGTATTCATTAGTACTGGGGTCCCCAGAATACTGTGCGGAATTGTTAAGAAAACAAGAGCAACATGGTTACAGAAAATCCAGTGCTTCGAACATACGTGGCAGACAGAACTTGTTTTCGTGCTTGCCAGTACACCCGATTCAGTCAGGAGACACCCGGTGTTTTAAGCCAAACATGGCTTTATTTTTGCCACCTTCCGCCTGAAATTGCCTCTCCCTCAACAGAAGTCAGTGTGATATATACATTCTCCCGATTTTTTTTTATTTTTATATCTCCTACTTTCCTCTTCTAAAATGTTGGCATGTTGGCATGAACAGTTCGAGGAAGACAATACAAGTGGATAAGACCCCGCTTCTCTCTTCCTACCTGCTTAATTTGTGCTTGTTGTTTCCGGTGCTGAGCACCTGCACTTATTTTTGAGGGCCGGCGCTTATTCTTCTGCCCCAAGCATTTGCTGCAAGCAAAAGACACATATGAGAAAGACAGAGGAAGAGAAAACCTAAAAGGCGTCACAATGGGATAAAGTAGAAAGTTGCAAAAGTGAGCTGAAGGGGCAGGGAGTGGCTGTAAATGGATTAAAGAGGTCCGAGATGGCTTCAGGATTACGCTGCCTCAGTATTCCGTGTGCCCACACTTAATTGCTGCAGCCGCGTGTTTTAGAGGAGGGCTTTGAGCACCAGCACGTTTTTATTTACAAATTAAGCACTGGTTGTCCGATTAAAAGACTGCACCTATAAGATGAAAGGAAATACTGCAACCATGATGACGTGACATTTGCCAGTCCAGAATGTTCCAAGCTGAAACAATATGTAAGACAGAAACAAGCAACATAAAAAAAAAAAAAAACTCCTTCCCCGTAAGCTTTAATACCTTATAAGAAGGGTGACCAGAATTTTAAGGCCAAAAACCGGGACATTTCACAAAAAATAGGACTACAATTTTACTTCAACCTAGCACACAGAATGACAGCGCTCCTCAACATAGAATTACAGAAGAGGCACTAGGAACATAAATAAAAGACAATGTTTTAAGCCAGTATAATGCCTGTTAATTAAATTGCTTTCTGATAACACCTGCTAACTATTTCTTCTTTGGAAAATAAAAAACACCCTCCCAAGGTTTTCAGGCGACCCTCTCTAAAAACCAGGACTTGAGCTAAATTTCCCAAATTCTGCCAAGACAGAAGGTGAAAAGCTGAGGCTGTCCCGTCAAATCCGGGACACCTGGTCACCCTACTCATAAGTAAATAATCCTAGAAAGGAAAAATCTGGTGAAAATCCACAAAACATATCCAGCCTGTAGGTGTTTCCACCCTATCCCTAAACTATAGTACCTTCAGAGGCTAAGCCTCGAACGCCGTCCTGAAGAATGAACTCCTAGTTAGTTTGGGAAAACAATAATCATCTTTCATAGTAGTTAACCGTTTTACTATGACATCTAAAGGAAAATTAAATGGAAAATGTCAGTGGTCCAGAAGGCAATAGCCCGCATCAAGAACAATTGGAAAAAGCAGGGGTTAAATCTGCAAGGCTGGAATCAGGTTGACTGGATACAATATTTCCTCAAAGGAGGACAGACTGCTGTGATGCATTTAATACTCAGTTCAAGCCTCTTTTATATTCTGACCAATGACTAAACCCAGTGTGGAGAGGTGAAGCCAAGAAGGTTTTTTTTTTTCATAAAATGTACAACATGTGTATGCACACCCATCTACTGGCAGCCAGAGCAGCATTCGAAAGCGGCTCTACCACTGGCCTCAGCACGGCATTTGCAGTTAAAGCTAGAAGAGGTTGTAGGGGGTGGCATGGTGTTGTAAATATTATGACTTTTCTTTTCTTTCTAGGACTTTCCCATCTTGCTTACCATAAATATAATGCAACAATCACATTTATCAAAAAGTGAATGCATATGAGTATATCAAGTGCACATTCTTTCCATAATTATTTTTGTTCTGTACATATGATAATCAAATTTGCATGAATATGTTCATAGTAAATGTGTATTACCTCTACATCCCTCGTCCTTGTCACAGTCATTGCATTAGAGGTGATCCCACCTTTCAGACAGGAAAAAAAAAAAGGCACAGGAGAACTCTAGAACGCATCCCCACCACCCCTCTGGGATCTATCATTAGGACAGCATTCTCAAAATCTTCCTGTTCCTTTTTCCTGTCTCCAGGGGCAAAGACACTTAGCCTGTAAAGGGTTTCGTTGTTTGCTGGGCTTGTGGGAACCTTTTCTTCTCCTGGCAGTTTTTGAACCTACTGCACGGCTAATGGTTTAAGTCCAAGTTGTTTGAAAGCCGCTTCCTCTCCGTCTTGGGACACTGGGGACAGCAGAGATGAGTGGGTGCATGCGTGGCGGTTAAAGAGACTGCACATTCACAAACTTTTTATTCAGAGTAGCACTCACAGCTCGTTTTCCCTGAGGCCATGTTTATCAAGGGGAGAACTCTCAGGTAAGAGGCATTTTTCCTATTGGTTGTGTTGGTGTAGATCCTTCAGATTATTTCTTTGCTGTTCTATGCTGCAATGTTTTGGAAGGGAAAGCAGTCTGCTAAGAGGAGACATGTTTCTCCTTCTCCTGCCAGGTCTCTTAAATTCCCACCCTTCATCTCATCCTCTCCTTCTCCCAAGAGATCAAGGAAGGTCAGAAGCAAAATTGAAGAAGAAAAAATTAGGAGGATTGTTTTGGACACCTCCAAGGAGCTGCATAGGGTGGAACCCAAAATGGCTAATAAGGATTCCACAGAGGGTTTGTCAGCCTTGGATATTTCTTCAGATTCTGAGGAAGCTTTTCCCGCACCTGACTTGTAGGGGAAATATATTTCCAGAGAGACTTTACTGAACATTTTAGCCTATGTAAGGGAATTATGGTCTTTAGGCCAGCGGACAGATCTTCCACATCCCATTTTCAGAAACCTGGTAATTCTGGTCTTCCTATTCATCAATTTCTGCTAGAGGTGATTAAGCAAGAGTGGAAGGATCCACAGAAAAACACACTTCCCAGGTTCACACATAAACAATAACCCTTGGAATATTACCAGATAATATTCATGTTGACTCTATGGTAGCCAGTCTGGTGGGCAGGTCTTCAGTGGTGGAAGATAGCATCTTGAAGGATCCTGCAGATACCACAGTTGATTCCTCACTTAAAAAATTGTTCTCTGGTACCCACCTTGCTATGAGCCGGCATTCACGGAGCTTATACCACTTAACCCTTGAGCTTGGACTTTCAAACTTTGTTTAAAGGTATGCAAGAAGGAAAGGAGAGCTCTGGCTTATAAGAATAAATGGAGTGACAAGTGGAGTTATTTTCAGATATCTCATTCGATATTGTAAGATCGACCGCTCTTACTGTGGCTATTCTACAGCTACTAGGCATAAGGACTGGAGCACTGACTTGGCCCCCGAGGTCAGTGGCTTAATGGATGCCTTTCGCTTGCTGTATGTTGTTTGGTTCCGATTTAGAGGAGAAGCTCCACAGTCTTTTCAAAGAACAAAAGCAGTATTCTCCATTCAGGAAGGAGCCTTCCAAATCTTCAACAACTTCTCATTGAAAATCCTTTTGGCAGCCATCAAGGAGGCATAATTTAAGTAGTCTTCAAGAGGTCAGGGCAAGCAGTGGTCCTTTCCGAAGTCAGAAACATGATGCAGGCTCCAAGGGTCAATCTTCCTGACTAAGCCAAGGAAAAGGAAGTTGGCCAGCAGCTAAGGGCTGGAGGACGGATAAAGGAATTTTTTTCTGCCTGACAGAAGATAACATCAGACAGACGGGTTTTGAATATGGTGAAGAGGGGCTGTCCAATCGAGTTCCTATCCCCTCCAGAAATGTTGAGGCCCATTCTTACGCTGTTACGCAGAAACACCTCCAGAAGAAAGCTCTGCTCAAGGTGATTGCAGCACTGATTTACAATTTGCCCAGTTCCCCTCTTGGAGAGGCAGTGCTTGATTTGTAAATGAAAGAGTGCCGGTGTCCAAAACTCTGTTCTGAAACACACAGCCACTGCAATTAAATGTACAAGCACAGAATACCAAGATTGTGAAATCCTAAAGCGACCTCAGGCCCCTTTAATCAGTTTACAGGTACTCCCTGCCCACTTTTGCAGCTTCCTGGTTTCTCCCTTTGTGACGGTTTTCCTTCTTTCTTTTCCCCCATCTTTCCCGTTTGTATGTTTTTTCCTCTTTTACTTGCAGTAAATGCCTGATGTAGAAAAAAAGTCTGCCCCCTAAAAATAAGTGGCGGTGCCCCCCACCAACAACCACCGGCTCAAATTATGCACTGCGGAGCGGGCTTATGTGTTTACTCAATTGTGTTTCTGATCAAGTTTCGCTTGGTGATAAATCTGAAACACTTGAATCCCTTCATTTGAGAGATCATATTCAAAATGGAATCCTTGCAAAGGATTATTCCCTTGATCTCATACGGTCATTTCATGATTACATTAGATCTCATGGATGCCTACCCACATATCCCAAAAGTCAAGGATCACTGGAGAGTTCTGAGATTTGTGGTAGGCACCCAACATTAGCAGTTTATGGTCCTTCCATTTGGCCAGAAATCTGCTTCAAGAGTTTTCATGAAAATGATGGCACCCATTGTTGCTCATCTGCATCTTCAAGGCATCCTGATTTCCCCCTATCTAGTCGATTTGTTGTTGCTTGCTCCCTCCGCAGAAACCACTCTTCAATTTCTAGAGCAGACAAAGGCAGTGCTTAGCAGCCTAGGTCGTTATAGATCCTTCCCACATGCCAGCTTCACCCTTCGAGGGATATAGTTTTCATTGGGGGAGGATTTCAGACAGATATGTTTAGGTATTCCTGCCGGAGAAGAGGAGAGTCCTGATCAGAGCCTAATCAGACTTTTGTTCAGCAAACAAGAAATACCAGCCAGGCTTTGCATAGAGATTGAAGGCCCCATAGCGGCTTGTGTTTTGACAGTTCTGTGAACTCGTCTGCATCTCTGGCCACTGCTATGGCACCTTCACAGATATTTCTCTCCGAAGTTCCAGTCCATGGATTCCTTGATTCCTCTGTCACTGAAACTGGTGGATGAATTCTCAGATTCTGGAAAAGGGTATATAAATGCATCCACTGCCTCTTCTTTTCCTCACACAAGATGCCAGCCTGGTGGATTGGGGCGTGACCATCAGTTATCATTCTTGCCAGTTCAAGTGGTCCCTGTTGGAGAGAAAAAGATCCTCAAATTGGAGGGAACTTTCAGAAATCCACAGAGCCCTGCTGCATTTCAAGAAATTGATCTTACAAAAACAAGTATTGGTGCGAACAAACAAGACAGTTCCTGTGGCTTACGTCAATCACCAGGGGATTACTCACTTAAGGTCTCTCAACCAGGTGAGAACAGCATTCAGTTATTGTGCAGAGATGCATCTTCTGAGCTTGTCAGCCGTCCACATTAGAGGGCTGGACAACACACACGTACATCTATTGAGCAGACGTTTTCCAGCATTCATGAGTCTTACCCTATCTCGGTCCACCTTCAGGAAGATCTGCAGGGTGTTTGGGCCTCCATTCCTCAATCTGTTTGCATCCAATCACAATGCCCTGGTTTAAAGATACTGTTCCCAGTTTCAGGAGAAGGACACATGGGGAACAGATGCTGTTCAGATAGCGTGATCCAAAAAGCTGCTGTATGCCTTTCCACCATTTCCTTTGATTCCAGGGGAATTGGCCAAAATACAGCATGAGAAGGCTGATGTAATTTAGATGGTTCCCTTTTTTGCCTCGCCAGTCATGGTTCCCAAAGAAGAAATCCAAATCAAGGAGTCCTCCTTGAATTCTTCCTCTATTTCCTTCACCTCTCAAGTCTCCCTCTCTTCCTTCTGTCTCTAAATCTGAATCTGTCGGTATGGAAGTGGAAAGGTTGAGTCTGGTGAGGAGAGGCTTGTCAGACACTTTGATTACCACCCTTCAAAGGTGTAGGCGTCCTTCTACTATCAGGGCTTACTCAGAACACTGGACTTCTTTTGAAAACTGATCTAAACACAAGCTTTTTGTACCTTCTTTCCCTGTTGCCTCAGTGTTACAGTTCTTGGTGGAGGGTTTTTAGCTTAACCTTGTCATTTCTACTTTGAAGGGGCATTGGTTTGCAATTAAAGCTTTTGGGAATTTTCTGAACCCCAACATGAGATTGAGGTTCTGGTTTTCAGGTTATTCAGAAGCTTTTTTTTATTTCTAGATTTCTCCATTCTTCTCGTGCCCCACCTTGAGATCTGCTTCAGATCTTAAGGCTTTGCAGAATCCTCTGTTTGAGCTTTTATGGTTGGTAGATTTGAAATGTCTTTCTTTCAAGGTCTGTTTTCTGGTGGTCATTATGTCTGCCCATAGGATTGGTGAACTATCAGCCTATCAGGTGTTCCTTCCTGCTTTCTTTTATTCGCCTGCACCTGAAGAGTAAATTGCTTTGCATACTCTGGATGTTAAAAGAGTGGTTTCTATTTATTTTAACACATCACAGGAATTCAGATGCTCTGATTATCTCTTTGTGACTTTTGGTAAAGCAGGAAGAGGAAGGAGAACCACCAACATGACTGTGAGCAGATAGAGCAAATCCACAATCATTCAGGCAGATTAATCCGCCCTAGCTCAGAGCTCAGTGCAAGGCCGATCTACAAGAAGTGTTGCAGCTTTCCAGGGCAGAATTTCAGGGAATCACAAACCAGGAAGTATGCAGGCCACTTGGCATCCGACAAGTCATAGGAAATGAGGCCATGTTTCTGAGTATTGGGATGCCTACCTGCAGGCAGGAAAGAATGAAATGGTTTTTGAGCATCTCCTGAGCTTGATGCATGTATAATTCATAAGCACAAGCCATATTCTCAATATAATTTTTTTTTTAGCCCGGTAAGTTATTTTGTTATTTAAGTAGGAAGCTCGTGAAGTGTTACATGCCCTCTTTTGGTTATTTCAAAGTAGTTAATAGTTCAGAAATCCGAACAGTATTGTATAGTATTTGTGGGCCAAAGGAATATGACTGAGTGCCTGACTGACTTTCTGACCAACAAAGGCATTTATATAGCAAACAATATCCCCTCTGGTCCGCTCCACACGTTTTAAAAGTGATCTGCCTAACCAACAAGCTAGCTTTCAGCATTTTAATAAAATCATGGAGTGTGGTTGCAAGGCTAATGTCCACTGTAAAGGCATTCCATACCAAGGGGGCTTGTGCAGAAAAAGATTGGCTGCCACATATATGTGTACAACAATTTAAGGACTGTTTGGATGGCCTTATTTCTACTACAGAGATCCCAGAAGGGGAAGTATGTCCAACCTTTTGATACTTGTAACTGAGTAAAGTGGTTCAGGCATGCAATCTTATATTTAATTTGGGACATGAGAGTCAGCCAGTGTAAACTTCTATTTGCCACAGAATGTCTTTTTTATTGACACTGGTGATGGCTCTTACATTTGCATTGTCTGCTCTCTGAAGTTGGTCAGTGTAAACAGTGAATAACAACATTATTGGGTAAAATATATTGTGTGACATGAGTACTATGACATGAATATTGGTTCTACAAAAATACCAAAGAAGAGAATATAAAAGGTAAAAATATTGTTTTTATGTACAAAATATATATTTTTAAATATTGCAAATATTGTTTACTTCAATATAGTTGTATTAAATATTATCATTATTTTAATATGTATCAGGTATTATAACAAATGTAGGTGTTAATTTTATTAGGACATTTGTCATTTTCAAAGTGTTGTCCAATTTATCTTTACAGTAAATTAGTAATTTATAATTTAGTATCAGGTTTCTGGGTTAGTAGGGAAATAGTGTGTGAAGTTATTTAAATTACACATTTTATTTTTTAACACATTTTTTACATTAATTTAATTTGGTAATTTTGTAAATTTTAATGTATTATTTTAAATATTTAAATGTATGTTGTGACTTTTAATGTATAATTTATTTTTGTACAGTTTAATTAGTAATTTATATTTAAGTAGTGGGTCATTCGGTTTATAGGGCATTGGGGTGGGAAGGTATTATAGTTGTAATTATTTTCTTTTTTAAATCTTTTTATGTTAACTTTAATTTTCAGTTATAGTGACTATAACTCGTGCCCTAAGGAAACTATAACTTGTACCCTCGCCATGCACTGCTAATTACCCCAACTATTACAGCCCTAATGACATCTTTTATAACATTACTGATAATATCACTGTAACATTTGTTTTAAAAATATTCATAACAAAATGTGCATGGTGTGAGTTGTAGTTACCTTAGGACATGAGTTGTAGTTACTTGAAATAACTCTAACTATAACAGGTGAATTTTTATGGTTTTGTACGTTTAAAATGTGAGCCTAACTATAACATCCCTGTAACCTTTGGGTTTCTAAGTGGAAAAAAAATATATATTTATATGTATATATATATATTTTGGGGTGATCCGTCCAGTGGGGGCCGAGAAAAATAGGCCAAAATCCCATGCATTTTCCATAGACTTGTTTAAGACAGGCTACAGCAAATACTGCTGAACGGAATTACACCAAATTTGGGAGGAAGCTAGATCTTGTTCCACAGATTGTGCTTTTTACAATTTGTTGTAAATCCGTTCAGTAGTTTTGGAGAAATTAAGAGTAAAAAATAATTGTATATTTTGGCAGTTGAACTCGCAAGACTCCTGCGAACCTTCCACGAGAACGCAAATTAAAAGATGGAGCCCTGTGATTGGTCAAGAATACAGTTTTTCCTGTGAGCCTTCACTCTCAAGGAAGGACCTCAAGACCTGGCTCTTCGACTGAGCACCTTCTTTCAGTGCCTTGAGACCCTATGGGTGATTAGCGGCACTTTACAAATCCTTGATTGATTGATTGATCTCATGGGAGCCAGAGGATCTTGCAAGTCCCACGAGAGCTAGTGCTCTGATTGGCTGGCTGTTGAAATTTTAGAAATGAAATGGCCACCATTGCTGTTTACTGTGAACAATTGGAGGGGTTGTGGAAATAAAGTAAAAAAGCTATACAAGGGGGCAAAAGAAAGGCATGCTGTCCCCATAGATTTAGAGCAGAGGTGTTTAAGGGATAACTATCAATAAAAAAATAAAGATAAAAAGAAATGTATATTGTTTTTAACCAATTTTTATGTTACCGCAGGACTCTTGCGGAGTTGTGAATAGTAAAAAGGAGTAGATGAGTTCTTATTACACTCTAATAGTGGAATGCATATTGTGGTCCTTATTTTTTAGAGGAAGTACGTAACGGATAAGTACTGTGATGAGTAGAATGTTAATTCTTTTTTCCAACAAAATTTACAATCAGTAGAAAGGAGTAGGTGATCTTTAAATACAGTCTAGTATGAATGCTTATTACTGAATGAAGGAGTCCTACTGGAGATGGTATTTATCAAAGTCTACTATTTATGTCCATTGGCTTGAGAAGAGTTGTGAGTAGAGTTAAGGCTCCTTTCAGACCCTACTGTGCACACCTGTCATTTGAGAGAGAGTTCAGAAAGCAGAGGCCAGTCCTTCCACGTACCCTACTATGCACACCCATCATCTAAGAGAGAGGTCAGATAGGAGAGGGCATTCCCTCACCACACCTTACGACACACACCCATCATCTAAGAGAGAGGTCTGAAAGGAGAGGCCAGTCCATCCACACACCCTACTACTCACATCTGTCATGTGAGAAAGAGTTGTGATAGGTGAGTTCAGTCCATCCACAAGCCCTACTATGCATATCCGTCATCTGAGTGAGAGGTCTGAAACAAGAGGTCAGTCCATCCACACACACTACTAAACACACCCGCCATCTGAAAGGGAGGTCTGAAAAGAGAGGTCAGTCCCTCCTCACACACTACTATGCATATCCATAATCTCAGAGAGATGTTTGAAAGGAGAGGCCAATCCCCTCTCACTCACGCACATCCGTAATCTGGGAGAGAGGTCTCAAAGGAGAGGCCAGTCCATCCACTCACCATACTACGCACACCCATCAACTGGGAGAGAGGTCTGATAGGAGAGGCCATTCCATCCACACACCCTATAAGGCATACTCATCATCTGAGAATGAGGTTTGAAAGGAGTGGCCAGTCCACCCACACACACTACTATGCACAGCTTTAAAAAGCCAAGACTTTAACTGTTTGCTACACAGAGCAAGAGAAGTTTCCTCCTTGTCATAGCCATGACACATGAGACCACCTTGCCTCCTGACAGTGAAACGCTACCATATTCTATTAAATTAAGCCCACCATTTGGGTAAAATGTCTTCCCCGTACCACTTCCTGTCCCTTTTGTGACGGAGAACGCTATGCTGTACGGAATTTTAGGTAAGCCGCTATCCTGCTTTACTTATACGTAATTTTGCTGGTTTCTTACCATTTTGGAGCAGCCGGCAGGGCACACTCCACGCTCAGGTGCTTGAGCTGGGGCTTTTCCACAGTGTGTCATGCCGAGGACTGAGTAAGGGGAGGTAGACCCACTCCGGTTTGCTAATCTTGATGTTCCCATATGAGCGCGCATGGATAATAGCGCATGGGGGCCAGTGCTTTTCTGCAGGAATTTGGTCTCACAAGATGTGATTTAATTGATTGTCCACCTATTTAAACAGCAAAATGATGCTATAGAGCATCTTTCTGACACAATGGAGCCAGTTCCCAGCACTTCTGTGGCAGGGCAGTCCACTGATGAAGAAGTCTTCTCTGTCTCACCCACACTTTACATACTTTAAATGATGAAGCTGTTGCCTCAGCATTGGCTCAGTCAGCGCCCAAAAAGCAAAAACTGTCTCCTGAGGATGAAGAGGTTTCAGATGTGGGTCCCAGGGGCAGCTATGTGCAAGGCCCTCAGTTTTAGGGCACGTTGAAACATGTGAGAAAGACATTGGATTTCCAAGAGAAACAGCTGGTGAAAGACGAATTCCTCTCATTGTGCAGAACCCCTGTAGTGGATGACTTACCCATTAATTTAGTAATTGAAGGGGTATTCTTGAAGGAATGGAAAGACATTGACAAGGCCAGTTTTCTATGCTTTTTGGCATAAAGATATGTTCTACAGTCATACAAGGTGAAGTTTCCATAGCAGCCTAAAGTTAATTTGATTTTGGAAAGCATAGTTTCTCCATCACCTTTGGCCTCCGAAGAGGCATATTTGGCAGATACTAATGATAAAGAAGTGGAGACCTCATTAAAGAGGGCATATGCTACCTCTAGGTTTTTCTTTTAGAGCTGCCACCCATGCAGCATACTATTCTCAAACTTTACAAAAGGACTTTCAGCTTTTGTTTGATGCACTTCAGGATCAGGAGGACACTACAGAAATTCTAGCTAAATGAAAATATTATCCCAATTTTTATCAGATGCCTCTTCTGACTTTCTGTGGTCTTCTGCTACTGCAGCAGTAGCCTATATTGCTGCACAACACCATATATGGCTCACGTTGTGCGAACTGGATAAATCCCAAATAACGCTTATTCTGTGCCTGCCTTTTACAGGTGATAAATTGTTTTCTGCGCAATTAAAAGATATGGTAAAGAAGACTACTGAGGAGAAAAGAGTTCTACAATCATTTTATCCTTACAATGTGAAGAAATGTTTTATCCAAAAGAAATATAATCACGCTGTTTGGAATAAGCACCCATTTCGAGGCTGGCTTGTGATCGGGCAGCCTCAGAGAGAGGAAAATCCCAGCTGGAGCTGCAATCCCAACTGCATCTTCCAGCAAACAATTGACAATCAATCCGATATGGTGGGAGGAAGAATAGCCCGCTTTTTTTCAAGTTTGCAAAACCTAATTTCAGACAAGTTGGTACTCAACATTGGCACTGCAATGCATTACGGGCCCTACTAGAGGGCTCTTTGCCGGACATCTTTTTAAAAAAGGAATGCAGGGGGTGAGTGGATGTGAGAGGGGCTGGGAAAACTGTTAAAATTGGCTGAAGGTGCCCAAGAAAACTTTCTTTAATACAACCAGGCACCCCTGCCATGGATAAAAACAAAAAAAGAGGGAAGTACAGAAAGCAATAATCTGGTTCCATTCCAACAACTAAATGCATGTCTACCGCTCTAATTAGAGATTTAGATATTTTGGAACTGTATGTGGGTATTCTCTACACTACAGAACTACTAGTAAAGGTCAACATGTTTCTCGCCTCATACAGTCACATGGTGGCGATTCTTCAGGAATTGTTGTTGTGCCTAACCCTCACTGAAAGTTAAAAAAAAAACTCTACTCCTATTGCCTATGTAAGAAATCACTGAAATTTTATGTTGGAATTATAAACTTCTGAATTGGGAAACATAATCAAACAACATAAAACGAGATAAGTTAAAAACAACATTCAATGGGCACATACTAGTAACCACATTTTTCAACCTGAAAAAAACACCTGTTTCAGGTGTATGTGAAAATGACAAGCCACACTCATGCATGATGTTGGTTAAAATGCCCGTGTGTTTATGCTGAAGCAGAGAAGGGGCATCCCCCCAAAAGTTATTCTTACCTTCCTAGGTCAGGTACAGGGGCCCCTTGGGGGTTGCATGGATGCTGGCCACTCTTCTATCAAGACAATCTGATAACCATGGTTGTGAAATACATGAGAAATAATTCTTTATGTGTCCTCAGATTGGTATACCTAAGTGTAAATCATATTGGTTGGTTGCTGCCCTGGGCAGCACTATACTCCCATCATCTGGAAATTGACAGAATATGTGGGATCTATAAATGACTCTAAGAAAAAGTACGTGTGTTATGATCAGGCTGATTGGATCCTACCAGGCGTCTCCAACGGGCTATCCAGACATTGACAGGGGAAGCAGAATTGGCAGGGTGGATGAATAGTAAGGAACCCTGAACATCCTATTTCTACTGCTTACCTAAGATCCACAAAGGGAAGATACCTCCACCGGGCAAGCCTGTATTGTCGGGGATTGGATCTGTCTTGGAACCTCTATCTAAATTTTGTGATCACTTTCTGCAACCAATTGTACCACACACTCCAACCTTCTTGAAAGATGCCAAGGATGTGTTAATCCTTTTGGACCAGATTAATTCACAGGGATTGACTGATGTATTGATTTGTCTAGATGTTGAAGCTCTATACACCAGTATACCCCAGGATGCTATGCTGTCTGTGGTGGAAGTTATGCTTCTCCTAGATACATGGAATTATAATACCCCCGCTCATTTTGTGGTGGACTGTGTGACACTAGTCCTCAAAGAAAACTTCATTGAATTTGAGAACCAATTATACACCAAAGGATAACTTGTGGGAGGATGCTCCTCCTATTCTTGAGCATGAACACATGGTTGCTTTACCCCATGTCATGCATGAGTGTGGCTTGTCATTTTCACATACACCTGAAACATGTTTTTTAAGGGTGGAAAATGTGGTCACTAGTATGTGACTATTGAATGTTGTTTTTAATTTATCTCATTTTATGTTGTTTGAGTAGGTCTCCACATTCAGACGTTTATGATTCCAATGTAAGATTTCAGTGATTTCTTACATAGGCTATAGGAATAGAGTTTTTGTACTCTCTTAGTGAGGGTTAGGCACAACAACAGATCCTGAAGAATTGCCACCAGATCCGTGTGACTGTATTAGGCGAGAAACATGTTGACCTTTACTAATAGTTCTGTAGTGTAGGGAATACTCACACACAGTTCCATAATTTCTAAATTTCTAATTAGAGTAATAGACATACATTTAGTTGTTTGTAGGGAACCAGATCATTGTTTTATGTATTTCCCCCTTTTTTGTTTTCAAACTTGACAGGGGTGCCAGGTTGTATTAAAGATAGTTTTCTTGGGCACCATCAGCCAATTCTAGCAGTTTTCCCAGCCCCCCTCACATCCACACTTTTAAAAAGGATCTCCAGCAAAGAGCCCTCTAGTAAGGTCCGTCAGGCATTGCAGTGCTAGCCTGATGAGGAGCATGGCCCGATGATAATGCATGTCACCCAATGGTGAGTGAGGGCTACTGTTTCTATAAGACTAATGCATGTGGTGACTGAAAAGACCCCTACCCTAATTGGTGGAATGGAGTCTGTTCTTTTGGAACAGTGCATCTTAATTCAGTTATAGGTTCATGTAGGGAGAGTGATGCACTGGACCACATAATTCTCCCTAGGTTAATATCCCAAAAATTGTTTTTCGTACTCAACATTGTCCAGTAAGGTTATCAAATTGTTTTTCACACACCCCCAGTGGATCCATTCCTTATTCAGAACAGTTGATGAAGAATCAACTGAAACTGCAGGCAGTTCATTCGCGGGTACAGAACTGCTTCAAAAGCGGGTATTAATTCCAGTTCCAGCCCACTGACACAGGCAAGGGTACTAGTCCGCTCTCTTTTTGGTACCAAAATCGTATGGAAGCTTCTGACCTATCCTAGATTTGAAACAACTCAACGCTTTTGTACTGGACCTTCCATTCAAAATGGTGACACTGCAGCAGGTCATCTGGCTACCTCGCATAGCCCCCATAGACTTACAAGACACCTATTTCAACATCCCAATACATGCGAGCTCTCAGAAATACCTTCGCTTCACAGGTGGAGACAATCATTGCAAGTTCAGAGTGTTACCTTTCAGTCTCTCCTTCTCTCTGAGAATCTTCATGAAGGTACTGGCTCCAATGGTGGCTCACTTACATTTGCTTAGGGTACAATTGTTTCCATATTTGGATGATTGGTTAATTGTGGCATCTTCTTTTTTCAAGGCTCAGGAAGATGCGCAACCGACCGTTCAATTGCTGTCATCTCTAGGACTGGTTCTGAACCAGGAGAAATAATATCTACTACCAGTTCATCAAAGACAATTCATTGGGGCATTGTTTGATTCAGAGAAGGTGAAAATGTTCTTGCCGTAAGACAAAATGGATAACCTCCAATCCAAACTCAATTGTTATAGCAGAAAACAGTTACAGCCAGACAACGGTTACAACTCCAGGGTCCCCTGTCCTCTTGCACAACGGTTGTCCTATGGTCAAGGCTTCACCACAAACCATTGGTGCAACATGTTATAGCTCACTGGTCTCTGACTTCCCTAGATTACAGTGTACAAATCCTTATTATACCTGCCATTGTTCAAGAACTCCAGTTGTGGCTGTCACCTCAGAACCTTCTGCAAGGGATCCCCTTCCCCTGCTCATTATGACATACGCAAGTCAATGGGGCCTGGGGTTACTCTTGGTCCTCAGGAGGAACAAGGAAAGTAGTTTGAGTCAGAAAGTCTCAGTTCCTCGAATTTAAGGCAGTTAGCAGCAATAAGGAGTGCAAAGTTGGCCTTTGTGAATGTTCTGATGAGGCAACATGTCTTAGTCAGAACAGACAACCAGGTAGCAAAGGCTTATTTAAACAGACAGGGAGGAACATTGTGCCTGCCACTTTGATCTCTGGCCAGGGAAATCCTGACTTGAGCAGAGAAGAATCTGTACTCAATCAAAGCAGTGTACATTCCGGGGTCATCCAATGTCCAAAACGTACAGACTCAGCTGAAATACCACATCTACCAAAGACTTCCACTTATATACCAACCAGTTCGGTCTTCCTGTCTTGGATCTCTTTGCATCCCCACTGAATGCTCTTCTCAGATGGTTCTGCACAGAGACTCCATGACCACAGGCTTACTGCACATATGCCCTGACTCTCCTGTGCCCACAGGAACTCCTGTACTCTTTTCCTCCATATCCCCTCCTTCAGAGGCTGCTTTGAAGGATTTGGAGAGAGACTGTCTCAGTTCTTATTGTGGCTCCATTCTTACCATGACATCCTTGGTTTTCGATTCTGATGCAGCTTGCTCTAGGATGGTGCCTTCACCTTCTTTTCTTTCTAAGACTTTTTCACTTGCCGGACCTAACATTAACTCAAATCCGTCAGATACATTTGACAGCTTGGAAGTTGAGTGATCTGGGTTATGAAATCTAGGTTGCTCTAGAAAAGTACTGCATAATATCCAATCAGCAAAAAGAGACTTTACATTGAAATCCTAGGCAAAACACTGGAAACACTTTTCTTGGTGTTCAGTAGTGGGTCTAGATCCAGTATTAGGGGATCCATTTACAATTTTGGATTTTCTCAGAGATGGGTTTGCGAAAGGCTTATCTCCTTTTACCTTAGCCTACCAGTCGGGAGCCATAAAATCCTGCAGGGAAACTAGTGGGACTCTTGTTGATATTCTTCCTCTAGTTATGAAACTTCTTTAAAGATTCTGGGCAAGAAAACCTGTCAAGCCCCCTTCTATGCCTTCCTGAGATCTTTCAGTGGTTTTGGAAGGATTACAGAAAGAACCATTTGAACCATTAGAGCAACTGGAAATGCCTTGGTTTTCTGGACAGTAGCCTTTTTATTAGCAATTACTTTGGCTAGAAGATTGGGTGAGGTGTCTACTCTTGTCATTATCTACCCATACTTAGAACATTTTTCAGACAAGGTTGTTTTACGTCTGGATCCAGCATTTAAGCCAAACATCCTGCCGGCTTTCAACACAGATCTGGAAATAATTCTTCCTGTCTTCACTTCTGATCTGGATGGTCCATCATCATTGGATGTGCAAAGGGCCTTACTCATTTATTTAGAAAAGACTAAACCTTTCAGATCCTCCTATTCCCTGTTTGTCTGTTATGGGTTGGCTTCCAAAGGGAAAAAGGCTTTTTTGACTACCATCAGTAGATGTGTCCACCAGGCCTTAGTCGAAACTTATGAAACTCTAGGTCTAACACTACAAGGAAAAGTATTGGCCATGTCTACCAGAGCAGTAGTGGCTTCATGGTCTGAAGCAGGTGGGTTTACCGTGCAGGAAATATGTCGACCAGCCACCTCGGCTACACCACATACTTTTTGTTCTCATTATAATTTGGACATTTTTCTTCAGATTCTAATACTTTTGGGCTTGATTTAGATATTTGTGGACGAGTTACTCGATCACAGTGGTGAAGGATATCCCATCCACCGAAATCTAAATCCCATTATATCCTATGGGATTTAGATTTCAGTGGACGGGATATCCATCACTGTTGTGACGGAGTAACTCATCTGTCAATATCTAAATCAGGCCCTTTGTTTTTTCTGTGCTGAAATCAGCAGGGCTATTAATTTTTGTGAATAAATATTTCTATTTTGTGCATCATACAATTATGTCTGTTATTTATAGCTTTGGTTAATCCTCATGAGTCATGGATATGACCAGGAGGACATACGTGGGGTAATGAACAGATTACTTACGGTGATCTTCATTACCCTTAGGTTAGTCTTCCTTGTCATAGCAACAACCCGCCCCACCCTTTCTGAGACACAGTTATATGTGGCTTAATCACATGCAGGAATTGGTTTGGAGGTGGCGCCTTTTACCGGATTGATGGGTTCAATGTAATAGAAATAAAGGAAATCTTGGGTTGCGTTTCCCTGTCAGGAACCAAGGTGTCCTCATGGGTCATGGCTATGATGAGGAGGACTATCCTAAGGGTAATGAAGATCACCAGTAAGTCATCTATTCACTCATTGGCCCTGCAATAGAAAAGGCCCTTTCACCAAAGGTCATATGTGTGCCTTCAGAATATGAAGCAGACATTTGCCAGAAGAGTGTAAAGCTTGTGTGTGTGTGAATGTAATGACTACCAATGTAAGGCTTGTAAGTAATGTTAGTATACCATTATAATATACCTACAGCCTGGTGGCAGGCTCATTGAGTATAGGTTTAGAGCTCTTTTTAGTTATAATACCAAGTCTGTTCCGTGGTTCAGTTGATAGATAAGATGTTTCGGTCAGGTGGTCAGCTGGTATTGTAAAAATGCTTACCTGTTCATGTATTTATCTTATTCTTCCATTGCACCAAAGGAACATGTAATCACTTTTCTCTAGAGCAGCTGTTCCTATTTTAGCCACAATGGCTTTATGGTCTTTATTTTTAGTAACCCCTAATTATTATTTTTGATTGCCTGCAGCTATATTGTGAGGGGACATTATTAAATAATCCCTTGTTATTAGCAAGTAGAATGTTTGTGTTCATGGTTCTGCTTTCTGCAGCACATCATGAAGCTTTTGCTTGGCTAATTGGCCCTTGGTCATCTGTTGCTGATTTGACCTCTTTTCACTTTGTAATCACCATAACTGATGGTAATTTCTCAAAGACTATTAAGGGATTTAGAATTGTCTCTCCTGTACTAATAATCGTTTGCAGTAATGGAAACACATTTGGTTAAGTTCTATTTTTTTCTACCTAATATGTGTTTTTTAAATCGTATTTTGATTTGATTGTATAACATTTCGGTGTTCTTTAGGATCATGGAGTTTGTTGGGATCTGATATTTGAAATGCTGGCTAGAAACATTTTCTATAATATGGGTGTGTGTGATATTAGATGTCCTCTTGTGTTCTGCGTTGTACTGTATGGAATGTATTCCTCACTCGGATATCTAATGCAAGTCAGGCACTCGTGGCCTGAAGGAAAGTTTTAATAATTACCTGTGGAAAAATGTTTCGATCTGCTTTTTCGTGGATAACCAATTTCTGGAAACCCCTTTCAGCAATTTAGATTCTTAGACCTTTGGACTAAAACACGTTTTTGACTTTTTCCATTTATCATCAGCCCCCGGTGCGCCATTTCCATTTATCAACAGCCCCGAAGAGCATTGCTTCCGAATCATTATTTTGTGTTCCATTCGTTATTCTGTGTGTAAATGCAGCATTCTCAACATTGGCATTTGTGTATTTGGTCGAGTATACTTTATCCCCTGGTCCCTGACTATACTTATTAGAAGTGCCACTTTCTCTAGAGGGCTGTGCCCATAAGTTCTTGCACTCACCTGTACCACTTACTCGTTGGTTTAGGTCAGATGCAGAGTGGGTGCTTTAAGCTTGCCCCCAGGGAGCCTGTCTCCTCTTCGGAGCCCATTGATGACTCCTTGCTGCTTTGTCTAGTAATAAGGAAAGAGATCACCATCATTCTTGGGTTTTCTAGTGGAGGGGCACTGGTGATAATGAGCGCTAAGTAAGACGATAGAAGCTGATGTCCCATGGTAAGGGAAATGTTCTCTCGCACTATTCCAAATACATGTCTGTCACTCATTTTGCCGTGGCCCAGAGCCCACAGCATAAGACTTCAACTGTGAAGAGTCATCTCGCGCACAGGGCTTGGCTTTTGGCTATGTCTTATGTCCACTACTCATGGCCCAAGAACCTGTTGAATATGACATTAGAATGTATACATCAGGCTTGAGGTGTAGTGTCTGGCATTTGGCATGTAGTCCTACATGGCGACCAAGGTTCCTCAGGTTTGAAGCTAAAATCATTTTTAAGCTGGCAACAGAAGAATTAAGGACATTTGAGATATTTGATAGTTGAGCAAGAATGACGTGTGTCCTTTATCCTTCTTTAGATCTCCTTAGATTGGTTAGATTCTACTCCTAAATATTTGGTAAAAAATTGTACTCTTCCTCGAACCTGTGAATACTCAAGTAGGCTCGAATAAAACTGAACAGAATAAAGTGTGATTTCAAACAGCATGTAACATTGAAGCTACTTGTTACTTAGAACGGTTGAGATTGTCTAATAAAACACAAGTTACAAACTCTCACAATAGATGTGTCATAAAGCCTCTTTGACGGATATTAAGGAGGCTTTATGAACTTAATATCTTTAAGTGGCAACACGAAAATATGCACAATGGAAAGATCTCCCCTTAGCATCATTAAATCCTTGAGCCGGTCCACAGCCGTTCTAAAAATGGAATGAATCAATATAGTGTACACTTAAACTATGATATGCTTAGATTTGTCTACTTTTGCTTGAAAATGTAAATCAAGTTGCAACTGTCCAGATGCATCCCTGCTGCCCTGCACTTAAACATGTACATTAACTCTAGTTCAGACAGTCTGCAGGGGTGAGAATGACAGAAATGTTTATTTGCACATTGTTTTTATTCCTCCACATGGGAAACATTTGTCATGTAACAAAAAAATAATTGACCCTATTATACATTTATCCTTCGAGCCCCCGAAAATATATATGGGTGTCTGAGGGTTTTTCACACCCACTTTGCATTTAATCACCTGATTTCATGAATGAAAACTGAACGTGAAACTCAACGGAGATTGCCTTTATCCCATCCTAGTGGCAGGTCCCTTGACCGCCACTGGAAGCATCCTTGTTATCGTGCCTAAATCTAAATTTAGGATTATGGAGGAGCTGCAAATCTTGCTAATTTTCTGCAATTATTAGTGGGTCTTAGGTTTGGAAAATTATGCAAAACTTTACTAAATCCGAATTTCAGAATCCTGTGCCTTAATCCTAAAGTGAAAGATTTATACAAGAGACCTAACACAAGCCCAGTTAAATTTAATAATTCTCTCAGTACAGTCACTCATAATTATAGACATCCTGTTAAATTCTCTATTCTTCTCCCACTCTGTCTTAAAACTAATTTCCTAGGACCCCACTCATGCATACCAAATGCACAGTTGAGTATTTGCATTCGTTGACTCTTGCACTTTCGCCTGAAAGCATGCATAGAATATTTGTTTAATATTCCATGTGCTGGCAAATCAATTTGAAGTCACATACACTAAGTTTAAATTACTTCTTGATTAATCCGTTTAAACTATCTTCAAAAAAATTCCCCGTAACATTCAGCCCTCCTCTTTCAGTTGGAGCTAGGATGTCAGCTCTCACCTTCACTGGTGTTGTGTTTTTTCTCATTCTCCTGTCCACAGAGCAGTCTGTGAAGAACACTCCTGCCTTTCTGAGGTGGCATCAGCAAAAATGGATACAAGGAGAAAGGATCCTATCACCCTAAACCAGCTGGGACTCAGCTTATCCCTACCTGTCAGGAGATCAGTGCTTCGGGAGACAGCGCAAAGCTCTGCACAATCTCTTGTCCACTCCATTGTGTCATTAATGCAGAGCCTTACAAGTGCCGTCCTTCCGAAACTGAGCATTGGAATCAATAGCTGAATTGCATTGTAAGTGATGACTGATCTGTGAATGGACATTGTGTTAGAAGGTGTAAGCAGAATCGAGTATTAAATCAAAAGCATCCATATGGAAGAAGTGGTGGGCTGGTTCTTCCACACAACTGCGTAGGAAGTCATAGATGCTTTTCATGAGCGAATATTGAATTCCTGCTTCTCAAATGTAACAGTCTCACCAGTAGTGATTGTTGGGAGAAGATAAGATTACCACTGCTCACCTTATCTGAAGTGAAGATGAACCAGGACCCACTCCAGTGAATTCAGATGGAAGCCCTTAAAAAGAATTTCAATATGGAGACTGCCATTTTGATACATTCATATTGAAGCCAAAAGACGTGGGCTCTGATGGAATGGCTCTAATCACAATACACAATCTCGGACTGCTTTTGCCACGTGAAATATAATAAAAATGTTGGAATTGGACCTAAATCTAAAGTACATCTCACTATCTAAAAATGTAATCTTTATATCAGCCAGACTGGTCATATAAAAGAGAAATTGTCTCAATGTAGATCACAATATATTAGTGTCAGCATTAAATCATATGGAGTGGGGGGACAGAGTTCCACAGATTAACTGCTACTCCCCCCCCCAAAAAAAAAATGGACACTCATGCAGGACCAAGAGGAAGGAGATAACAGTGAATAATACTTTTGCATCCGATCTAAAAGATGTGCTTGAAAGATAGTTTGAAACCTAGTGCATAAGAACTAAATATCAATGTTGGAGAGAACATGTCTGCAGATACACATGAATATGAAGCAAATCCTTTCCTCTGCTAGCAGCCGATGGAGTTGTTCCAAAAGGCTCAAAGCTAGGGTAGATTTTATAAACACCGCATATTAATCTGGGAGACATGTTTTGAATCATTTAAAATCTTTAAAGACAATGGGTATTCTAGGCAAAATGTTACAGTTACTGTGTTCAATAAGCACAGATTTTATAGTTTGAGTGACACTTTAAAAAAAAAAACAAAGACAGCAAGGAACTCAAAGGGGATAAACTAGGTAGAAGTGACATGGTTGATCTGAAGGTATATTGAAAGTATATTGAAGGATCACACTCCAGTAAAAACCCATGGGTTCTGACTGTTGATGCTGAGGGAGATGTATTGGCTGATGAGGTAGTCCAGCAGTTGTCATTTAGATTTCAGGCAAACAGTTTAGGACAAGGACCTCAGTTTATGTCTTCACTCAGTAATATGTCTGCCTGGCAGCTGGTGTCTCACTGCATGCTATTCTGCATATCACCCCGTATCTATAAAACAGTGTATCTCCATGAGAAGCACCCCCACCCCCAGTGCTGAGCCCTTGTTTGGCTATTTGGGGTAGTTTGCGCCAAGGGCTTCATGACTTGTTTTCCAGATGCCTTATCCATGCCAAATATGTATTATTTTTCCCCAAAATCCTGGGGATTTTAAAGGTAACCGGGGTTTCTGAATTCCCCTGGACGGGACCAAGAAAATAGGCAAAATATAGCAACCTTTTGACTTTTTGGAGAAAAATAGGAAAAAAAGTGCTCCAGATAAAAGTGTCTGTTTTTGTCCTAAAAATGGCTTCCACAAATGGTTTGCTGTACTAAAATTCACTATCTTCCCAGATTTCAGTAATATGCAGAGCTGATAGAAAAACCTAATTTTGTGCCACATTTTTTGCATTTTTATAGGAGGTAGCCCATTTTCCTACTTTTTGTGCTCTCAAACTACTTCCACTTTGTGGTGGAAACCAGTGTGAAACAATTTGGGGTAGTTTGCACTTACGGCTCCACCAGTGTTAAAAATCTGGGGTGATCCAGAAAAGCTATACATTTCTGAAAAATCAATACAATTCTAAATTCGGCAAGGTGTCATATGTGAAGATGCCTCAAGGTTTTCCAAAGGAAAACAACTGATGAAATAAAGAAATATTGAAAATAAGTAGGAAAAACGGGCATTTGTGACATTTTCATCTACAACGTTTTGTCACAATGGCCAACTTACAAAAGCAATATACCATTACATTTGTTAGACCCTTCTGGCTGCGGAGTATATATGGTTTGTAGGTTCTCCAAGAACCCAAGGTACCCAAGGCCAACCACTGAGCTGCACCATACAATGTGTTATCATTGAGGAGCTAGTATAGACCAACTTCATATAGGGAAACAGGCAGAGTGAAAAATGGGTATCAAGGAAACCTATATATTTCTGAAATGGGCACAGGATATGGAGTTTAGGAGCTGTGGTTATTTGTACATCTCTGAATTTGTGGGTATCCGTGCTAGCGTATGATTTAGAGGGTATTTTTCAAAATGTCATCTTTCTTATGTACTGGATTATATTTGAAAGCACAAATGCAGTGATATCCAATTCCTAATAACAAATGTTTTATTATTCTATGCTCCCACAAGTCTTCTGATAAAAATGGTACCTTACTTGTGTAGGTAGGCTTAGTGCCTGCGACTTGAAATGGCCAAAACCACAATATGGACGCATCACAATTTTCCACCAAAAACTGTCCCTTTTTTCCCAAAGTGGGTAGCTCTAAATTTTGGACACTAGCTCAGCCAACACTTAGGGAAACCTAAGCAACCTGTTCATTTTTTTAAAACCAGACACCTATGGGTATCCAGGGTGTACTGACTTGCATGGGTCTCACCGCATTTTTTTTATTCAGAGTCCCTTGCAAACCTCAAACCTGGACTAAAAAACACATTTCTGTGATGGAAAAATCTGTAATTTCTGGGGAGCCACAAGCTTCCTCCCACCATGCATTCCCTCAAGTCTCCTTTTAAAATGGTACCTCACTTGTGTGGGCAGACCTAGTGTCTGCATGAGGAAATGTCCAAAAACGCAACATAGACGCATCACATTTTTCCACCGAAAACTGACCCTTCTTTTCCAAAGTGGGTAGCTCAGGAATTCTGGACCCTAGCTCAGCTGGCACCCAGGAAAAGATTGCCAGCCTGTACTTCTTTGAAAACTAAACACCTAAGGGTATCCCGGGTGGTGTGACAAAATATATTTTTACCAAGAAGCCCTTACAAACCAATCACTTTCACTCACATTCCTGTGAAGAGATGGATTCTGCAGGTAGCCACAGACTTCCATCCACATAGCGTTCCCCCAAGTTTTCCGATGAAATTGATACCCCATTTGTGTGGGTAGGCCTGTTGGCCACTACAGGAAATGTCCCAAAACGCAACATGAACACATTGTATTTTTCCACCAAAAACAGACCCTATTTTCCAAATTGGGTAGCGCTAGATTTTGGACCCTAGCTCAGCCAGTACCTAGAGAAACCTAGCCAGCCTTCACATTTTTTAAAACTAGACACCTAGGCTTATGCAGGGTGGGCTAACATGCATGGGTCTTACCAGGTTGTTTTACCCAGAATCCCTTGCAAACCTCAAACTTTGCAAAAAAACATTTTCCTCACATTTCTGTGATGAAAAGTTCTGGCATTCCCCCAAGTCCCCCGATAAAAATGGTACCTTACTTGTGTGGGTACACCTAGTGCCAGCGACAGAAATTGGCCCAAAACACAACATGCATGCATCACATTTTTGCATAAAAAACAAACCCTTTTTTCCAATGTGGGTAGCTCTAGATTGTGCACCCTAGCACAGCCAGCTCCTAGGGAAAGCTAGACAACCTGTATATATTTAAGCACTAAACACCTAGGGGTATCGAGGGTAGGCTGACTTGTGTGGTTGGATGAGGTATTTATACCCAGAAGCCCTTGCAAACATCTAAGTTGCACTAAAAAACATATTTTCCTCACATTTCTGTGATGGAAAGTTCTGGAATCTGTTGGGACCCACAGACTTTCATCCACCTGGCATCCCACCAAGTCTTCCAATAAAAACGGTGCCTTGTTCAGGTAGGCCTGGAGGCCTAGAGGCCACAACAGGAAACGGCCCAAAACCCAACATGGACGCATGCCATTGTTCCACCGAAAACAGACTTTTTTCCATTGTGGATAGCTCTAGAGTTTGAACCATTGCTCATCTGGCAACTATGGAAACCTAGACAACCTGGAAATTTCTGTGATGGAAAGTTCTGCAATCTGTGGGGAGCCACAAATTTCCTTCCATCCGGCATTCCCCCAGGTCTCCCGATAAAAATCTTGTGTGGATATACCAAGTGCCTGCGTCAGGAAATGGCCCAAAACACTACATGGATGCATCACAGTTTTCCACTGAGCACGGACCTCATTTTTCCAAAGTGGGTAGCTGTAGATTTTGGACCCTTGTTTAGCCGGCACCTAGGGAATCCTAGCCAACCTATACATTTTTTAAAACTAGACACCTAGGGGTATCCAGGTTGGGCCGACTTGTGTCTGACCAAGTTCTTGTTACCCAGAGTCCCTTGCAGGGCTCAAACTTTGACTAAAAAAATCACATTTTCCTCACATTTCTATGATGGAAAGTTCTGAAATCTGCGGGAAGCCACAAGCATTCTTCCATCCTGCATTCCCCCAAGTCTCCTGATAAAAAGTGGTATATCACTTGTGCAGGTAAACCTAGTGCCCGTGACAGAAACAGATCAAACCAAGAAACCAAGGTCAACGGGAGTCCCCTTATGTGCAGTGTGGGGACTTTAAAGCACTTGTCAATCGGCAAACAGAACACCTACCACGTTCTGACGGCAGATAAAGGTGTCAAGAAGGCCATAAGGAAGTCCATGATTTCCTCAAATAGATGAACTAAAATTCTGTGACTGTCTGCCTAGCAAAGTAGTGGCCCATGGGAGGTAGGTATCCATGCACAGCCATTGAAAGATTTATCTAACAGTAGACAAACCTCAGTCAATTTCCCAGTACTTCACTTTTGTATGATACAACATAAAGCAAGTAGGAAAACACAAGGGTGGCTGAGTTGGGAACTGGGGCCAATAAACATGACTCACCTGCCTTTTTCCCTGCGTAGAGCAGACTTTCCATTGACGACATAGTCAAGCCTTTTTAGGTGTTTCAAGAATGTGATCAGAAAAGTGTCACTCCTGCAGCCTTGCCACATTCTCTAGAAAATATGAAGTGGAGGCTGCTGCTTCTGTATGAAGCAGTAAGACTTTCAGTGACGGACAACTGAAAGTCAAGGACTCCTGTCACCACAGGGGGACTCCACATTGCACCGCATTATGGTTGACCAGAGCAAGGAGGAGGGTCTTTTCACACCTGTTGGAATGCCACGCAGCCCTTCAATGAGCAGCGCTTGCACCGCAGGGTGCCTGTCAGCCCAGGGGGGACTTCACATTCCACCCTGCATCACATTGTGGTTGACAAGAGTGAGGAGGAGGGGCTTCTCGCCCTGTTGGAGGTGGCATAGCCCCTCAAAGAGTGTCACTTTCACCCTAGGTGCGGGATGATTGCAACAGATGGGGGACTCTACATCCCACCCTGCACCGCATTGCAGTTGACCAGAGCTAGGGGCAGGGGATTCTTGCACCTATTGGATGCCACACAGCTCTTCAAAGAGCAGCTCTTGCACCTGCGACCCAGAATGCCTGTCAGCTCTGGAATTCTGGGTCCTAGTTCAGCCAGCACCTAGGGAAAGCTAGCCAACCTGTGCATTTTTGAAAACTAGACACCTAGGAGTATCCAGGGCGGACTGACTTACATGGGTCTGACAAGGTTTGTTTTTACCCAGAGATTGTTGCAAATCACAAACTTTCCCTAAAAAACACATTTTCCTCACATTCCTGTGATGTAAAGTTCTGGAATCTGCCTGGAGCCACAGACTTCCTTTAACACAGCATTCCCCCAAGTCTCCTGATAAAAATGGTACCTCACTTCTATGGGGAGGCCTAGTGACCACAGCAGGAAACAGCCTAAAAACCAACATAGACACATTGCATTTTTCCACCAAAAACTGACCCTTCTTTTCCAATGTGGGTATCTCAGGAATTCTGGACCCTAGCTCAGCTGGCACCAAGGGAAAGATTGCCAACCTGTACTTTTTTTAAAACTAAACACCTAAGGGTATCCCGGGTGGTGTGACAAAATATTTTTTTACCAAGAAGCCCTTACAAACCAATCACTTTTACTCACATTCCTGTGAAGAGATGGATTCTGCAGGTAGCCACGGTCTTCCATCCACATAGCGTTCCCCCAAGTTTTCCGATGAAATTGATACCCCGTTTGTGTGGGTAGGCCTGTTGGCCACTACAGGAAATGTCCCAAAACGCAACATGAACACATTGTATTTTTCCACCAAAAATAGACCCTATTTTCCAAATTGGGTAGCGCTAGATTTTGGACCCTAGCTCAGCCAGTACCTAGAGAAACCTAGCCAGCCTTCACATTTTTTAAAACTAGACACCTAGGCTTATGCAGGGTGGGCTAACATGCATGGGTCTTACCAGGTTGTTTTACCCAGAATCCCTTGCAAACCTCAAACTTTGCAAAAAAACATTTTCCTCACATTTCTGTGATGAAAAGTTCTGGCATTCCCCCCAGTCCCCCGATAAAAATGGTACCTTACTTGTGTGGGTACACCTAGTGCCAGCGACAGAAATTGGCCCAAAACACAACATGCATGCATCACATTTTTGCATAAAAAACAAACCCTTTTTTCCAATGTGGGTAGCTCTAGATTGTGCACCCTAGCACAGCCAGCTCCTAGGGAAAGCTAGACAACCTGTATATATTTAAGCACTAAACACCTAGGGGTATCGAGGGTAGGCTGACTTGTGTGGTTGGATGAGGTATTTATACCCAGAAGCCCTTGCAAACATCTAAGTTGCACTAAAAAACATATTTTCCTCACATTTCTGTGATGGAAAGTTCTGGAATCTGTTGGGACCCACAGACTTTCATCCACCTGGCATCCCACCAAGTCTTCCAATAAAAACTGTGCCTTGTTCAGGTAGGCCTGGAGGCCTAGAGGCCACAACAGGAAACGGCCCAAAACCCAACATGGACGCATGCCATTGTTCCACCGAAAACAGACTTTTTTCCATTGTGGATAGCTCTAGAGTTTGAACCATTGCTCATCTGGCAACTATGGAAACCTAGACAACCTGGAAATTTCTGTGATGGAAAGTTCTGCAATCTGTGGGGAGCCACAAATTTCCTTCCATCCGGCATTCCCCCAGGTCTCCCGATAAAAATCTTGTGTGGATATACCAAGTGCCTGCGTCAGGAAATGGCCCAAAACACTACATGGATGCATCACAGTTTTCCACTGAGCACGGACCTCATTTTTCCAAAGTGGGCAGCTGTAGATTTTGGACCCTTGTTTAGCCGGCACCTAGGGAATCCTAGCCAACCTATACATTTTTTAAAACTAGACACCTAGGGGTATCCAGGTTGGGCCGACTTGTGTCTGACCAAGTTCTTGTTACCCAGAGTCCCTTGCAGGGCTCAAACTTTGACTAAAAAAATCACATTTTCCTCACATTTCTATGATGGAAAGTTCTGAAATCTGCGGGAAGCCACAAGCATTCTTCCATCCTGCATTCCCCCAAGTCTCCTGATAAAAAGTGGTATATCACTTGTGCAGGTAAACCTAGTGCCCGTGACAGAAACAGATCAAACCAAGAAACCAAGGTCAACGGGAGTCCCCTTATGTGCAGTGTGGGGACTTTAAAGCACTTGTCAATCGGCAAACAGAACACCTACCACGTTCTGACGGCAGATAAAGGTGTCAAGAAGGCCATAAGGAAGGCCATGATTTCCTCAAATAGATGAACTAAAATTCTGTGACTGTCTGCCTAGCAAAGTAGTGGCCCATGGGAGGTAGGTATCCATGCACAGCCATTGAAAGATTTATCTAACAGTAGACAAACCTCAGTCAATTTCCCAGTACTTCACTTTTGTATGATACAACATAAAGCAAGTAGGAAAACACAAGGGTGGCTGAGTTGGGAACTGGGGCCAATAAACATGACTCACCTGCCTTTTTCCCTGCGTAGAGCAGACTTTCCATTGACGACATAGTCAAGCCTTTTTAGGTGTTTCAAGAATGTGATCAGAAAAGTGTCACTCCTGCAGCCTTGCCACATTCTCTAGAAAATATGAAGTGGAGGCTGCTGCTTCTGTATGAAGCAGTAAGACTTTCAGTGACGGACAACTGAAAGTCAAGGACTCCTGTCACCACAGGGGGACTCCACATTGCACCGCATTATGGTTGACCAGAGCAAGGAGGAGGGTCTTTTCACACCTGTTGGAATGCCACGCAGCCCTTCAATGAGCAGCGCTTGCACCGCAGGGTGCCTGTCAGCCCAGGGGGGACTTCACATTCCACCCTGCATCACATTGTGGTTGACAAGAGTGAGGAGGAGGGGCTTCTCGCCCTGTTGGAGGTGGCATAGCCCCTCAAAGAGTGTCACTTTCACCCTAGGTGCGGGATGATGGCAACAGATGGGGGACTCTACATCCCACCCTGCACCGCATTGCAGTTGACCAGAGCTAGGGGCAGGGGATTCTTGCACCTATTGGATGCCACCCAGCTCTTCAAAGAGCAGCTCTTGCACCTGCGACCCAGAATGCCTGTCAGCTCTGGAATTCTGGGTCCTAGTTCAGCCAGCACCTAGGGAAAGCTAGCCAACCTGTGCATTTTTGAAAACTAGACACCTAGGAGTATCCAGGGCGGACTGACTTACATGGGTCTGACAAGGTTTGTTTTTACCCAGAGATTGTTGCAAATCACAAACTTTCACTAAAAAACACATTTTCCTCACATTCCTGTGATGTAAAGTTCTGGAATCTGCCTGGAGCCACAGACTTCCTTTAACACAGCATTCCCCCAAGTCTCCTGATAAAAATGGTACCTCACTTCTATGGGGAGGCCTAGTGACCACAGCAGGAAACGGCCCAAAAACCAACATAGACACATTGCATTTTTCCACCAAAAACTGACCCTTCTTTTCCAATGTGGGTATCTCAGGAATTCTGGACCCTAGCTCAGCTGGCACCAAGGGAAAGATTGCCAACCTGTACTTTTTTTAAAACTAAACACCTAAGGGTATCCCGGGTGGTGTGACAAAATATTTTTTTACCAAGATGCCCTTACAAACCAATCACTTTTACTCACATTCCTGTGAAGAGATGGATTCTGCAGGTAGCCACGGTCTTCCATCCACATAGCGTTCCCCCAAGTTTTCCGATGAAATTGATACCCCGTTTGTGTGGGTAGGCCTGTTGGCCACTACAGGAAATGTCCCAAAACGCAACATGAACACATTGTATTTTTCCACCAAAAACAGACCCTTTTTTCCAAATTGGGTAGCGCTAGATTTTGGACCCTAGCTCAGCCAGTACCTAGAGAAACCTAGCCAGCCTTCACATTTTTTAAAACTAGACACCTAGGCTTATGCAGGGTGGGCTAACATGCATGGGTCTTACCAGGTTGTTTTACCCAGAATCCCTTGCAAACCTCAAACTTTGCAAAAAAACATTTTCCTCACATTTCTGTGATGAAAAGTTCTGGCATTCCCCCAAGTCCCCCGATAAAAATGGTACCTTACTTGTGTGGGTACACCTAGTGCCAGCGACAGAAATTGGCCCAAAACACAACATGCATGCATCACATTTTTGCATAAAAAACAAACCCTTTTTTCCAATGTGGGTAGCTCTAGATTGTGCACCCTAGCACAGCCAGCTCCTAGGGAAAGCTAGACAACCTGTATATATTTAAGCACTAAACACCTAGGGGTATCGAGGGTAGGCTGACTTGTGTGGTTGGATGAGGTGTTTATACCCAGAAGCCCTTGCAAACATCTAAGTTGCACTAAAAAACATATTTTCCTCACATTTCTGTGATGGAAAGTTCTGGAATCTGTTGGGACCCACAGACTTTCATCCACCTGGCATCCCACCAAGTCTTCCAATAAAAACGGTGCCTTGTTCAGGTAGGCCTGGAGGCCTAGAGGCCACAACAGGAAACGGCCCAAAACCCAACATGGACGCATGCCATTGTTCCACCGAAAACAGACTTTTTTCCATTGTGGATAGCTCTAGAGTTTGAACCATTGCTCATCTGGCAACTATGGAAACCTAGACAACCTGGAAATTTCTGTGATGGAAAGTTCTGCAATCTGTGGGGAGCCACAAATTTCCTTCCATCCGATAAAAATCTTGTGTGGATATACCAAGTGCCTGCGTCAGGAAATGGCCCAAAACACTACATGGATGCATCACAGTTTTCCACTGAGCACGGACCTCATTTTTCCAAAGTGGGTAGCTGTAGATTTTGGACCCTTGTTTAGCCGGCACCTAGGGAATCCTAGCCAACCTATACATTTTTAAAAACTAGACACCTAGGGGTATCCAGGTTGGGCCGACTTGTGTCTGACCAAGTTCTTGTTACCCAGAGTCCCTTGCAGGGCTCAAACTTTGACTAAAAAAATCACATTTTCCTCACATTTCTATGATGGAAAGTTCTGAAATCTGCGGGAAGCCACAAGCATTCTTCCATCCTGCATTCCCCCAAGTCTCCTGATAAAAAGTGGTATATCACTTGTGCAGGTAAACCTAGTGCCCGTGACAGAAACAGATCAAACCAAGAAACCAAGGTCAACGGGAGTCCCCTTATGTGCAGTGGGGGGACTTTAAAGCACTTGTCAATCAGCAAACAGAACACCTACCACGTTCTGACGGCAGATAAAGGTGTCAAGAAGGCCATAAGGAAGTCCATGATTTCCTCAAATAGATGAACTAAAATTCTGTGACTGTCTGCCTAGCAAAGTAGTGGCCCATGGGAGGTAGGTATCCATGCACAGCCATTGAAAGATTTATCTAACAGTAGACAAACCTCAGTCAATTTCCCAGTACTTCACTTTTGTATGATACAACATAAAGCAAGTAGGAAAACACAAGGGTGGCTGAGTTGGGAACTGGGGCCAATAAACATGACTCACCTGCCTTTTTCCCTGCGTAGAGCAGACTTTCCATTGACGACATAGTCAAGCCTTTTTAGGTGTTTCAAGAATGTGATCAGAAAAGTGTCACTCCTGCAGCCTTGCCACATTCTCTAGAAAATATGAAGTGGAGGCTGCTGCTTCTGTATGAAGCAGTAAGACTTTCAGTGACGGACAACTGAAAGTCAAGGACTCCTGTCACCACAGGGGGACTCCACATTGCACCGCATTATGGTTGACCAGAGCAAGGAGGAGGGTCTTTTCACACCTGTTGGAATGCCACGCAGCCCTTCAATGAGCAGCGCTTGCACCGCAGGGTGCCTGTCAGCCCAGGGGGGACTTCACATTCCACCCTGCATCACATTGTGGTTGACAAGAGTGAGGAGGAGGGGCTTCTCGCCCTGTTGGAGGTGGCATAGCCCCTCAAAGAGTGTCACTTTCACCCTAGGTGCGGGATGATGGCAACAGATGGGGGACTCTACATCCCACCCTGCACCGCATTGCAGTTGACCAGAGCTAGGGGCAGGGGATTCTTGCACCTATTGGATGCCACCCAGCTCTTCAAAGAGCAGCTCTTGCACCTGCGACCCAGAATGCCTGTCAGCTCTGGAATTCTGGGTCCTAGTTCAGCCAGCACCTAGGGAAAGCTAGCCAACCTGTGCATTTTTGAAAACTAGACACCTAGGAGTATCCAGGGCGGACTGACTTACATGGGTCTGACAAGGTTTGTTTTTACCCAGAGATTGTTGCAAATCACAAACTTTCACTAAAAAACACATTTTCCTCACATTCCTGTGATGTAAAGTTCTGGAATCTGCCTGGAGCCACAGACTTCCTTTAACACAGCATTCCCCCAAGTCTCCTGATAAAAATGGTACCTCACTTCTATGGGGAGGCCTAGTGACTACAGCAGGAAACGGCCCAAAAACCAACATAGACACATTGCATTTTTCCACCAAAAACTGACCCTTCTTTTCCAATGTGGGTATCTCAGGAATTCTGGACCCTAGCTCAGCTGGCACCAAGGGAAAGATTGCCAACCTGTACTTTTTTTTAAACTAAACACCTAAGGGTATCCCGGGTGGTGTGACAAAATATTTTTTTACCAAGAAGCCCTTACAAACCAATCACTTTTACTCACATTCCTGTGAAGAGATGGATTCTGCAGGTAGCCACGGTCTTCCATCCACATAGCGTTCCCCCAAGTTTTCCGATGAAATTGATACCCCGTTAGTGTGGGTAGGCCTGTTGGCCACTACAGGAAATGTCCCAAAACGCAACATGAACACATTGTATTTTTCCACCAAAAACAGACCCTTTTTTCCAAATTGGGTAGCGCTAGATTTTGGACCCTAGCTCAGCCAGTACCTAGAGAAACCTAGCCAGCCTTCACATTTTTTAAAACTAGACACCTAGGCTTATGCAGGGTGGGCTAACATGCATGGGTCTTACCAGGTTATTTTACCCAGAATCCCTTGCAAACCTCAAACTTTGCAAAAAAACATTTTCCTCACATTTCTGTGATGAAAAGTTCTGGCATTCCCCCAAGTCCCCCGATAAAAATGGTACCTTACTTGTGTGGGTACACCTAGTGCCAGCGACAGAAATTGGCCCAAAACACAACATGCATGCATCACATTTTTGCATAAAAAACAAAACCTTTTTTCCAATGTGGGTAGCTCTAGATTGTGCACCCTAGCACAGCCAGCTCCTAGGGAAAGCTAGACAACCTGTATATATTTAAGCACTAAACACCTAGGGGTATCGAGGGTAGGCTGACTTGTGTGGTTGGATGAGGTGTTTATACCCAGAAGCCCTTGCAAACATCTAAGTTGCACTAAAAAACATATTTTCCTCACATTTCTGTGATGGAAAGTTCTGGAATCTGTTGGGACCCACAGACTTTCATCCACCTGGCATCCCACCAAGTCTTCCAATAAAAACGGTGCCTTGTTCAGGTAGGCCTGGAGGCCTAGAGGCCACAACAGGAAACGGCCCAAAACCCAACATGGACGCATGCCATTGTTCCACCGAAAACAGACTTTTTTCCATTGTGGATAGCTCTAGAGTTTGAACCATTGCTCATCTGGCAACTATGGAAACCTAGACAACCTGGAAATTTCTGTGATGGAAAGTTCTGCAATCTGTGGGGAGCCACAAATTTCCTTCCATCCGGCATTCCCCCAGGTCTCCCGATAAAAATCTTGTGTGGATATACCAAGTGCCTGCGTCAGGAAATGGCCCAAAACACTACATGGATGCATCACAGTTTTCCACTGAGCACGGACCTCATTTTTCCAAAGTGGGTAGCTGTAGATTTTGGACCCTTGTTTAGCCGGCACCTAGGGAATCCTAGCCAACCTATACATTTTTTAAAACTAGACACCTAGGGGTATCCAGGTTGGGCCGACTTGTGTCTGACCAAGTTCTTGTTACCCAGAGTCCCTTGCAGGGCTCAAACTTTGACTAAAAAAATCACATTTTCCTCACATTTCTATGATGGAAAGTTCTGAAATCTGCGGGAAGCCACAAGCATTCTTCCATCCTGCATTCCCCCAAGTCTCCTGATAAAAAGTGGTATATCACTTGTGCAGGTAAACCTAGTGCCCGTGACAGAAACAGATCAAAACAAGAAACCAAGGTCAACGGGAGTCCCCTTATGTGCAGTGTGGGGACTTTAAAGCACTTGTCAATCGGCAAACAGAACACCTACCACGTTCTGACGGCAGATAAAGGTGTCAAGAAGGCCATAAGGAAGTCCATGATTTCCTCAAATAGATGAACTAAAATTCTGTGACTGTCTGCCTAGCAAAGTAGTGGCCCATGGGAGGTAGGTATCCATGCACAGCCATTGAAAGATTTATCTAACAGTAGACAAACCTCAGTCAATTTCCCAGTACTTCACTTTTGTATGATACAACATAAAGCAAGTAGGAAAACACAAGGCTGGCTGAGTTGGGAACTGGGGCCAATAAACATGACTCACCTGCCTTTTTCCCTGCGTAGAGCAGACTTTCCATTGACGACATAGTCAAGCCTTTTTAGGTGTTTCAGGAATGTGATCAGAAAAGTGTCACTCCTGCAGCCTTGCCACATTCTCTAGAAAATATGAAGTGGAGGCTGCTGCTTCTGTATGAAGCAGTAAGACTTTCAGTGACGGACAACTGAAAGTCAAGGACTCCTGTCAGCACAGGGGGACTCCACATTGCACCGCATTATGGTTGACCAGAGCAAGGAGGAGGGGCTTTTCACACCTGTTGGAATGCCACGCAGCCCTTCAATGAGCAGCGCTTGCACCGCAGGGTGCCTGTCAGCCCAGGGGGGACTTCACATTCCACCCTGCATCACATTGTGGTTGACAAGAGTGAGGAGGAGGGGCTTCTCGCCCTGTTGGAGGTGGCATAGCCCCTCAAAGAGTGGCACTTTCACCCTAGGTGCGGGATGATGGCAACAGATGGGGGACTCTACATCCCACCCTGCACCGCATTGCAGTTGACCAGAGCGAGGGGCAGGGGATTCTTGCACCTATTGGATGCCACCCAGCTCTTCAAAGAGCAGCTCTTGCACCTGCGACCCAGAATGCCTGTCAGCTCTGGAATTCTGGGTCCTAGTTCAGCCAGCACCTAGGGAAAGCTAGCCAACCTGTGCATTTTTGAAAACTAGACACCTAGGAGTATCCAGGGCGGACTGACTTACATGGGTCTGACAAGGTTTGTTTTTACCCAGAGATTGTTGCAAATCACAAACTTTCACTAAAAAACACATTTTCCTCACATTCCTGTGATGTAAAGTTCTGGAATCTGCCTGGAGTCACAGACTTCCATTAACACAGCATTCCCCCAAGTCTCCTGATAAAAATGGTACCTCACTTCTATGGGGAGGCCTAGTGACCACAGCAGGAAACGGCCCAAAAACCAACATAGACACATTGCATTTTTCCACCAAAAACTGACCCTTCTTTTCCAATGTGGGTATCTCAGGAATTCTGGACCCTAGCTCAGCTGGCACCAAGGGAAAGATTGCCAACCTGTACTTTTTTTAAAACTAAACACCTAAGGGTATCCCGGGTGGTGTGACAAAATATTTTTTTACCAAGAAGCCCATACAAACCAATCACTTTTACTCACATTCCTGTGAAGAGATGGATTCTGCAGGTAGCCACGGTCTTCCATCCACATAGCGTTCCCCCAAGTTTTCCGATGAAATTGATACCCCGTTTGTGTGGGTAGGCCTGTTGGCCACTACAGGAAATGTCCCAAAACGCAACATGAACACATTGTATTTTTCCACCAAAAACAGACCCTTTTTTCCAAATTGGGTAGCGCTAGATTTTGGACCCTAGCTCAGCCAGTACCTAGAGAAACCTAGCCAGCCTTCACATTTTTTAAAACTAGACACCTAGGCTTATGCAGGGTGGGCTAACATGCATGGGTCTTACCAGGTTGTTTTACCCAGAATCCCTTGCAAACCTCAAACTTTGCAAAAAAACATTTTCCTCACATTTCTGTGATGAAAAGTTCTGGCATTCCCCCAAGTCCCCCGATAAAAATGGTACCTTACTTGTGTGGGTACACCTAGTGCCAGCGACAGAAATTGGCCCAAAACACAACATGCATGCATCACATTTTTGCATAAAAAACAAACCCTTTTTTCCAATGTGGGTAGCTCTAGATTGTGTACCCTAGCACAGCCAGCTCCTAGGGAAAGCTAGACAACCTGTATATATTTAAGCACTAAACACCTAGGGGTATCGAGGGTAGGCTGACTTGTGTGGTTGGATGAGGTGTTAATACCCAGAAGCCCTTGCAAACATCTAAGTTGCACTAAAAAACATATTTTCCTCACATTTCTGTGATGGAAAGTTCTGGAATCTGTTGGGAGCCACAGACTTCCATCCACCTGGCATCCCACCAAGTCTTCCAATAAAAACGGTGCCTTGTTCAGGTAGGCCTGGAGGCCTAGAGGCCACAACAGGAAACGGCCCAAAACCCAACATGGACGCACGCCATTGTTCCACCGAAAACAGACTTTTTTCCATTGTAGATAGCTCTAGAGTTTGGACCATTGCTCATCTGGCAACTATGGAAACCTAGACAACCTGGAAATTTCTGTGATGGAAAGTTCTGCAATCTGTGGGGAGCCACAAATTTCCTTCCATCCGGCATCCCCCCAGGTCTCCCGATAAAAATCTTGTGTGGATATCCCAAGTGCCTGCGTCAGGAAATGGCCCAAAACACTACATGGATGCATCACAGTTTCCCACTGAGCACGGACCTCATTTTTCCAAAGTGGGTAGCTGTAGATTTTGGACCCTTGTTTAGCCGGCACCTAGGGAATCCTAGCCAACCTATACATTTTTTAAAACTAGACA